>NC_086444.1:589571865-589944365 GCF_028390025.1 Pseudophryne corroboree | reverse complement strand
ACACAGGGGTGGAGAAGTTCCCCATGGTGAAAACTCCCATGGCAACCAGAGTTGCAAACCTTGAAATGTATATAAAGGGAAAATCCATGAAATTAATTCAGGAATGCATGTTTACAAACAAAGTTCCCAAACTTTTGTAACCCCCACACAACACTCAGAGAAATCTAGTGATGGTGCAAATGTTTGCATGCTCTCAGAGAGACCACATGCAGAGTGTCATTCTGCAAACCACACACCAATTAACAATGACAAAAAGGATCACCAGGATGAAAATGTTTTTATGCCCTGGTGCCATAACCATTTTATTACAGGCAGGGCCGGTTCAAGGGCGCAGAGCGCCCCGGGCAGGAAAGGGGCGTGGCCTAATACAGGGGGCGTGGTGAGTCACGCCCCCTGTACATTGAAAGCGCCGCTTGAATGCTGAGCGGTGCGCGATGACGTCATCGCGCACCGCACAGCAAAAGGTCCTCTCCACGAAGAGAAACTAGACGCTATGCGTCTAGTTCCCTTCGTGGAGAGGACCTTTGCTGTGCGGTGCGTGATGACGTCATCGCGCACCGCTCAGCAGTTACTCTCCACGAAGGGAAACTAGACGCATAGCGTCTAGTTCCCTTCACAGGAGGCGCCGAGGACGGGGACGGCAGCGGGCAGCGGAGGCGGACGGGGGACACAGCGGGCAGCAGTGGTGGATCTTGCCACGGTGCGGCGCCCTCCGGATGGCGCCAGCGCCCTCCGGAAGGCGGCGCCCCGGGCAAAAGTCCTGCTTGCCCGTGGCAAGAACCGCCACTGATTACAGGTGTGGAAAGACAGAAAGCCCTGGGACCTGCAATACATATTTGGCAAAGTCTAACAAGTTTCTCTCCCCACAAAAGTAGGTTTTTTCAGAAGCTCCAAGATTCTTCCAGACTAAGGAGCCATGCCAAGCAGCAAACGCTATGGTTGGAGACAGTCTGGGCCTAGGCTGCGTCACAAGGGAGTATGGTCACAAGTGAATACGGTAGTATCATTCCTTTACTTGTTAGATCCAATGTAGCCATTGTTTGCTTTGATGTTCAAACAGCCACAGTTTCCAAATTAAACCTGCATCATATCTGCAGCGACAATTGTGCTGTCATTGACACACAATGTGACAGGAAAGATTGGCACAGGCCAGAAACAATTGTTTGTTTGTTATTCAATCTTTAAAGACACATTTGTAAATTCTGTACCTGATAACATGCAGCAGATAGGACAGAATGCCTAGCAAGCTATGTTAAATCACTGTATAAATATCTGTGATATTCATTGTATGTATTTTTGTTTGATTCATAGTAATCCTGGCAACCTGTATACAGAATGGTGCAAGACTCCAAAAAGACTCCAATTTACAAGGGAAAAGGTCTTCATTAACCCTTTCATCGCTGCTATCCAGCAAAATCTACAGAGCATCCCTAAAGACTGATATATGGACAAATCCTCAAGGAGTTTTCCAGTTTCACAAGAAAGGGGAAGGTTTTTCATTAACCCTTTCATCACAGTAATCATTACTTGTCTTTCAAACTACATGTACACCCCCACAACAGTGTACAGTACATCTCATCACTGTGATTATACAGAACTGTCTCATCCCTTCATATACCTTAATCAAATATATGTAAACATTTGTCTGATATATATATATTTTATATCATTGTATTATATACCTTGTAAATATTTTATGTTTTTTTTTTATATTACACAGTAGATACTACCTATGCTTCCTTCGTAAAATGCTTCAAAAGTAAGTAAATATCTAATACAGGATGGTATACCACGATTTAACAAATTGGGCCGAAATTATTAAGTGGGATGAATAATTCTCTTATTAAAGACTGTAACAAGTCAAAGAGAATTATTTGTAGCATAACAGGGTCACTGTATATGCACATGGCTGCATAGAAAATAATACTGGATGGAATTAGATTTAGTCAAAGCCATTCCTAAATGATATTTAATATCTGTTTGAAGCAAAATTGTATTCATTTATTGTATTGATAGGATGTTACTATATACACATCAAAAGCATTTTAAATAATTATTAGTCAAAATATAGGTAGGATAGAAAACGCCTTTATATGGGTTAAACTGGTATAGGGTTATTTAAGATTGAGATGTATAAATAGGTTCAAGGTAGAATAAGGAGACTTAAGACTGCATGGTAATTTATTCAGTGAGGAAATACAGTAAACAGAGTAGGTGTACTACTCGCAGCCATTTGTGGTACTATTGCCCGAAGACAATTAAGACCTACTATTAACAAGCAAGGAAAGAAAGAAAAGAAAAGACTCTGGTTCATATATGGCTGCTCTATTCAGCATCACAACCTGTTTTGTGCAAAGCAATATGGACACTGGTCACAACTGCGGCATTGGATAAACGCAAAGGAAACAGAACTGCTAAAGACTGTATAAAGACTATTACTATTACCGAGGGTCATCACAAGTACTGAGTTGCAAACTCAAGATCATAGTACGCAAATACACAGCCCTCTGCGTCAAACAGCGAAATGGCAAGCAAAGGAGCAGCTGCTATGAAGAATTCTACTTCAACTGCCTCCATAATGCAAACGCAAGGCGTCTCCAATTGCAAGCAAATCACGCAGATGACAGTCTTATCCCAATAAACTGCTACAGCCAAGAACAGCAAAAATGTCCAAACGTACTGATCCAGATACAGAAAAAAAGGTCTACAATTGGGCTATGGTATTCCAAATGTCTGTAGAAATTAGTTTTCTTCATGAATACTGAATAAAAACCTCAGTCTTGTCTGCTTTAGTTAAAAAGTAGAATAAGGTTAGGTAAGCTAAGAATTTTTAGAGATTTTTAAAATCATAATGGTTATTATTATTACACTTATGGTATATATTATGGTTACAACGAAAGGTATGTTTGAAGTAATATTTTGAAATGTATTTGGAAGCAATTACGCTAGTTTAATGTGTGGCCAATCAAAATAATTTCTCATGGCCACAAGGGGGCGACTGTTGCCTTATAGGTAATTGTCTGCACTTAGTATAATATTAGGGCAATAGATGTTGTCTGAATCAAAATATAATTCATTATAAATAGGCGATGTTACCATAGTGGACAGTATACTGGATATATATAGTAAGGAATAGATATGAAATAAGTTTGAATGTATGAGGTAATGTTTAGCTGATTTAAGAGATTAGGTTTGTGTATGTGTTTATATAGATATACTGTATATTTGTGTTTTACTGCAAGATGGTAAAACATAGTGTGTAGGGAACAGGTTTATTCTGCTCTAGCCATAAATAAGGCTAGAGAGGTCACAGTATAATAAAGAATGCATTTACAATCAAATGGACACTGGAATCCACAGGTGTACATTTAGATCAGAATCAAGATTGCAATACCTTTAGCAATTATAAAACTGGTTTGTCTATTGTCCAGTAGAGGTTAAAGCTAGGGACCATAAATTAACTACTATGAAAAGAGATCACATCCATTGATAAAACATGGTGTAACCCACCCCAGGAAAACTTGTCAATACAACAGAACTTTGGATGAAAAGACATTCCAGATTTTACAATACTATACTTGCTTAAGGCAGTGTGGACACCACACTTTTATGACACCATGCCTCCGTGAGCAGGACACGACAGCCCAGTTCAATGTTTGTTTTATTACACCTTGGAATCTGACAAACCTATAATTACCTATTCCATTGGAAACTATGAGAATATGATAGTTTGAATTGGTAAAATATGGGATAAAAGGAGCAGACTTTTAAGTTAGGAGTTAGAAGAAGGAGAAGAAGGAGAAGGAAGGAGGAGAAGGAAGGTCGGTCAGGAAGAGAAGAAGTCATGAAGAGGGGAAGGAGAGATGACGAAGGAAAGGATTTGTAACTTGCAAGTATACACTTTATGTTAGTAATTGAACTGTTTGTGAAACTTATGTCATGTTGTTTTATGTTATATAACGAAGGAAGCATAGCATAGCTTAATATAATAATTAGTATATATATATCACTACTGTGTATATCTTATTCTGTACGATTTGATCTGCCTGTAAATAAATAATCATATAAAAAGAGCGGTAATATTCAAGCTTGAACTCTCTTTAAGGAATCTTAATTTCATAATTTCATAAGTCATATGTATAAGGACTGCATATATGTATCAGCCAATTAGTTTGTAGGCCTGACATAATATATTTGCAGATATATATGATAAACGCATATTAATTAAAATATATCCATATATTAAATACCATATATGATATATTAAATATTAATATTCATAAATATGATTCCATAAATCAATACAGGGGAGGGGGATGCTAAAACGTGGACAGTAGAAGCAGCCCGCACTGCTCTTTCCTTTCAGCCCCAGGTGGACGGCTCTTCCCCGCTCTCATTGTTCCCATTCACTGCCTAAGGGGGCACATGGGACAAAAGTAGAAGGGGAACCTGTTTCCACACACCTGGGACTCTTTTCCATCTTTAGCTTCTGTATCTTGGTAATAAGATTTCATAGATGCATTATATATATCTCTTAACAAGCTCATAGAGATCTGCTTGGGAATACCAATCAAATGATGCCAATTTACAGCTACTTTTCAAATAATTTCTCTTTATTAGGATAGAGCACAATTTACATGAGCCCACTTCTTCTAATTAATAGTGCCTGCACAAAATGGGCTTATGTAATCACTCAGAATAGAAATCAATTCGATGTGCCGACAGTTAATCTGAATTATGAACCAGAGAATAATTTCAATCTTATTATACTTGTAATAAACATCTTTCATACCAGGGAGATAAATTCCTACAGCCTTGTATGAATACGATTACCTGCAAACTAACCCTTTTTATTTGAAGGATAAGGACTGCAACGATATTACTAGAGCGAATTAAGGGGGTCATTCCGAGTTGTTCACTCGCAAGCGGATTTTAGCAGATTTGCTCATGCTAAGCCGCCGCCTACTGGAAGTGAATCTTAGCATCTTAAAATTGCGAACGATGTATTCGCAATATTGCGATTACACACCTCGTAGCAGTTTCTGAGTAGCTTCAGACTTACTCGGCATCTGCGATCAGTTCAGTGCTTGTCGTTCCTGGTTTGACGTCACAAACACACCCAGCGTTCGCCCAGACACTCCCCCGTTTCTCCAGCCACTCCTGCGTTTTTTCCGGAAACGGTAGCGTTTTTTCCCACACGCCCATAAAACGGCCTGTTTCCGCCCAGTAACACCCATTTCCTGTCAATCACATTACGATCGCCAGAACGATGAACATGCCGTGAGTAAAATTCCTAAGTGCATAGCAAATTTACTTGGCGCAGTCGCAGTGCGGACATTGCGCATGCGCATTAAGCGGAAAATCGCAGCGATGCGAAGATTTTTACCGAGCGAACAACTCGGAATGACCCCCTAAGAGGCTATTTCTGCTGTGTTAACCCTTCCATTACCAGGATATGGAATTGCCACCTGCGCACATACATATGCTTTGATACCAAACACACATGGGTCGCAATTACCATTTTTTGCGACATGAATATTTAAATATTTAAATGCATATGTTCTGAAACCACTGGCACACGAACAGCAGAGATAAGAGCTTTTGGCTGTTCACCTTATATCAGTCAATAATAGGCTCTTTTCCTGACACGAATACTCGAGACAGTTTATCTATTATCTGGTCTCCAGTACGAGTTGTCTTGTTAGCCATACATTGTTGCAGAATGGTGGATGCAAATCTGTATCAAATTACATTAACACTGTTACTGCAGTCTTGAACAGTAGACTGGTGTAAAGGGTGATTATAATATGTTACAAAACTTTTATAATATTCTCTGTGCTCCTTTCTTCGACGGGTGGAGATATGATTCCCTCTATTGGAGGGCTCTCAAGGTAATATTATTACAGATATCATTACTACAGCATAGTCTCTAAAGGGAGCTTAACAGTAGCTAAATAGCACTGGTTAATTCTAACAATATTTCATAAAGCTTATTAAATTGCACAAACCCTTTTTTGCCTAAACAATAAATTTATTGGATATTGGCATCACTTTGATGACCTAACCCCACAGGCAAATCTTTCATTTCATTTCATTATTTTCTGCACTTTCAGGCTATCAGATTAAATACTATGCCTGTTCATGGTGCCTAATTTTAAGTATGGAAATAAAAGTTTAAAACATTTTAATATAGAACAATCATTTCAAAAGAGTGCGCCACACACTAAGCCCCTTTTTAGTGGTAGGCCCACTAGTGGCTTACACTAATAACCTCTGAAAAAATACTGTAATTTAGCTTAGTGGCGCACCTCCAACCCTCACTGATTTTTTCAAGGGCCTTTCTTGGTCCTGACTATAATCCTTTTTCTAAATGGTTGGTTTTATATCGATATCCTTAAATTAACTCTTACTTACCTGTGCAGTGTCTTTTGGACCTTGTGTCCCCTCCTTAGAAAACCTCCTCCCTGTATGTCCCTCCTCCAGACCTCAGTTTGAATCTGTGCCCGGACGAGCTGGGTGCTACTTAGTGAGCTCTCCTGAGCTTGCTATAAGAAAGTATTTTGTTAGGTTTTTTTATTTTCAGAGAGATCTGCTGGCAACAGACTCTCTGCAGCATGGGACTGAGGGGAGAGAAGCAGCCCTACTCACTGAAGATAGGTCCTGCTTCTTAGGCTACTGGACACCATTAGCTCTAGAGGGATCGTACACAGGATCTCACCCTTTGTCGTCCGATCCCGGAGCCGCGCCGCCGTCCCCCTCACAGAGCCGGAAGACAGAAGCCGGTGACAGAAGCAAGAAGACTTCAAAAGCGGCGGCAGAAGACTCCAGTCTTCAAACTGAGGTAGCGCACAGCACTGCAGCTGTGCGCCATTGCTCCCACATTAAACCCACACACTCCGGTCACTGTAGGGTGCAGGGCGCAGGGGGGGGCGCCCTGGGCAGCAATTAGGAACCTCTTGGCAAAAAGTAGCATATATACAGTTGGGCACTGTATATATGCATGAGCCCTTGCCATTATTTTACACACAAACGCGGGACAGAAGCCCGCCGCTAAGGGGGCGGGGCTTCTTCCTCAGCACTCACCAGCGCCATTTTCTCTCCACAGCTCCGCTGAGAGGAAGCTCCCCAGGCTCTCCCCTGCAGAAACACGGTAGAAAGAGGGTAAAAAGAGAGGGGGGGGGGGGGCACATAAATTAGGCGCAAAAAGCTTTATATACAGCAGCTACTGGGTTAACACTAAGTTACTGTGTGATTCCTGGGTCATATAGCGCTGGGGTGTGTGCTGGCATACTCTCTCTCGGTCTCTCCAAAGGGCCTTGTGGGGGAACTGTCTTCAAAAAGAGCATGTATGTGTGTGGTGTGTCGGTACGCTTGTGTCGACATGTTTGATGAGGAAGGCTATGTGGAAGCAGAGCGGGAGCAAATGAATGTGGGGTCGCCGCCGACGGCGCCGATACCTGATTGGATGGATATGTGGAAGGTTTTAAATGATAATGTTAATTCCTTGAATAAAAGGTTGGATAAAGTTGAAACCTTAGGACAGTCAGGGTCTCAGCCCATGCCTGATCCTATGTCGCCGAGGCCGTCAGGGTCTCAGAAGCGCCCACTATCCCAAATTGTTGACACAGATACCGACACGGAGTCTGACTCCAGTGTCGGCTATGATGATGCAAAGTTACAGCCTAAATTGGCTAAAGCTATACGTTATATGATTATAGCAATGAAGGAGGTGTTGCACATCACAGAGGAAACCCCAGTCCCTGACAAGAGGGTTCATATGTATGGGGAAAAAAGGCAGGAGGTGACCTTTCCCCCTTCACATGAGCTAAATGAGTTACGTGAAAAGGCTTGGGAATCTCCAGATAAGAAACTGCAGATTTCCAAACGGATGCTTATGGCGCATCCTTTCCCGCCAACGGACAGGTTACGCTGGGAATCCTCCCCTATGGTGGATAAAGCTCTAACACGCTAATCCAAGAGGGTAGCCCTGCCGTCACAGGATACGGCCACCCTAAAAGATGCTGCAGATAGAAAGCAAGAGGGTACTGTGAAGTCCATTTATACACATTCAGGTACCTTACTAAGGCCGGCAATTGCGTCGGCCTGGGTGTGTAGTGCTGTAGCAGCATGGACGGATACCTTATCTGAGGAACTGGATACCTTAGACAAGGATACTATATTAATGACCCTGGGGCATATAAAAGACACTGTCCTATATATGAGAGATGCTCAAAGAGACATTAGCCTACTGGGCTCTAGAATAAATGCAATGTCGATTTCTGCAAGAAGGGTCCTGTGGACTCGGCAATGGACAGGCGATGCCGACTCAAAAAGGCACATGGAGGTTTTACCTTACAAGGGTGAGGAATTGTTTGGGGAGCGTCTCTCGGACCTGGTCTCCACAGCTACTGCTGGAAAGTCAAATTTTTTGCCATATGTTCCCTCACAACCTAAGAAAGCACCGTATTACCAAATGCAGTCCTTTCGTTCACAAAAAGGCAAGAAAGTCCGAGGTGCGTCCTTTCTTGCCAGAGGCAAGGGTAGAGGAAAGAAGCTGCACAACACAGCTAGTTCCCAGGAACAGAAGTCCTCCCCGGCTTCTACTAAATCCACAGCATGACGCTGGGGCTCCACAGGCGGAGCTAGGCCCGGTGGGGGCGCATCTCCGAAATTTCAGCCACGAGTGGGCTCACTCCCAGGTGGATCCCTGGGTAATAGAGATTGTGTCTCAGGGATACAAGCTGGAATTCGAGGAGATGCCCCCTCACCGATACCTCAAATCGGCCCTGCCAGCTTTCCCCGTAGAGAAGGAAATTGTGTTAGCTGCAATTCACAAATTGTATCTTCAGCAGGTGGTGGTCAAGGTTCCCCTCCTTCAACAAGGAAAGGGTTATTATTCGACCATATATGTGGTTCCGAAACCGAACGGTTCAGTCAGACCCATATTGAATTTAAAATCCCTGAACATATACCTGAAAAGGTTCAAGTTCAACATGGAATCGCTCAGAGCGGTCATCGCAAGCCTGGAAGGGAGGAATTTTATGGTGTCGCTGGACATAAAGGATGCATACCTTCATGTCCCCATTTATCCACCTCATCAGGCGTACCTCAGATTTGTGGTACAGGATTGTCATTACCAATTCCAGACGTTGCCGTTTGGTCTCTCCACGGCACCGAGAATTTTTACCAAGGTAATGGCGGAAATGATGGTGCTCCTGCGAAAGCAAGGGGTCACAATTATCCCATACTTGGAACGATCTCCTCATTAAAGCGAGGTCCAGAGTGCAGTTGCTGATCAGCGTAGCACGCTCTCGGGAAGTGTTACAACAGCATGGCTGGATTCTAAATATTCCAAAGTCGCAGTTGATTCCTACGACTCGTCTGCCCTTCCTGGGCATGATTCTGGACACGGACCAGAAGAGGGTTTATCTCCCGATGGAGAAGGCTCAGGAGCTCATGACACTGGTCAGAGACCTATTAAAACCAAAACAGGTGTCGGTGCATCACTGCACGCGAGTCCTGGGAAAGATGGTGGCATCATACGAGGCCATACCCTTTGGCAGGTTCCATGCGAGGACCTTTCAATGGGATCTGTTGGACAAGTGGTCCGGATCACATCTACAGATGCATCGGCTGATCACCCTATCCCCCAGGGCCAGGGTGTCTCTCCTGTGGTGGCTGCAGAGTGCTCACCTTCTCGAGGGCTGCAGATTCGGCATTCAGGACTGGGTCCTGGTGACCACGGATGCAAGCCTCCGAGGGTGGGGGGCAGTCACACAGGGAAGAAATTTCCAAGGTCTGTGGTCAAGTCAGGAGACTTGCCTTCATATCAATAGCCTGGTACTAAGGGCCATATACAACGCCCTAAGTCAAGCAGAGACCCTGCTTCGCGACCAATCGGTGCTGATTCAGTCAGACAACATCACCGCAGTGGCTCATGTAAACCGCCATGGTGGCACAAGGAGCAGGGTGGCGATGGCGGAAGCCACCAAAATTCTTCGCTGGGCGGAGAATCACGTAAGAGCACTGTCAGCAGTGTTCATTCCGGGAGTGGACAATTGGGAAGCAGACTTCCTCAGCAGGCACGACCTCCACCCGGGAGAGTGGGGACTTCATCAAGAAGTCTTCGCGCAGAATGCAAGTCGGTGGGAACTGCCACAGGTGAACATGATGGCATCCGCCTTAACAAAAAGCTACAGAGGTATTGCGCCAGGTCAAGAGATCCTCAGGCGATAGCTGTAGACGCACTAGTGACACCGTGGGTGTTCCAGTCGGTTTATGTATTTCCTCCTCTTCCTCTCAGACCCAAGGTGCTGAGAATCATAAGAAAAAGATGAGTGAGAACAATACTCATTGTTCCGGATTGGCCAAGAAGGACTTGGTATCCAGATCTGCAAGAAATGCTCACAGAGGACCCATGGCCTCTGCCTCTAAGACAGGACTTGTTGCAACAGGGGCCCTGTCTGTTCCAAGACTTACCGCGGCTGCGTTTGACGGCATGGCTGTTGAATGCCGGATCCTAGCAGAAAAAGGCATTCCGAATGAGGTTATTCCTACGCTAATAAAGGCTAGGAAGGACGTGACGGCTAAACATTATCACCGTATATGGCGAAGATATGTTGCTTGGTGTGAGGCCAGGATTGCCCCTACGGAGGAATTCCAGCTGGGCCGTTTCCTTCATTTCCTACAGTCGGGAGTGACTTTGGGCCTGAAATTGGGTTCCATTAAGGTCCAGATTTCGGCCCTATCCATTTTCTTTCAAAAAGAACTGGCTTCTCTTCCTGAAGTTCAGACATTTGTAAAGGGAGTGCTGCATATTCAGCCCCCTTTTGTGCCTCCAGTGGCACCTTGGGATCTTAACGTGGTGTTGAGTTTCCTGAAGTCACACTGGTTTGAGCCACTCAAGACCGTGGAGTTAAAATTTCTCACGTGGAAGGTGGTCATGCTATTAGCCTTGGCTTCAGCTAGGCGTGTGTCAGAATTAGTGGCTTTATCACAAAAAAGCCCCTATCTGGTTTTCCATATGGACAGGGCAGAATTGCGGACCCGTCCACAATTTCTGCCAAAAGTGGTGTCATCTTTTCATATGAACCAACCTATTGTGGTGCCTGTGGCTACTCGTGACTTGGAGGATTCCGAGTTACTAGATGTGGTCAGGGCTTTGAAGGTTTATGTAGCCAGAACGGCTAGAGTCAGGAAAACTGAGTCGCTGTTTATCCTGTATGCATCCAACAAGCTGGGTGCTCCTGCTTCAAAGCAAACTATTGCTCGCTGGATCTGTAACACGATTCAGCAGGCTCATTCTGCGGCTGGATTGCCGCTTCCTAAATCAGTAAAAGCCCACTCCACAAGGAAGGTGGGCTCTTCTTGGGCGGCTGCCCGAGGGGTCTCGGCATTACAGCTTTGCCGAGCAGCTACTTGGTCAGGTTCGAACACTTTTGCAAAGTTTTACAAGTTTGATACCCTGGCTGAGGAGGACCTTGTGTTTGCTCATTCGGTGCTGCAGAGTCATCCGCACTCTCCCGCCCGTTTGGGAGCTTTGGTATAATCCCCATGGTCCTTACGGAGTCCCCAGCATCCACTAGGACGTTAGAGAAAATAAGATTTTACTTACCGGTAAATCTATTTCTCGTAGTCCGTAGTGGATGCTGGGCGCCCGTCCCAAGTGCGGACTTCTTCTGCAATACTTGTATATAGTTATTGCTTAAATAAGGGTTATGTTGTGGTTGCATCAGGGTTGATCTGATGCTCCGTTGTTGTTCATACTGTTAACTGGGTAAGTTTATCACAAGTTTTACGGTGTGATTGGTGTGACTGGTCTTGCACTGGATTCCAAAATCCTTTCCTTGTACTGTCAGCTCTTCCGGGCACAGTTTCTCTAACTGAGGTCTGGAGGATGGACATAGAGGGAGAAGCCAGAGCACACCAGTATCCAATTTCTTTCTTAAAGTGCCCTGTCTCCTGGGGAGCCCCTCTATTCCCCATGGTCCTTACGGAGTCCCCAGCATCCACTACGGACTACGAGAAATAGATTTACTGGTAAGTAAAATCTTATTTTTGCCCACAGCCAGATTAAGGGGGGGAGGGGCACAGGGTATACTGTACCCTGGGCCCCCCTCTGTCAGTCGGGCTTCCAGCCAGAGCACACTAACATCACTAGCTCCCTTTTTTGCTGCAGCAGTACCAGATAGCCAGAATGTGAGCACCTGAGTCCTGTCCTAATGTGTAATACCGCCTTCACATCGCAAGCACGAGCCACACCCGGGAATTGTACACGGGTCCTTCCCGGGTGCGACCTGCATGAGACCCCTTTCAGGCTGACAACGGGGGGTGGGGGGTGGGGGGGGGGGTGGAGGTGATATTGGCATCATCGGGGGCAAGTGCGGACGCGGTGCTTGGAGATGAGATCATCTCCAAGCCGACTCCTCTATACTGAGAAACAGGACATGGGTTACACGTTCACAACGCACCTGACCTGGTAATAACCCGGGAATAACCCTGCTTTGACCCGGAAATTTGGGACTTACCCCTTTCACACTGCACATCAACCCGCGTCGACACGGCAATATACCAGGTTATTTGTGCATTGTGAAAGGGGTATAAGTAGCAGTGATGTGCGGTGGGGTGAGGCAGGTGAGGCAGAGCCTTTCCTGTCATACTTACGTTTAAACTAGAGTTTTGACTGAATAAAGTATATGGAAAATACTAATAATATGTTTGAAATATCTTCTTTGCATTTTTCTAATAAGTTTTATAGCCCAAACTCTGGAGTAAAAAGTCTATGGCAGGTGAGGCAGTGCCTCACCTGTGTATCCTTTCCACACATCTCTGATCAAAACTCACCAGATTTCCAGGAGTTTATACTGCAGCATCTGTGTATAATGCCCAGATGTACCCTTTGGCTCATATATTGCATGTAAATCTGGCTCTGGGGTTAGCCAGTGCCTCCTGAGCCATTTAGCTCACCGCATGTCCCTGATAAGTAGTATAGTGACTGCCAGGGGTGTAGCCAGAACTTTGTGGGCCCCATAGCAACATTTTGATGGGGGCCCCTGTCACAATGCTTCTAGAGACACTTCTCTGCAGCAGTTGTTAATGTTATGCCCTATAATAGTGCCCTAGTTCATTTTCTGAACCATGGTAGAGCCTTATTTAATGTTATGCCCCATAGTAGTGCCCTAGTTTCTTTTATGAATTGCAGTAGTGCTTAAGTTCACCCTATGTCGCATTTCAGAGCTGCCAGTACGCATTATGCCGCACAGTACCCCAAATTCATATTATGATATATAGTGCTCCCCGTTCATATTGTGCCTAATTACAGTGCCCCGGTTCATATTATATAACACTAAAATGCCCTCCAGTTCATTTTTTACCACACTACAATGAGCAGGTCCAGGGGCATACCTAAATATATTGCAGGCCCCAAGGAAAAAGTTTGAAAGGACCCCTATGTACCACCCAATGGTGAAAAATGTATATAACACATGTAACTGTGACAGTGAAGATGGGCCCCTCTCAGCTCTGGGCCCCAAAGCAGCGGCACTGTCTGCATTTGTGGTAGCTACGACCTTGGTGACTGCTGCTATTCTTGCATGTGACAAGATAAATTATAGATTTTTTTTTTGTATTCTTATTTTAAGGTTGTTTAAATTGACTTTGTTCCACTACAAGAAAACTTTATAAAATAGTTGTCTCTCAATTAAGTGGAGCTATAAACAATACCAAGGCATTATTGAACTATTAATGTAAATCTAATATAAATCATTGGTTGAAATGTAATATACACAATCCATACCTCTTAACATGACTCAATCCAGGAGGGACAAAATGCTCTCTACCTGGACTTCCCTCTTAATTTATGATTGCAATCACCTCTGTTGAAATACCTTTTTTTTCCATAAATTAAATAGTTCAACACAGGTGACACCAATCATATATTAAGCGGGATCAAAGGTGTAGCGTGGAGCCATGACTCCCGGAGCAAGCCCTCCCTCCTATATACACACAAACACATAGTTCCCAACAGGGAAAAAAAGAATTAAACCCCAGGAAAAAAAAAAAAAAAAACACAATAGCCTCCACAGGGGGAAAAAGAAAACCATTCACACTGTCCCCTACAGGAACAAAAAAAAAAAAATCACCTATATACTGGTCTATGGCTGCAGTGCAATACGTATGAAAGTAGGAAGCTGGGTGTTTGGTGAGGTGCTGTATGATATACCAGCAGACGGGATGCCGACTGCCAGTATATCGACAGTGGCATCCCGCCTGCTGGTATACCGGCAGCGAGTCCGCTCACCACACTTCGGGCCCGAGTGGAAATTACGGGCGGGGTTTTGATTTCGACCACCAGTAAAATGTTGGCTGTTGAGAGTCCGGCGTTGGTCTCCTGATCGCCGGGATCCTGACAGCCGGCATTATAATTGCATCCCGTCTGGTGAATGTGGGACACTACAGACCTCTCAGCTATATCTGAATACGAAGTACTGTGCTGCAGCCTGCCTCTAATATGGCCACTCCCCCATCTCCTCCCCCAGCTTGTGTGTGTGAAGGGAGAAGCTTTCTCACCGCAGCCAGGTCTCTGCCTCCTCCCAACTGTCATACTGCATCGCCTGCCTCTCCTATGGAGCCTGAGCCTCCTCCTATGCAGCCGCCTGGGTGACTGGAGCTAAGCAGTGTTGAAGTCGAAAAATATTGCAGTACACACATCACGTACAAACTACACACAGATGGCCTCCGTACGTGTACTTGTTCTGCCGTGCGTGCGCATATTCACAATTTGTGTATGGTCGCTCCCGCGGTCCTGCGCATTAGCGCGTGGTATGAGTATTTACGGTAGGGTTTGTGGACGCATGGAAAAGCTATCAAAACACATTACATATTTAAATCCAAATAGTGCACAATGTACACATAGTCTCCCTGCATCACACCAGCAAGTTACAACAGTTTAAATGGAATCAGAACAAAGGGATTCACCTTTACAGGATAGGAGGGGACAGAACAAGGTTATAAGGTGGTGTAGGGTATTTTAAGGGTAATATTCCGGTGTTGGTTTGCAGAAGATCGCACGTTCCTACGAATAGTTATGTGCAGGAGCAGAATATAGATATAAACTGTATTTACTGTACATTAGGTATGCGGCGGGAACCCAGGAGACCACCCACAAGTGCATCTTGAACAGACATCGCCCACCGATTCAAACCAACCTATGACCTCTCCTGTACTGTAAATTACAATTCCTGTGTCCAATGGACAAAGAGATTACAGTATCCATTGTGTTAAGTTTTGGAAGATTGTATAAAAGGAGCCAGCTGCAGGCCTGGTCTCTCTCTCTCTCAAGACTCACAAAGTTATCTATCTAGATGACCGAGGACCAGACTGGGTAGCGCGGCGAAATTCAAACAAGTATGTACCATTGACTGTAGCCATTATTCTATTGTATTGTATTGCTTTGTGATTCTAACCCCCTTTCAGTAATAATATGCTGTGGTGTCGGAACCCAGCAGTTTAAATACAAATCTGGTGTCGTGTTTTCCTTTCCCTGCTAAGGTTTAAAGTGTATTACTATCGCATGCATATCTGTTAAGGGTTCACTGTGTAACTTTTGGTGTGTACGCGCTGTGTGTACTTTGTACAGCCAGCGCGGCGTTTGTACGCAAAGTCCATACACGGTACGGGACTCTGTACGCTAATGGTGTAATAAGTACGTAGATTGTGGATTAAGTATAGCGGCCGCAGCGGCTTCATTTAAAGTGTATGAAATGTCTTTTTAAAGTGTTGCTTTTAGTTCTGTATGTAAATCAGCGTTTACAGCAGGTACGGCCAGTAAGAACCCTGCTGCGCGGTCTGCTCTGTCACTGCTGCTGCGATCCCAGGCCGAGTCTTGGATGAGCCAGTGCTGGCAGGGTAGGGAAAGGCTACAAAGGAAGTGCGGTGTGCAGGGCCGGTGCTAGGGTGTTTGCCGCCCCCCTGCAAACTATAAATTTGCGCCCTTCCATACATTACAAAGGGACAGCGCATATAATGCCCCCTGTGGTAGTGCCACTTATACACACAATGAACCCTGTAGTAATGCCGCTTATACACAACACCCCCTGTAGTAGTCACAACTCCTACTGTAGTAGTAATGCTTACACACGTAACGCCCCCTGTACTAGTGACGCTTACACATGTACCAGTGACACTTACACATGTAATGCCCCCTGTACCAGTGACACTTACACGTAATGTCCCCTGTATCAGTGACGCTTACATAAGTAACGCCCTCTGTAGCAGTGACGCTTACATGTAACGCCCTCTGTACCAGTTACACTTACACGGGTAACACCCCCTGTAGCAGTGACGCTTACACATGTAATCCCCCTGTAGCAGTGACACTTGCACAGGTAACTCCCCCTGTAGCAGTGCCGCTTACACACATAACGCCCCCTGTAGCAGTGACGCTTACACATGTAACGCCCCTTGTACCAGTGATGCTTACACGTAATGCCCCCTGTACCAGTGACGCTTACACGTAACGTCCCTGTTGCAGTGATGCTTACACATGTAATGCCCCCTGTACCAGTTACGCTTACACGTAATGCCCCTGTAGCAGTGACGTATACACACGTAACGCCCCCCTGTAGCAATGACGTTTACATGCGTAACGCCCCCTGTAGCAGTGATGCTTACACGCATAACGCCCCTATAGCAGTGATGCTTACACACATAACGCCCCCTGTACCAGTGACGCGTACACGTAACGCCCCCTGTAGCAGTGACGCCTAAACACGTTACGTCCTCGTATCAGTGACGCTTTTACACATTATGCTGCAGTCATACATACACACACATACATACTGTACATACATTATACATATACAGTATGGCAAGCGGGAGCTGCAGCATGTCATCCTTCAGTGTTGCAGGCTGCAGTCTGGTCCCATGTAGCTCAGTCCATTTTCCCATCTAGCTCCACCCATTTTTAGGTCCGCGGCGCGCGCGCACAGCCAAACACACTGCACTGTGACGGGGAGGGGGAGAGGGGGCTTCATGCTGCCGGGCCGGTGCCGCTGCCAGGCGCCCTCAGAAGTTTCTGCCGCCTGGAGCTTACGCTTCACCGGAACCACCCTCCCTACCCCTCTGAGCGGGATGTCCAGGTAGTGCGCATTTTGTCCCTTCTGGAATGGGTCATGTTGGGAGTTATGCACAATCTAATATACACCCCCTCTTTGTCCAGGCCTCCGGACTTAAGTGCCCCAGGCCCTTCTAAGGCTTAATCCGTCCCTGGTTTTGCCTATTGGGTCCCAGCTCTGTAAATCCCACCACTGATTATTAATGCCATATGCTTGAAATAATGTGAGTAAAAATACCCCTAGTCTTCTATTAGGCCAGTGATTTTCAACCTTTTTCAGTTCGCGGCACACCAAAAAGATTTAAAAATTGCCAAGGCACACCATCGGTACCCCACGGAAAAATAAAACACACACAGGGAAATTAAACAAACATATTTGTCCCCAAGGCTAAAAACACACACACATTGTCCCCAACAGTTATTAAAATAATGCACAGTACTTGAACACACTGTCTGCCACAGTAATTCCACACATTGACCCTCATAGTAATGCCATCACACTGTCCCCCATAGTAATTGCACACATTGCCCCCCATAGTAATACCACCACACACACCGACCCCCACAGTAATGCCACCAGACACACTGACCCCCATAGTAATGCCACCAAATATACTGACCCCCATAGTAATGCCACCAAATACACTGACCCCCATAGTAATGCCACGAAACACACTGACACCCATAGTAATGCCACCAGAGACACTGACCCCCATAGTAATGCCACCAAACACACTGACACCCACAGTAATGCCACCAGAGACACTGACCCCCATAGTAATGCCACCAAACACACTGACACCCACAGTAATGCCACCAGAGACACTGACCCCCATAGTAATGCCACCAAACACACTGACACCCACAGTAATGCCACCAAATACACTGACCCCCATAGTAATGCCACCAAACACACTGACACCCACAGTAATGCCACCAGAGACACTGACCCCCATAGTAATGCCACCAAACACACTGACACCCACAGTAATGCCACCAAATACACTGACCCCCATAGTAATGCCACCAAACACACTGACACCCACAGTAATGCCACCAGAGACACTGACCCCCATAATAATGCCACCAAACACACTGACACCCACAGTAATGCCACCACACACACACTGACCCCCATAGTAATGCCACCACACACATAGTAATGGCACTGCACACACATCATAAAGCACTGGCCCAAACCTTTTTTGTTTTCCCCCTTAGCGGCAGGAGCATTGAGGAGCAGAACACAGCAGCACGGGCCACGAAGGGAAACTAGTCGATGCCTAGGCGGGATGGTGATGTGTACGTGACCTATGAGTCACGCCACGTCGTAGGGGTCATGGGCGGGCCCGCAGGAGAGCTGCCGTCTTCACTATACAGTGACCGCAGAAGAGCTGCCTGTGCTGCCCGATAGTGATGCTGTAAATCAGTATCAGTATCGGGCAGCGCAGGCAGCTCTTACGCGGTCATTGTATAGTGAAGACGGCAGCAGACGGGGACTGGCAGCAGGGATCTCTGGCGGCGGCGGCACACTTGACAACCGCTGGCGGCACATCAGTGTGCCGCGGCACAGCGGTTGAAAATCACTGTATTAGGCAATGCCATCTATAGATGATTTTACCTATTGGGTCCAAGCTCTGTAAAGTTTCCAGGGCCTAGCACATATGGGAAATATGGTCAAACCTCTAAAAAGTTCGGGCCGAGGGCCTAATTCAGATCTGATTGCAGCAGAAAACTTGTTAGCAATTGGGCAAAACCATGGCCCTCATTCCGAGTTGATCGGTCGCAAGGCGATTTTAGCAGAGTTACACACGCTAAGCCGCCGCCTACTGGGAGTGAATCTTAGCTTCTTAAAATTGCGAACGATGTATTCGCAATATTGCGATTACAAACTTCTTAGCAGTTTCAGAGTAGCTCCACACTTACTCGGCATCTGCGATCAGTTCAGTGCTTGTCGTTCCTGGTTTGACGTCACAAACACACCCAGCGTTCGCCCAGACACTCCCCCGTTTCTCCAGCCACTCCTGCGTTTTTTCCGGAAACGGTAGCGTTTTCATCCACACGCCCCTAAAACGCAGTGTTTCCGCCCAGTAACACCCATTTCCTGTCAATCACACTACGATCGCCGGAGCGATGAAAAAGCCGTGAGTAAAAATACTATCTTCATTGTAAAATTACTTGGCGCAGTCGCAGTGCGAATATTGCGCATGCGTACTAAGCGGATTTTCACTGCGATGCGATGAAAAATACCGAGCGAACGACTCGGAATGAGGGCCCATGTGCACTGCAGGGGGGCAAATATAACATGTGCAGAGAGAGTTAGATTTGGGTGGGGTGTGTTCAGACTGAAAGCCAAATTGCAGTGTAAAAATAAAGCAGCCAGTATTTACCCTGCACAGAAACAAAATAACCCACCAAAATCTACCTCTCTCTGCACATGTTATATCTGCCCCACCTGCAGTGCACATGGTTTTGCCCAATAGCTAACAAATTTGCTGCTGCGATCAGATCTGATTTACCCTCTTCATTTTCAGAGGTTTGACTACATTTTATTATATTGCATAATCCCACACTTAGCACTTAATAGCCTGCGAACTGCAGGCATCAGTGAGTTCCGTGCTAGTCTACACATCTCGGACAGCTGTTATATTCGCACCGAAATAAAAACTGAATAGCTTTTGTAATTAAAGCATGTATCCACCGCCTCAACTTGCTACTTGGATACTTAATCATAGAGTGCCATCTAGCCCCGATGAAGGAAAGGTCCCAATAATGCCTAATTTCTAAAGTTTCATTGTTCATTGGGCTTTCACTTGTTTGTACATTGCAGACTGACTTGCATTAATTATGTGACCACATGATGGCAGTAGCAACTTGCAGTCATATAAATGATATAACCTAGTTTCACAATTTTCCAGGGAATATAAGGTACACTGCATTAACTCTAAATTCTCAGATTTTTCCTGCCAGATAGAGATTTTGGGGTATATGCAATTGCGGTCGAATTGCCGCAAATGTCGAAAAACGGAGCATTTTCGACAAAAAAAACCTGTTGAATTGGATTCGACAATGCAATACAGTACTTTTCAACAAAAAACCTGCCGTTTCAGATTCGACTTTTTGCAATTCGACATTTTCTCAAATTTGACATGTCTGCAATGGTAAAAATGCGGCTTTTTGACAAAAGTATATTCAATTGAAGAATGTCGATTCGACAACAGTACTTTTCGACAGTCATTTCGTCAATTTCATTCCGCCTCATTTTGCTGTAGTGATCTAATAAAAATTTTTTAAAAACATGTTTTTTTTGTGTTTTTTTGATTGCTAATAGAATATCTATTTATATTAGAAGAGATTATCTACTTGGTTTGTCTATTTAGGAGCCACAAGTATTATTTAATATATTTTTTAAAAGAATATTATTATTTTTTACTGACTAAAATAATATAGAGAGATCAGAGCAAGTTTTTCAGTGGGAATGGGTTAAAATTTCAGAAAAAAAATGCGTGGGGTCCCCCCTCCTAAGCATAACCAGCCTCGGCCTCTTTGAGCCGGTCCTGGTTGTAAAAATATGGGGGGAAAAATGACATGGGATCCCCCGTATTTTAACAACCAGCACCGGGCTCTGTGTCCGGTCCTGGTGCCAAAAATACGGTGGACAAAACACGTAGGGCCCCCCGTATTTTTAACACCAGCACTGGGCTCCACTAGTCAGAGAGATAATGCAACAGCCGGGGGACACTTTTATATCGGTCCCTGCGGCCCTGGCATTAAATCACTAACTAGTCACCCCTGGCCGGGGTACCCTGGAGGATTGGGGACCCCTTAAATCAAGGGGTCCCCCCCCCCTCCAGCCACCCAAGGGCCAGGGGTGAAGCCCGAAGCTGTCCCCCCCATCCAAGGGTGGCAGATGGGAAGCTAATAGCCAAGTGTCATAAAAAAGAATAAGTCCCAGCAAGCCTCTCCCGCAAGCTGGTACTTGGAGAACCACAAGTACCAGCATGCGGGGGGAAAACGGGCCCGCTGGTACCTGTAGTTCTACTACAAAAAAAATACCCAAATAAAAACAGTACACACACACCGTGACAGTATAACTTTATTACATACATGCACACCGACATACACACATACTTACCTATGTTGACACGAAGTGTCGGTCCCCTTGTCCACGTAGAATCCACGGGGTACCTGTAAATAAAATTATACTCTCAACAATCCGGGTTAGATCGGTCCTCTTCTTAGTTTGTAATCCACGTACTTGGCAAAATAAAAAAACGGAAACCACGGACCACGCACTGAAAGGGGTCCCATGTTTACACATGAGACCCCCTTCCCCCTGACTGCCGGGACCCCCCGTGACTGCTGTCAAAGAGGGTCCCTTCAGCCAATCAGGGAGCGCTACGTCGTGGCACTCTCCTGATTGGCTGTGCGCGTCTGAGCTGTCAGGCAGCGCACTCGAGATACAATATAGCACATAGGCTCTCCATTGTGTCCAATGGTGGGAACTTTGCGGTCAGCAGTTGACCGCGAGTAACCTCAACCGCTGACCGCAAAGTTCCCACCATTGAATATAATGGAGAGCCTATGCGCTATGCGCCGCCTGACAGCTCAGACGCGCACAGCCAATCAGGAGAGTGCCACGACGTGGCGCTTCCTTATTGGCTGAAGGGACCCTCTTTGACAGCAGTCAGGGGGGGGTCCCGGCAGTCGGTGAAAGGGGTCCCATGTGTAAACATGGGACCCCTTTCAGTGCGTGGATCGTGTTTTGTGTTTTCTTAGTTTTCCAAGTACGTGGATTACAAACTAAGAAGAGGACAGATCTACACCGGATTGTTGTGAGTATAATTTTATTTACAGGTACCCCGTGGATTCTACGTGGAGAAGGGGACCGAGCCTCGTGTCAACATAGGTAAGTATGTGTGTATGTCGGTGTGCATGTATGTAATAAAGTTGTACTGTCACGGTGTGTGTGTACTGTTTTTATTTGGGTATTTTTTTTGTAGTAGAACTACAGGTACCAGCGGCCCGCATTCCCCCCCCCCGCATGCTGGTACTTGTGGTTCTCCAAGTACCGGCTTGTGGGGGAGGCTTACTGGGACTTGTAGTTCTGCTACAAATAACAATATTCTTTTTTTTAAAACTTGGCTATCAGCCTCCCATCCGCCGCCCTTGGATGAGGGGACAGCCTCGGGCTTCACTTCTGGCCCTTGGGTGGCTGGAGGTGGACACACCTTGATTTAAGGGGTCCCCACTCCTCCAGGGCACCCCGGCCAGGGGTGACTAGTTGGGGATTTAATGCCACGGTCGCAGGGACCAGTATAAAAGTGTTCCCCGGCTGTGGCATTGTCTCTCTAGCTAGTGGAGCCCGGTGCTGGTGTTAAAAATACGGGTGACCCCTACGTGTTTTGTCCCCCTTATTTTTGGCACCAGGACCGGATGCAGGGATACTCAACCTGTATTTTTGTTATGTTTTCACCTCTGAGAAAACTAAAGGAATATTGTGTTGTTGTTTGAGTCCTTGTAATGGAATATAGTAAGATAATGTATAACAAATCAAAATGTACTATTTTTGCTTGTATTATCAGCTTATTATTATCATCCTTTGGCAGTACAGGTTGAGTATCCCATATCCATATATTCCGAAATACAGAATATTCCGAAATACGGACTTTTTTGAGTGAGAGTGAGATAGTGAAACCTTTGTTTTTTGATGGCTTAATGTACACAAACTTTGTTTAATACACAAAGTTATTAATAATATCGTATTAAATGACCTTCAGGCTGTGTATATAAGGTGTATATGAAACATAAATGAATTGTGTGAATGTACACACACTTTGTTTAATGCACAAAGTTATAAAAAATATTGGCTAAAATTAACTTCAGGCTGTTTGTATAAGGTGTATATGGTACATAAATTAGAGATGAGCGGGTTCGGTTTCTCTGAAACCGAACCCGCACGAACTTCATGTTTTTTTCACGGGTCCGAGCAGACTCGGATCCTCCCGCCTTGCTCGGTTAACCCGAGCGCGCCCGAACGTCATCATGACGCTGTCGGATTCTCGCGAGACTCGGATTCTATATAAGGAGCCGCGCGTCGCCGCCATTTTCACACGTGCATTGAGATTGATAGGGAGAGGACGTGGCTGGCGTCCTCTCCATTAGAAATTAGATTAGAAGAGAGAGAGAGATTGTGCAGAGTCAGACAGAGTTTACCACAGTGACCAGTGCAGTTGTTGTTAGTTAACTTTTATTTATTTTAATATAATATATCCGTTCTCTGCTATATCCGTTCTCTGCCTGAAAAAAAACGATACACAGCAGCAGCCAGTCACACAGTGTGACTCAGTCTGTGTGCACTCAGCTCAGCCCAGTGTGCTGCACATCAATGTATAAAAGGCAAAGCTTATAATAATTGTGGGGGAGACTGGGGAGCACTGCAGGTTGTTATAGCAGGAGCCCCCAGGAGTACATAATATTATATTAATTTAAAATTAAACAGTGCACACTTTTGCTGCAGGAGTGCCACTGCCAGTGTGACTAGTGGTGACCAGTGCCTGACCACCAGTATAGTAGTATATTGTTGTATGTATTGTATACTATCTCTTTATCAACCAGTCTATATTAGCAGCAGACACAGTACAGTGCGGTAGTTCACGGCTGTGGCTACCTCTGTGTCGGCAGTCGGAACTCGGCAGGCAGTCCGTCCATCCATAATTGTATTACAATATATACCACCTAACCGTGGTATTTTTTTTTCTTTCTTTATACCGTCGTCATAGTGTCATACTTGTTACGAGTATACTACTATCTCTTTATCAACCAGTGTACAGTGCGGTAGTTCACGGCTGTGGCTACCTCTGTGTCGGCAGTCGGCAGGCAGTCCGTCCATCCATAATTGTATTATTATTATAATATATACCACCTAACCGTGGTTTTTTTTTCATTCTTTATACCGTCGTCATAGTGTCATACTAGTTGTTACGAGTATACTACTATCTCTTTATCAACCAGTGTACAGTGCGGTAGTTCACGGCTGTGGCTACCTCTGTGTCGGCAGTCGGCAGGCAGTCCGTCCATCCATAATTGTATTATTATTATAATATATACCACCTAACTGTGGTATTTTTTTTTCTTTCTTTATACCGTCGTCATAGTGTCATACTAGTTGTTACGAGTATACTACTATCTCTTTATCAACCAGTGTACAGTGCGGTAGTTCACGGCTGTGGCTACCTCTGTGTCGGCAGTCGGCAGGCAGTCCGTCCATCCATAATTGTATTATTATTATAATATATACCACCTAACCGTGGTTTTTTTTTCATTCTTTATACCGTCGTCATAGTGTCATACTAGTTGTTACGAGTATACTACTATCTCTTTATCAACCAGTGTACAGTGCGGTAGTTCACGGCTGTGGCTACCTCTGTGTCGGCAGTCGGCAGGCAGTCCGTCCATCCATAATTGTATTATTATTATAATATATACCACCTAACCGTGGTTTTTTTTTCATTCTTTATACCGTCGTCATAGTGTCATACTAGTTGTTACGAGTATACTACTATCTCTTTATCAACCAGTGTACAGTGCGGTAGTTCACGGCTGTGGCTACCTCTGTGTCGGCAGTCGGCAGGCAGTCCGTCCATCCATAATTGTATTATTATTATAATATATACCACCTAACCGTGGTTTTTTTTTCATTCTTTATACCGTCGTCATAGTGTCATACTAGTTGTTACGAGTATACTACTATCTCTTTATCAACCAGTGTACAGTGCGGTAGTTCACGGCTGTGGCTACCTCTGTGTCGGAACTCGGCAGGCAGTCCGTCCATCCATAATTGTATTATTATTATAATATATACCACCTAACCGTGGTTTTTTTTTCATTCTTTATACCGTCGTCATAGTGTCATACTAGTTGTTACGAGTATACTACTATCTCTTTATCAACCAGTGTACAGTGCGGTAGTTCACGGCTGTGGCTACCTCTGTGTCGGCAGTCGGCAGGCAGTCCGTCCATCCATAATTGTATTATTATTATAATATATACCACCTAACCGTGGTTTTTTTTTCATTCTTTATACCGTCGTCATAGTGTCATACTAGTTGTTACGAGTATACTACTATCTCTTTATCAACCAGTGTACAGTGCGGTAGTTCACGGCTGTGGCTACCTCTGTGTCGGAACTCGGCAGGCAGTCCGTCCATCCATAATTGTATTATATACCACCTAACCGTGGTTTTTTTATACCACCTAACCGTGGCAGTCCGTCCATAATTGTATACTAGTATCCAATCCATCCATCTCCATTGTTTACCTGAGGTGCCTTTTAGTTCTGCCTATAAAATATGGAGAACAAAAAAGTTGAGGTTCCAAAATTAGGGAAAGATCAAGATCCACTTCCACCTCGTGCTGAAGCTGCTGCCACTAGTCATGGCCGAGACGATGAAATGCCAGCAACGTCGTCTGCCAAGGCCGATGCCCAATGTCATAGTACAGAGCATGTCAAATCCAAAACACCAAATATCAGAAAAAAAAGGGACTCCAAAACCTAAAATAAAATTGTCGGAGGAGAAGCGTAAACTTGCCAATATGCCATTTACCACACGGAGTGGCAAGGAACGGCTGAGGCCCTGGCCTATGTTCATGGCTAGTGGTTCAGCTTCACATGAGGATGGAAGCACTCAGCCTCTCGCTAGAAAAATGAAAAGACTCAAGCTGGCAAAAGCAGCACAGCAAAGAACTGTGCATTCTTCGAAATCCCAAATCCGAATTCCGAGCCCACCCGCTGGCGGTGATGCAGGGCAGTCTGGAGCGACTGCTGATGCTGACATCTGGTCCGGACTGAAGGACCTGACAACCATTACGGACATGTCGTCTACTGTCACTGCATATGATTCTCTCACCATTGATAGAATGGTGGAGGATTATATGAGTGACCGCATCCAAGTAGGCACGTCACACAGTCCGTACTTATACTGGCAGGAAAAAGAGGCAATTTGGAGGCCCTTGCACAAACTGGCTTTATTCTACCTAAGTTGCCCTCCCACAAGTGTGTACTCCGAAAGAGTGTTTAGTGCCGCCGCTCAGCTTGTCAGCAATCGGCGTACGAGGTTAGATGGGCCCGGTGTTTGTGTCGGCCACTAGGGTCGCTAATCTTACTCACACAGCTACCTCATTGCGCCTCTTTTTTTCTTTGCGTCATGTGCTGTTTGGGGAGGGTTTTTTGGAAGGGACATCCTGCGTGACACTGCAGTGCCACTCCTAGATGGGCCCGGTGTTTGTGTCGGCCACTAGGGTCGCTGAGCTTAGTCATCCAGCGACCTCGGTGCAAATTTTAGGACTAAAAATAATATTGTGAGGTGTAAGGTGTTCAGAATAGACTGAAAATGAGTGTTAATTATGGTTATTGAGGTTAATAATACTATGGGATCAAAATGACCCCCAAATTCAATGTTTTAAGATGTTTTTTAGGGTTTTTTGAAAAAACCACCCGAATCCAAAACACACCCGAATCCGACAAAAAAAATTCGGTGAGGTTTTGCCAAAACGCGGTCGAACCCAAAACACGGCCGCGGAACCGAACCCAAAACCAAAACACAAAACCCGAAAAATTTCAGGCGCTCATCTCTAACATAAATGCATTCTGTGCTTAGATTTAGGTCCCATCACCATGATATCTCATTATGGTTAGAGATGAGCGGGTTCGGTTCCTCGGAATCCGAACCCGCCCGAACTTCAGGTTTTTTTACACGGGTCCGAGCGACTCGGATCTTCCCGCCTTGCTCGGTTAACCCGAGCGCGCCCGAACGTCATCATCCCGCTGTCGGATTCTCGCGAGGCTCGGATTCTATCGCGAGACTCGGATTCTATATAAGGAGCCGCGCGTCGCCGCCATTTTCACACGTGCATTGAGATTGATAGGGAGAGGACGTGGCTGGCGTCCTCTCCGTTTATAGAGAAGAGAGTGAGACTAGAGTAGAGAGAGACACAGTATTTACTTTAGTAATTTTGGGGAGCATTAGGAGGAGTACTACTACTTGCTGAAGTGATAGTGTGACTGTATATCTGACTTGTGGGGGAGACAGTGGGGAGCAGTTAGAGTCTGAGAGCAGGAGTACATATTTTAACGTACAGTGCACACTTTTGCTGCCAGAGTGCCACACTGCCATTGTGACCACACTGACCACCAGTATATATTGTGATTGTCTGCTTAGGAGTACTACTTGCAAGTTGCTGATAGTGTGACCAGTGACCTGACCACCAGTTTAATTAATCACCACCAGTTTAATATATATATATATATATATATAATTGTATATAATATATATATATAATTGTATACCACCTACCCGTGTTTTTTTTTTTTTCTTTCTTCTTGATACATACTACTATAGTAGCTTACTGTAGCAGTCTGCGGTGCTGCTGAGCTGACAGTGTCCAGCAGGTCCGTCATCAGTCATTACATAATAAATATATATACCTGTCCGGCTGCAGTACTAGTGATATTATATATATATATATTAATTTCATCTCATTATCATCCAGTCTATATTAGCAGCAGACACAGTACGGTAGTCCACGGCTGTAGCTACCTCTGTGTCGGCAGTCGCTGGTCCATCCATAATTGTATACCACCTACCCGTGGTTTTTTTTTTTCTTTCTTCTTGATACATACTACTATAGTAGCTTACTGTAGCAGTCTGCGGTGCTGCTGAGCTGACAGTGTCCAGCAGGTCCGTCATCAGTCATTACATAATAAATATATATACCTGTCCGGCTGCAGTACTAGTGATATTATATATATATATATATATTAATTTCATCTCATTATCATCCAGTCTATATTAGCAGCAGACACAGTATGGTAGTCCACGGCTGTAGCTACCTCTGTGTCTGCAGTCGCTGGTCCATCCATAATTGTATACCACCTACCCGTGGTTTTTTTTTTTCTTTCTTCTTGATACATACTACTATAGTAGCTTACTGTAGCAGTCTGCGGTGCTGCTGAGCTGACAGTGTCCAGCAGGTCCGTCATCAGTCATTACATAATAAATATATATACCTGTCCGGCTGCAGTACTAGTGATATTATATATATATATATATATATATTAATTTCATCTCATTATCATCCAGTCTATATTAGCAGCAGACACAGTACGGTAGTCCACGGCTGTAGCTACCTCTGTGTTGGCAGTCGCTGGTCCATCCATAATTGTATACCACCTACCCGTGTTTTTTTTTTTCTCTTTCTTCTTGATACATACTACTATAGTAGCTTACTGTAGCAGTCTGCGGTGCTGCTGAGCTGACAGTGTCCAGCAGGTCCGTCATCAGTCATTACATAATAAATATATATACCTGTCTGGCTGCAGTACTAGTGATATTATATATATATATTAATTTCATCTCATTATCATCCAGTCTATATTAGCAGCAGACACAGTACGGTAGTCCACGGCTGTAGCTACCTCTGTGTTGGCAGTCGCTCGTCCATCCATAAGTATACTAGTATCCATCCATCTCCATTGTTTACCTGAGGTGCCTTTTAGTTGTCATTATTAAAATATGGAGAACAAAAATGTTGAGGTTCCAAAATTAGGGAAAGATCAAGATCCACTTCCACCTCGTGCTGAAGCTGCTGCCACTAGTCATGGCCGAGACGATGAAATGCCAGCATCGTCGTCTGCCAAGGCCGATGCCCAATGTCATAGTACAGAGCATGTAAAATCCAAAACACCAAATATCAGTAAAAAAAGGACTCCAAAATCTAAAATAAAATTGTCGGAGGAGAAGCGTAAACTTGCCAATATGCCATTTACCACACGGAGTGGCAAGGAACGGCTGAGGCCCTGGCCTATGTTCATGGCTAGTGGTTCAGCTTCACATGAGGATGGAAGCACTCAGCCTCTCGCTAGAAAAATGAAAAGACTCAAGCTGGCAAAAGCACCGCAAAGAACTGTGCGTTCTTCGAAATCCCAAATCCACAAGGAGAGTCCAATTGTGTCGGTTGCGATGCCTGACCTTCCCAACACTGGACGTGAAGAGCATGCGCCTTCCACCATTTGCACGCCCCCTGCAAGTGCTGGAAGGAGCACCCGCAGTCCAGTTCCTGATAGTCAGATTGAAGATGTCAGTGTTGAAGTACACCAGGATGAGGAGGATATGGGTGTTGCTGGCGCTGGGGAGGAAATTGACAAGGAGGATTCTGATGGTGAGGTGGTTTGTTTAAGTCAGGCACCCGGGGAGACACCTGTTGTCCGTGGGAGGAATAGGGCCGTTGACATGCCTGGTGAAAATACCAAAAAAATCAGCTCTTCGGTGTGGAAGTATTTCAACAGAAATGCGGACAACATTTGTCAAGCCGTGTGTTGCCTTTGTCAAGCTGTAATAAGTAGGGGTAAGGACGTTAACCACCTCGGAACATCCTCCCTTATACGTCACCTGCAGCGCATTCATAATAAGTCAGTGACAAGTTCAAAAACTTTGGGCGACAGCGGAATCAGTCCACTGACCAGTAAATCCCTTCCTCTTGTAACCAAGCTCACGCAAACCACCCCACCAACTCCCTCAGTGTCAATTTCCTCCTTCCCCAGGAATGCCAATAGTCCTGCAGGCCATGTCACTGGCAATTCTGACGAGTCCTCTCCTGCCTGGGATTCCTCCGATGCATCCTTGCGTGTAACGCCTACTGCTGCTGGCGCTGCTGTTGTTGCTGCTGGGAGTCGATGGTCATCCCAGAGGGGAAGTCGTAAGCCCACTTTTACTACTTCCACCAAGCAATTGACTGTCCAACAGTCCTTTGCGAGGAAGATGAAATATCACAGCAGTCATCCTGTTGCAAAGCGGATAACTGAGGCCTTGACAACTATGTTGGTGTTAGACGTGCGTCCGGTATCCGCCGTTAGTTCACAGGGAACTAGACAATTTCTTGAGGTAGTGTGCCCCCGTTACCAAATACCATCTAGGTTCCACTTCTCTAGGCTGGCGATACCGAGAATGTACACGGACGTCAGAAAAAGACTCACCAGTGTCCTAAAAAATGCAGTTGTACCCAATGTCCACTTAACCACGGACATGTGGACAAGTGGAGCAGGGCAGGGTCAGGACTATATGACTGTGACAGCCCACTGGGTAGATGTATGGACTCCCGCCGCAAGAACAGCAGTGGCGGCACCAGTAGCAGCATCTCGCAAACGCCAACTCTTTCCTAGGCAGGCTACGCTTTGTATCACCGGTTTCCAGAATACGCACACAGCTGAAAACCTCTTACGGCAACTGAGGAAGATCATCGCGGAATGGCTTACCCCAATTGGACTCTCCTGTGGATTTGTGGCATCGGACAACGCCAGCAATATTGTGTGTGCATTAAATATGGGCAAATTCCAGCACGTCCCATGTTTTGCACATACCTTGAATTTGGTGGTGCAGAATTTTTAAAAAAACGACAGGGGCGTGCAAGAGATGCTGTCGGTGGCCAGAAGAATTGCGGGACACTTTCGGCGTACAGGCACCACGTACAGAAGACTGGAGCACCACCAAAAACGCCTGAACCTGCCCTGCCATCATCTGAAGCAAGAAGTGGTAACGAGGTGGAATTCAACCCTCTATATGCTTCAGAGGTTGGAGGAGCAGCAAAAGGCCATTCAAGCCTATACAATTGAGCACGATATAGGAGGTGGAATGTACCTGTCTCAAGCGCAGTGGAGAATGATTTCAACGTTGTGCAAGGTTCTGCAACCTTTTGAACTTGCCACACGTGAAGTCAGTTCAGACACTGCCAGCCTGAGTCAGGTCATTCCCCTCATCAGGCTTTTGCAGAAGAAGCTGGAGGCATTGAAGGAGGAGCTAAAAGGGAGCGATTCCGCTAGGCATGTGGGACTTGTGGATGGAGCCCTTAATTCGCTTAACAAGGATTCACGGGTGGTCAATCTGTTGAAATCAGAGCACTACATTTTGGCCACCGTGCTCGATCCTAGATTTAAAACCTACCTTGGATCTCTCTTTCCGGCAGACACAAGTCTGCTGGGGTTCAAAGACCTGCTGGTGAGAAAATTGTCAAGTCAAGCGGAACGCGACCTGTCAACATCTCCTCCTTCACATTCTCCCGCAACTGGGGGTGCGAGGAAAAGGCTCAGAATTCCGAGCCCACCTGCTGGCGGTGATGCAGGGCAGTCTGGAGCGACTGCTGATGCTGACATCTGGTCCGGACTGAAGGACCTGACAACGATTACGGACATGTCGTCTACTGTCACTGCATATGATTCTCTCCCCATTGAAAGAATGGTGGAGGATTATATGAGTGACCGCATCCAAGTAGGCACGTCAGACAGTCAGTACTTATACTGGCAGGAAAAAGAGGCAATTTGGAGGCCCTTGCACAAACTGGCTTTATTCTACCTAAGTTGCCCTCCCACAAGTGTGTACTCCGAAAGAGTGTTTAGTGCCGCCGCTCACCTTGTCAGCAATCGGCGTACGAGGTTACTTCCAGAAAATGTGGAGAAGATGATGTTCATTAAAATGAATTATAATCAATTCCTCCGTGGAGACATTGACCAGCAGCAATTGCCTCCACAAAGTACACAGGGAGCTGAGATGGTGGATTCCAGTGGGGATGAATTGATAATCTGTGAGGAGCGGGATGTACACGGTGATATATCGGAGGATGATGATGAGGTGGACATCTTGCCTCTGTAGAGCCAGTTTGTGCAAGGAGAGATTAATTGCTTCTTTTTCGGTGGGGGTCCAAACCAACCCGTCATTTCAGTCACAGTCGTGTGGCAGACCCTGTCACTGAAATGATGGGTTGGTTAAAGTGTGCATGTCCTGTTTATACAACATAAGGGTGGGTGGGAGGGCCCAAGGACAATTCCATCTTGCACCTCTTTTTTCTTTCATTTTTATTTGCGTCATGTGCTGTTTGGGGAGTGTTTTTTGGAAGGGCCATCCTGCGTGACACTGCAGTGCCACTCCTAGATGGGCCAGGTGTTTGTGTCGGCCACTAGGGTCGCTTAGCTTACTCACACAGCTTCCTCATTGCGCCTCTTTTTTTCTTCTTTGCGTCATGTGCTGTTTGGGGAGTGTTTTTTGGAAGGGCCATCCTGCGTGACACTGCAGTGCCACTCCTAGATGGGCCAGGTGTTTGTGTCGGCCACTAGGGTCGCTTATCTTACTCACACAGCTACCTCATTGCGCCTCTTTTTTTCTTTGCGTCATGTGCTGTTTGGGGAGTGTTTTTTGGAAGGGCCATCCTGCGTGACACTGCAGTGCCACTCCTAGATGGGCCAGGTGTTTGTGTCGGCCACTAGGGTCGCTTAGCTTACTCACACAGCTACCTCATTGCGCCTCTTTTTTTCTTCTTTGCGTCATGTGCTGTTTGGGGAGTGTTTTTTGGAAGGGCCATCCTGCGTGACACTGCAGTGCCACTCCTAGATGGGCCAGGTGTTTGTGTCGGCCACTAGGGTCGCTTAGCTTACTCACACAGCTACCTCATTGCGCCTCTTTTTTTCTTCTTTGCGTCATGTGCTGTTTGGGGAGTGTTTTTTGGAAGGGCCATCCTGCGTGACACTGCAGTGCCACTCCTAGATGGGCCAGGTGTTTGTGTCGGCCACTAGGGTCGCTTATCTTACTCACACAGCTACCTCATTGCGCCTCTTTTTTTCTTTGCGTCATGTGCTGTTTGGGGAGTGTTTTTTGGAAGGGCCATCCTGCGTGACACTGCAGTGCCACTCCTAGATGGGCCAGGTGTTTGTGTCGGCCACTAGGGTCGCTTAGCTTACTCACACAGCTACCTCATTGCGCCTCTTTTTTTCTTCTTTGCGTCATGTGCTGTTTGGGGAGTGTTTTTTGGAAGGGCCATCCTGCGTGACACTGCAGTGCCACTCCTAGATGGGCCAGGTGTTTGTGTCGGCCACTAGGGTCGCTTAGCTTACTCACACAGCTACCTCATTGCGCCTCTTTTTTTCTTTGCGTCATGTGCTGTTTGGGGAGTGTTTTTTGGAAGGGCCATCCTGTGTGACACTGCAGTGACACTCCTAGATGGGCCAGGTGTTTGTGTCGGCCACTAGGGTCGCTTAGCTTAGTCATCCAGCGACCTCGGTGCAAATTTTAGGACTAAAAATAATATTGTGAGGTGTGAGGTATTCAGAATAGACTGAAAATGAGTGGAAATTATGGTTTTTGAGGTTAATAATACTTTGGGATCAAAATGACCCCCAAATTCTATGATTTAAGCTGTTTTTTAGTGTTTTTTGAAAAAAACACCCGAATCCAAAACACACCCGAATCCGACAAAAAAAATTCGGTGAGGTTTTGCCAAAACGCGGTCGAACCCAAAACACGGCCGCGGAACCGAACCCAAAACCAAAACACAAAACCCGAAAAATTTCAAGTGCACATCTCTAATTATGGTATGCAATTATTCCAAAATACAGAAAAATCCGATATCCAAAATACCTCTGGTCCCAAGCATTTTGGATAAGGGAGACTCAACCTGTATTATTATCTATTTCTATATAACGTTAGAGAACTCCATGACAATTGTAGACAAACACAATAATAAAATAACAAATAAAACTAAGAAACATTTCTCTAGGGAAATGTTGGGATGGGGAAACTGATCTAACTTTGCTGTCTTTGCACTGGTGTATTTATAATGGGTACAGTGTATGCTGTGCACACGGGCCCCCAAGGTTCAGGGGGGGCCACGCCGCACACCCTACCCCCATTAATTTCAATACTTACCCTCCTGAGTCTTACGGCACAGCAGCAGTGGTGCAGAACTCACAAAGAAAATGGCGCAGCTGGCATTTTTCCGGTGTTTTGCACATGCGTACTAGAAAAATCACTGGAAAATGGCCGCCACACCATTTTCCCAGAGACCTGCACATGTGCTCTAGACTATGGGATAGCGCTAGTGTCCCCTAGTGACCCTAGTGTCCAGAGCTACGACGCTGCCGACTAGAGAGGAGGGGTCCCAGAGTCCCAGATGGATCCTTCGCACAGGCCTCCTCCTAGGGCCAGATGCATCATCACTTGGAAAGTGATAAAATGGAGAGTGAAAAGTTCTAGCTAACCAGCTCCTAACTGTCATTTTTCAAACACAGTCTTTGACATGGCAGTTAAGAACTGATTGGCTGGTACTTTTTCACTCTCCATTTTATCACTTTCCAAGCGAAGATGCATTGATGAGCTGTATATGTCTGTGTTATAAGTAGTGATGAGCGGGTTCGGTTCCTCGAAATCCGAACCCCCCCGAACTTCACCCATTTTACACGGATCCGAGGCAGACTCGGATCTTCCCGCCTTGCTCGGTTAACCCAAGCGCGCCCGAACGTCATCATCCCACTGTCGGATTCTCGCGAGATTCGTATTCGTTCGGGGGGGTTCGGATTTTGAGGAACCGAACCCGCTCATCACTACTCCTTATATAGAGTGCAGAATTTTGCTGACCACCAGTATATATATCGCAGTACCGTACAGTAGTCCATTGCTCTACCTCTGTGTCGTCAAGTATACTACAAAAGTTCAGTAAAATGACCCAAAAATCAAAATTAAAAGCATCTGATGAGAAGCGTAAACTTGCCAATATGCCATTTACGACACGGAGTGGCAAGGAACGGCTGAGGCCCTGGCCTATGTTCATGGCTAGTGGTTCAAATTCACATGAGGATGGAAGCACTCATCCTCTCACTAGAAAACTGCAGTGCCACTCCTAGATGGCCAGGTGTTTGTGTCAGCCACTTGGGTCGCTTAGCTTAGCCATCCAGCGACCTTGGTGCACCTCTTTTTTTCTTTGCATCATGTGCTGTTTGGGGACTATTTTTTTAAGTGCCATCCTGTTTGACACTGCAGTGCCACTCCTAGATGGGCCAGGTGTTTGTGTCGGCCACTTGGGTCGCTTAGCTTAGTCATCCAGAGACCTCGGTGCAAATTTTAGGACTAAAAATAATATTGTGAGGTGTGAGGTGTTCAGAATAGACTGGAAATGAGTGGAAATTATGGTTATTGAGATTAATAATACTATGGGATCAAAATGACCCCCAAATTCTATGATTTAAGCTTTTTTTGAGGGTTTTTTATAAAAAAACAAACAAATCCAAAACACACCCGAATCCGACAAAAAAATTTCAGGGAGGTTTGCCAAAACGCGTCCGAATCCAAAACACGGCCGCGGAACCGAATCCAAAACACAACAAAACCCGAAAAATTTCCAGTGCACATCACTAGTTATAAGATAAATGTGACTCTTTAGATACTGGTTGCACCTGCTTTCACTTAAGTGAATTTAAGCAATTGCTCCTGCACAAACCTTGCATGAACTTCTCACTTTAGGAAATGCTACACTAATAGTATGAGTTAAAGTGATTATAACTTTGTAATATATATTAATACAGTGCATCCGGAAAGTATTCACAGCTCTTCACTCTTCACAGCCCTAAGCACACAGCCAAGACATCAAAAGAGTGGCTTCAGGACAACTCTATGAATGTCCTTGAGTGGCCCAACCAGAGCCCAGGCATGAATCCGATTGAACATCTCTGGAGAGATCTGAAAATGGCTGGGCACCGACGCTTCCCATCCAACCTGATGCAGCTTGAAAGGTGCTGCAAAGAGGAACGGGTGAAACTGGCCAAAGATAGGTGTAACAAGCTTGTGGCATCATATTCAAAAAGACTTGAGCCTGAGGGTGTAATTGCTGCAAAGGTGCATCAACAAAGTATTGAGCAAAAGCTGTGAATACTTATGTATATGTGATTTCTTAAGTTTTTGTTTTTAATAAATTTGCAAAATTCTAAAAAATATTTTTTCATGTTGTCATTATGGGGTATTGTGTGTAGAATTTGGAGGGAAAAATTTATTTATTCTATTTTGGAATAAGGCTGTAACATAACAAAATGTGGAAAAAGTGAAGCGCTGTGAATACTTTCCGGATGAACTGTATATAGATATATATATATTGTGATTAGAGGGCTTGTGTCTAACCACAATTGCCCACATTCTGATGGAATCAGCTCCCTCCAAGGGAGAAGAAAACAAAGGCCTGCACATTCAGCACCTGTAGTGAAAGTTTATAATTTCAGGCTTTCTAAATTGCACAGCTGTAGCTGGAGAAACAGAGGTCCAGGTTTTCTAGCTCACCCAGAGACAGCAGGAAGTCAGGTGAAGGAGAGGGGTTTAAAAATTCCTCTTACCCACAATGCATTGCGCTGGTGCCTGTTAGTGGCCAGTGAGCAGGGCTGAGTTTGTATCACCAGGGAATATGGATGTTGGCCATTCCGGGAGAGTATGGCACATATAGCTGCAAGCCACTGCAGCAGAGTAACTTTTGAGCACGGGAAGTAGCTAGGACCTTTTATGTTTGTCTGTTTATTTTCTCTATATACCTGTGACCAGGCCCAAACCTATGTATGCTGTGCTACAGTGTCTGATGCCAGTAAAGACACTGTGGTTGTAATCGTAAAACCTGCCTACAAGTCCTTATTTCAGTACCCACAGTGATCGGGCTGAGCGAAAAAAATTGTGGGTCCCAGGGACCCATTACTTTAAAAAATTGGGGTCCTACTCCATTGATTCTGGGTCCCATCACATATCATGGGGGGAGAGTCAGGGAGAAGTTGGGGAAGAGCTGGGGGTAAGGGCAGGCAGTGCTGGGGGCAGGGAGGGGTAAGTGCAGACAGGAGCTGGGGTAGTACTGGTGGTGACTGGCAGATAGTGGGTAATGAGGGAGACAGTGAGTGACAGTTGATAGAAGGAATTGAATGAGATCAGACAGGAAGGGTAGGGTGATACCCTCTGTGGGGTACGTTGTTCAAAAGCAATTCAATCCTGCTCAGCATCCAGGAGCTGTTCCAGGGTCCAGTATGAAATGCCGGCATTGGGTATCCCGGCAGTCATTAATACAGACGCCGGGATACCGATGATGGTATGACCAATAGGGGTGAGTTTAGGGTGTTCTCACCCCTCCCCTACCCCTTAACCCTAACACCCTGTTCCCGCAAGCTAAACCTAACATCACCCCTTAGTGCCTGACCCTAACCACCCCCCAGAGGTACGGTTGGTAAGCGTGCATGAAGTAAGATTGAGGCTGCCATGCAGTCCCTGCAATCTCCCCCCTCACAACACCATTCACCCTGTTGGGCAGGTCCTCTGGTCCTCGCTCAGTGGCACGGTCCCGAAGATACTCCTCTCCAGCCAGATCTCCTCAGCAGTGCAGGGGTCTCCGGAAGCTCAGAGGATCGGGCCAGTCCACAGCACAGGGTCTCCAGGCCAGCAAGCATCCGGTAACATGGGGGAAGCTCAGCACACTGCAGGTGGAAAGTCAACCACCAGAACGAGGACCCCAAGAGGGGAAGACCAGCGGGCGGGAGTGTGCATACGATGCCGGAGCTGGTGAGCGATAGGAGGTGGCGGGGGCCACAGCGCAGCTCCCGGACCCTGAAGCAGCAAGACACATGGGAGGGAGGGAGGGAGGGAGGGAGGGGGGACGACGACAGTACACTGACACATGGGAGGGAGGGGAGGGGGGCAGTACACTGACACATGGGAGGGAGGGGGAGGGCAGTACACTGACACATGGGAGGGAGGGGGGGCAGTACACTGACACATTGGAGGGAGGGGGGGGCAGTACACTGACACATTGGAGGGAGTGGGGGGCCCAGTACACTGACACATTGGAGGGATGGGGGGGCAGTACACTGACACATTGGAGGGAGGGGGGCAGTACAGTGACACATTGGAGGGAGATGGGGCAGCAGTACACTGGCACATTGGAGGGGGGGCAGTACACTGACACACTGGAGGGAGGGAGGGCAGTACACTGACACATTGGAGGGAGGGGGAGAAGTACACTGACGGGAACGGTGGGGGACAGTACACTGACACATTGGAGGGAGATTGGGGGACAGTACACTGAAACGTTGGAGGGGGGGAGTACACTGACACATTGGAGGGAGGAGGTAGGACAGTACACTGACACATTAGTGGGGGGGCATTACACTGACACATTGGAGGGAGGGGGGCATTACACTGACACATTGGAGGGAGAGGGGGGAGTACACTAGCACATTGGAGGGAGGGGCCAGTACACTGACACATTGGAGGGAGGGGAGGGGACAGTATACTGACACATTGGAGGGGGGGACAGTACACTGACACATTGGAGGGAGAGGTGGGGGGACAGTACACTGACACACTGTGGGTGGAAAGTCAGCCGCTGGAATGAGGATCTCAAGAGGAGGAGACTAGCGGGCAGGAGTTTGCAGGCGATGCAATGCTGGTGAGCGCTGGGAGGTGGCGGGGGCCGCAGCACAACTCCTGGACCCTGAAGCAGCAAGACACATTGCTGCAGCCGGCGGGCATCTCTAGGCGCCTGGTGGGTCCCTCATGGTGACGGCACAGTAGATAACGGCAGGAGGGGTGCAGAGGCCGTAAATCCCTGAGGCCGAGGATGGGAGCTCTGCAAGCACGCATCCATCCCCGGTCTCTATGGGTAGGTCCCCCGTGAAGTGATCCATTGGGATTGGCTAGCTAGAGGTTTAGTGATTGATGTCTCCCTTGTCCAGCTGGCTCCACCTCCACTTTTTCAGTCTTCTCTGCAGCAAGCGAGACATCAATCATTTAACCTATTGCCAATGCCAGGGGAGCGCTTTCCCAGGGACCCAACCATTCAGAACAAGTGAGTCCCTGGTCCGCAATATTGCATAAAAGGGGGGGGGGAGGGGTCACCCACTGATGAAGTCCAAACCAGACGAAACGCGTTGGTTGATACTTGTTGCATGCTCTTCTTCTTCTTCAAGTTAAGCACTCTTTATTACTATTACTCATTTACTTTTTATTTTTATCCTTGAAGCATATTTTTTAATTGGTCTTTCTCTGATCCCTAGAATGGGTTTTTAGGATCAACCTAGAGGTTATCCTTCTACATATTTACATCTTTTAGAGCATGTATTTTATCCTTGCTAATTGTTAGTGCTACTAATGGAATAAAATGTTGTATATACTTTTTACACCGTCTATCTCTTTGATATGTCACCAGTGGTCGCTTAAAAATACCTTATCTATTTTTATATATATATATATATATATATATATATTTAAAAAGAAAGGGATGGGGGATAGCGACCAATGGTGTCTATAAATAATTATAAGATATTTAAAAAGTATATATAAACATTTATTTAAAACATTTTTTAAAAATGTAATACAAACTTTTTCTAAAAGATGGGATAAAAAGCATATACACATATATAGAAATAATAAAGTGCAAAGGTATTAAAGTGCTTATCTGAGTCAGAGGTCACTTAGATGACCAATGCGTTTCGTCACACAGACTTCATCAAGGGGCCCCCCTGATGAAGTCTGTGTGACGAAACGCGTTGGACATCTAAGTGACCTCCGACTCAGATAAGCACTTTAATACCTTTGCACTTTATTATTTATGTATAGGTGTGTAAGCTTTTTATCCCATATTTTAGAAAAAGTTTGTATTAAATTTTAAAAAAATGTTTTAAATAAATGTTTATATATACTTTTAAAATATCTTATAATTATTTATAGACACCATTGGTCGCTATCCCCCATCCCTTTCTTTTTAAATTCAATTGTTTCGGGGATTTACCATCCCAGTTTTATTTGGGGAACTAGCTGACGCCCTATACATAGGGAGTGTTAATATATCACAGCCGTACCTATTGGGTTAAGAAAGGATTTTATTTTCTGTGGTGCAGTATTTTCCCTCCTTTTCGCGATATATATATATAAAATCTATGGGAGAGTAATATTCCTGAAGTTTTACAAATGAGCTTATCTTTGTATGTTATTTTCAGAATTCCCTGCTGCCATATTTCTATGCACTATCACCAAGAGGGAAGGGGGAAGGGGGGGGGGGGTTTGCGGGTGCTAACTGCCTGGTTTTGCTGGAGGGTTTATCCTTTTGTATACTGTAGTGCACATGTGCCATCTTCCTAAATATCACTGGAAAGATGGCACTGGCCGAGGAGGAGGGTCCCGCTTCCTGGATTAAGGTTAGGCGCTGTTGCACGATTCCCTCCCGCACTCCAAACCATCTGAACAGCTCCCCAGTAATCTGTTACACATCCCCAAAACCATTGTGACATGCCTGCATTTGAGACGCCACCTCTACCCATTACTGCCCTGAAAGATTGCGTAGGGAACATAATGTGACCATAGCAGCATAAACGCACCATCTGGGCTTCCGCAGCGCCGCTCTATGCATCACCTTGGCTTGGAAGGGGTTAATGTTTTGTGGTGGGAGGAACGTAGAGAGAGGGTCCGAGGGGCTGATTGGCTGGATCATGTATAGGGGCTGGCCTGTCATGCATATAGGCTGCTGACCGGGTACTTCCTGCCTCTCTTCCAGCTCTTCTCGTGAGGCCTGCAAGTACTGCTCCCATTTACTGTATTCCTATACCCTTATTCTCTCTCATACTTCTAAATATCCCTTTGTACTTATTTCACTCGCTCTCCTCTGTTCCTTGCCCTTCTCTATCCCCTCTACTCTTTTCCTATATTTCCCCTTCCTATCCTTTGTGCTCCCCTGTGCATCCTGTACCTCTCTATGGCCGCCAGAATCCGCCCCAGCTGCACCGCTGGCCTCCCCGCCCGGCTCCTGGACGCCTCTGATGTCCAGCCGGCATGGGGAGTGCCTGCTGCGGCTGCCAGTGAGGTTCGGGCCGCGCGCGGCCGGGCTTGGCCGCCCGCTCGTGCTCCCCCGCGAGTGCGCTCTCCATCCCCGCTGCTAGCCGCGGCGGGGGACGGGGCGCAGGGGGATAGAGGGCGCACGCGGCGGCTTGCCAGGGACGGTGCTCTGCCGTCCCTGAGCCCGTCGCTAGGCGCTACCCGCGGCAGCTCCGATCACGTGGGGCCAAGACGGAGCTCCCGGCTCGCGGATCGGCGGCTTGTGGCCACCAGGGGGGGCAGCACCCAGCCACATGTGGGCTCCACTACTGGGGTTACTGGGTGGGCGGGGGGTCGCGCGGCTGCCAGACACATGCAGTCTAGGCAGCGCGCGCGTGCAGATTTTCATCCTGCCAGCTGGGGGGCCCAGATGAGGCCTGACCCATCTGGCCGGCTCTCCCCCTCGGCCGGTCAGGTCCGGCCTGCGCCCCCCCCCCCTGACAGACCGGGGCGTCGCCCCCGCTCTGCTGCTGCACATCCCCCGTTGCCTGTTGCGGATAGGGCAGGGCCGGTTAGAAGAGGGCGTTCTGCATCTGCCCGCGGCGGGGCGGCCCTTCTAGCCTCTCCTGCCGTGGATGGCCCCGTAGCGCCTGCCCCTCCCGGATTGACTCGGATGGCGACTGGCGCTGCTGCCGCCGACCGTGGCCGAGCGGCTCCTCCCAGGGTCGCTCACCCCATCAGGGGGCGGCAGGCGCCGGCGGAGGGCGACCGTTCTTCCCCTCCCCGCGTCCTGTTGTCGCCTGCCAACATCGCTGCGGACGGCGTTCATTCCGACGTCGCGCTGCCTCCTTCCAGTAGTGACGACTCTCCGGTTTCTCGTCCTGCGGCCAATGCTCGGGATAGGAGGAGGTCGCAGCGCTGGCGGTTTGCGCAAGGTTCCTCGCAGCAGGATGGCTGTACCGTGATGCCCGACAGTGAGGGATCGTCCGGGTCCTTGCTTCCAACGGGGGGGGTTTACGAACCTCCCGTGGGGCGCACGACTCGCGTGGCATCTCTGATTTTCCTATGCCTGCCACTGCGGCTGCACCCTTGGTGGACGCCACCGTTCTGTCTGCCATTTGTGCCGCTGTTGTGTCGGCGGTGGCGCCCTTGTTATCCTCCATACCTGGGTGACTAGGGCGGCCCGCTGTTTCTTTGGCGGATAGCATTGCGCAATCTCTTACCCCGCTTCTGTCCCATGGCGCGACGGTTCCCCCACCAGCCTCGCTCCCGGCGGCTGCGGGTTGGGAGGGGGAGCTGGGGAACGATGTCTCTTTTGTCTCCCCAGCCACGGAAGTTGTTTTCGGAATGGAGTCTGCCGGTGCATCCTCGAGTCGTTCGGTGGCCGTTGGGACGGACGGTGTTCCCTCTCGTGCAGGTGAGTCTTCATCGGACCCCGACTGGTCCAGGGGGAGCGCGGTTACACCCCATAGCGGCTTGGGAGCGGGTACTCACTCCAGCTCCTCTAGCGTAGGCAGCAGTGCGCGTAGGGTTTCCAGCAAGCGCAGCAGGCGCAGCCGCAGGCGTCGGGACACGGACTCTTCCCTTGCTTCCACGTCCTTGGAGGGTCTGACTCCTCCGACGGCAGCTTGCACAGGGTTAAGCGTCGCAGATGGCGCGAGCGTCGGTATTCAACCTCGTCCGCCTCCCAAGTCTCGGTGGAATCGGACACCGTGCACTGCGCTAATACGGCCGTGCAACGCGGACTAAGGCCCCGGGTCCGGGACCGTACCCGTAAGGGCCAATATGTAAATATTTTCGCTCTTACTAGTGACGATCGCAAAGCCTTACTTTCAGCTAAGAAAAAAGGGCAGGCCAGCGAGGACGCTTTGCGGTCCTACCCGAATTGGGTGCGATGTATGTTGATCTTTGCTGCTTGTTACCTGGAGACCCGCCCGGACGAACACATGAACGTTGTGCGGTATCAATTCCTCATACACGTGCTGATGAGGATTTTCGGCGCAAACAACACGGGCGGCAGATCTACAACTTCGGTAAGAAAGATGTGGAATTGTGCTCGGAACTGACCCAGGGTTCGGCCGGCACTGAGGAAGTCGGCACGGCGAAGCGTTGGGCAAACCGACCTGCCTCTCGTTTGGCCGGCTTTCGCGGCGGTTCAGGGCACGCGGGGCATGGCAAATGCTTCGCTTTTAATAATGCGCAATGTGACTTAGGCGGCCGGTGTCGTTTTCGTCACTCCTGTATCAGATGTGGCGGGGGCCACGGGATTAAGGACTGTCCCAGTCCAGCGACCGGAGGGGCTTCCGGACCACAGACCCGACAGAGTCGTGCTCCCGCGGCCTCTGGCGTTGGCCACAGCTCCCACCCCAATTAGACTTCGGGCGCTCATTCCATGGCTGCGACGGTACCCGCGGCCGTCGGACGCCCAATTCTTGCACTCGGGTTTCGCGTCGGGCTTCCCCTTGCCGATACATGGACGGGTGGGTCCCGTGGCAGGTACGAACCTGCGCTCGGCTCGGGAGTTTCCGGACGTGCTCCGCCAGAAGGTGGAGGCTGAAGTGGAGTTAGGAAGAATGATAGGCCCTTTCCGGGAACCCCCCTTGCCAGATTTGGTTTTGTCCCCCGTAGGCATAGTGCCCAAAAAGAACGCGGGAAAATTTCGACTGATCCAACATCTTTCCTGTCCTCTGGGGTCATCGGTTAACGATGCCATCCCTTATGAGCAGTGTAGGGTTGTTTACCTATCCTTTGATTCAGCTATAGACACCATCCGGTCTTTTGGGCCGGGGGCAGTGATGTGTAAATTGGACATCCAGTCAGCGTTCCGTCTCCTTCCGCTGCATGCGTCTGCCTTTCGGTTTATGGGTTTTAAGCTAGATGATGGCTACTACATCGATCGGTGCCTCCCTATGGGCTGTTCTGTTTCTTGCGCCTATTTCGAAAGATTCAGTTCTTTCCTCCACTGGTGTCTCGAGCAATCGACGGGCGAACAGGGAATTTCGCACTACTTGGATGATTTTCTTTTTATCGGCCCATCAGACTCGGATCGCTGCGTCAATTTGCTGCAGGGGGCTCTGGCCCTCTTCGCACACTTCGGGGTTCCGGTGGCACCTGAAAAGACGGAGGGGCCCTCCGCCTCCTTGGTTTACCTCGGCATTCAGATCGATACCGTCGGCGGTCTGTGTAGGCTCCCTGCGGACAAAGTGTTGCGCTTACACGACGGCATCCTATATGCGCTGGCTGCGGGCAAGCTCACTCTCAAACAGGCTCAATCCTAATTGGGCCTGTTTAACTTTGCTTGCAAGGTGATCCCCATGGGCAGGGTTTTCTGTAGAAAATTGGAACGGGCCACCGTGGGGGTTAGACACCCGCATCATTTTCTTAGGTTGTCCCTCGAAATCCGAAGAGATTTGCGTATTTGGGACGACTTTCTTGTTCGTTTCAACGGCATCTGTATTTGGCAGGAGGCAGCCGTGTCTAGCCCATCCCTAGAGCTTTTCACGGACGCCTCTGGCGCTTACGGGTTCGGAGCTTATTTTGTGGGCAGTTGGTGCGCGTGTCCTTGGCCTCGGGCCTGGCTTAGCAAGGGCCTCACGACGAACATGCTGTTGCTGGAAATGTTTCCCATTCTGGTCGCTCTGGAATTGTGGTGCGTTGCCCTGCGTAACAAACATGTTATCTTCTGGTGCGACAATTTGGGCGTGGTTTTTGCCATAAACCACCAAAAATCCACGTCCCTGCCGGTCCTGTGGGTTCTTGCGCAGATAGTCTTGCTATGTTTGGTGAACAACATTACGTTGCGAGCCAAGCATGTCCCTGGCGTGCGTAACGAAATTGCTGATGCCCTGTCTCGCGGCGATTGGCAGCGGTTTAGACGCTTGGCTCCTGCAGCGCTAATCCAAGGGGAATCCTGTCCTGCTTATGTGTGGCAGGTCATCCACCCGGATTGGATGAGTTAGCCCACAGGTTGTTGGCCCCTGCCACTTTTACGGCCTATCGGGCCGCCTGGGAGCGGTGGAGTCGCTTCCTCCTGGAGAGAGGCCCGAGTGGTAAGACCTCTCACGATTTACTCTTAGAATACATCTGGATGTTGTACTCCGACGGGATTTCGCGGGCGTCTGTTAGCAGGATTCTGGCTGGTATATCATACTTTCTGCAGCTTCGGGGGGAAGCGGATTTTACAAGGTCCTTTTTCCTCCGGCGGGTGTTGAAAGGTTGGGCTCCGGCGATCCCGCCCCTCCCGGATACTCGCCTGCCGATCACGGGTGCTTTGCTGAGGCGGATTTTGGGATCCCTTAGGAATATTTGCTCCTCGGGATACGAAGTTCGCCTCTTCATGGCGGCCTTTACGATGGCCTTCCACGGTGCATTCAGAGTGGGTGAGCTGGTGTCCGTCTCTCGGACTTCTGCCTCGCCCATGCTGGCAGCCCACGTCGTCGTACGCCCCGACGGTTTGTGGTGCAGGATTCAGCTCTCCAACACTGACGTAGCCGGCATGGGGCAGTGGGTTCGAATGGGTCGGGCTCGTGCGCGGGGCATTTGTCCAGTTGCCGCGGCCCAGGCTTATTCGTCCCTTCGGCCTCCAACGCACCCCGGGTGGCTCGTCCATAGTGACGGTTCCCCATTGACCAGATATCAATTCCGGTCGGTTTTGGGACGTTGTCTTTTGTACCTGGGTCTCTCTCCGGCCGACTATGGGACTCACTCTTTCCGCATCGGTGCTGCTTCAGCAGCCGCTGCGGCGGGTTGGTCCGTAGTCGAAGTCCGGGCACTGGGTAGGTGGAGGTCTGGTGCAGTCAGACGCTATATCAGACCTTTTCCTCCCAGTGCGCCCATTTAAGGACTAACCGCTCGTCGCAGTTGCACTTTGCGATTGCGGGGGCCTTGAGGAATTTTTGTTTTATCGTTGGTTTTACCTACGGCTTTTGCCGGCTAACGAAGTTTTGTTTTTGCCTCAAGTCAAATTGGGTGCCCCCCCCCGTTTGGGACTCAGTTAGGTTGCCCATTCAAGAATGCTATCTTTTATTTCATTTATTAACCTTCGTCACACCCTTCTTTTACAGGATGGCGGTTAGATCCGCACTTTATATGGTTTGTCGGCCATTCATACATCTATTGGCTGTCCGTGTCGGCTCTGGCCTGCGACACAGCCTGGTTTCCGGAGCTACAGGCTGTGCGCTGGTTGGGGCGTAGAGGCCTCCGCTGGGACGGCCTGCGGGACTGGCTTCAGGCGGCAGTTGGCCGATTTGGGTATCCACTGTTTTTGGTCTTGCATCTGGGTGGCAACGATCTGGTGCGCCGCACGGGGCTTGACATTCGCCTCGAGATCAGCCGTTAGCTGTTGGAACTTATGGCTGACTGGCCGTTTTGCCTGATCCTCTGGTCAGACATCGTCCCTCGGCGGTCTTGGCGTGGAGCCTTTAACCCCGGGGCGATTGACCTAGTTCGGAGGCGGGTCAATTCGGTTGTCGGTCGTGCTGTCCTCCAGCATGGCGGGCTGGTCGTGCAGCACGGTGGTATCTCCTTCCGGGATCCATCACTGTACTGGTCTGACGGGGTGCATTTGTCGCCAGCTGGCATGCTGATCTTCTTGGAGGACATTCACGTTCTTCGGTCCCCTTAGGTAGTTTTTCTCTTTCGGTCTCTTTAGTTAGTTTTGTTCTGCTTTTTAGGTCCCTTTAGTTAGTTTTTCTGCTTTTTGGGTTCTTTTTGAGTTCGGTGGCGGTGGCAGGTTGGTAACCTGGCAGTTGGCCGGTTTCTGAACGGTTACTTAATTTTAATTATGAGTTCAAGTTTAGAAGTTTGGGTGTACTTTTAGGTAAATTTCATAGTTTTGAATTAGTTTATGGGCATCACTTTACCAAGTGGGGTCCATATAATTGGTATAAACATATGTGGATGGCGGGGCCGGTGGCCCAATTTTTTACCCCGTAGGGGCGGAGCGTACCTCCGTCCCTACAACTGTTGGTGGGCAGGGGTAGTGGCAGAAGGTCGACCCCTGTCCTTGGATTTTTTGATTTTCAATGTCCGGGATGGAGGCAGGAGGCCGATCCCGGAACATCTGGGGCAGAAGGCTCCCTCACACATATGTTTTTATCGCTAGCTTATTCTGTATTATGATGTTGATCACCCATGTTATGTTTATCATGTTTAACCGTTCTTCTCCCCGCCACCTTAGTTAGAGAGGGAAGTCTACATTTTAGTTTTAGTATTTAATAGGCCTTCCTCTCATTTAGAAAATAAAAGCTGACCCCTTTCACGCCAATTACAGTTGTTGTGTCTTTATTTTATAAGATAAGTGTGCTTGAGTGGCGCGTGGATGCATCTGACGTGTGAGGTTTAGCACTTCCTGACAGTCAATCACTTTGCGACCACGGCAACACATGTACAGTGCAACTTAAATGCATGCGCAGTGGCTCTACTGCATCTCACATTGACATTGCATCCATCTATGAAAGGGTCCAAATTTATTTTTAAATATATTGATTTGGTACAATTAGTTAACAAATTTATTATTGGGGCAAATCTCCTATATATTATCCCAGATCTGTGACTTTGTGCCTCATTTGCTAACGCTGGGCAGAGTCACAACGCTGGGCGGAGTTAGTCAAATGAGTCACAGATCTGGGCAAATCTATAGGAGAAAAAGTCACAGATCTGGGCTAATATATAGGAGACTCCCAACTTTCTTCAGGCAGACAGGGGTGCATACCTCCCAACTTTCTTCAGGCAGAAGGAGGGACACACGAAAAGGGGGCGTGGCCAATGAAAAGGGGCGTGGCTTAATGGGAGGACCGCTATCGCGAGCCACGCCCCGTTTTTATCAGTGAGGGGGCATGTCCAGCGCTCTGTGAGCTGCTGGCATGCCCCCTCTCCTCCTGTCTCCACTGAATAGACGCTGTGCACATGCGCACAGCGTCTATTCACTGCTGCTCTGCTAAGCAGAACAGCGAGTTCAGGAATCTCCCAACTGCCCCACCCCCCCCCCCCCCCCCGCGCGCGACAGCGGGACAGACCCAAAAAAACGGGACTGCCCTGCAAAAATCGGGACAGTGGGGAGGTATGGGGGTGTGTGAGGGGGTATGCCGTACAGACAGACGGCACCGGCTCACTGTGTGCTTGACCCCCCACATCAGCATACTCAGCAGGGGCTCTCTGGCGCAGAGGAGCATCACTTTATGACACACTCCACGCTTCTTAGCTGCAGTTTTGTGTGGCACCGGCCGCTGTGCAGGTTCCGTACTGCCTCTGTTATCTCCAGCCCTGGCAACCCCACCGCTAGCTGCAGCGCTGCCGCCCGCAGTGAGGTGCGCCCAGCTCCTTCTCACACTTTAGCCAGGCTCCGACCCCCTCCTCCCTCCAGCCGCAGCTTCTCATGGGGGCTAACCAGTCACTCCCAGTCTCCCCTTACCACAGTGCCCAGCAGCCCACTTTAGCCGGCGGGCAGCGCTGCAGAAGTCAGCGCTGCTTGCAGGCTCTGACCCCCTCCTCCCTCCAGCCGCAGCTTCTCCTGGGGGCTAACCAGTCACTCCCAGTCTACCCTTACCACAGTGCCCAGCAGCCGCGAGGTCCACGCCGTGTGCATGCTATGACCCCCTCCTCCCTCCAGCTGCAGCGTCTCCTGGGGGATAACCAGTCACTCCCAGTCTCCCCTTACCACAGTGCCCGGCAGCCGCGCGAGGTCCGCGGTGTGTGACTGAGGAGTGGGGGGCGGGGGGGGGGGGGGGGGGGGGAGGGATGCGGGCAGGCAGAGGAAGCAGGACTCCAGCCTGAGCTAGTCAGCCATGCCAAGTCTCCAGCAGCAGCAGATCCCAACAAGTTGGAGTGGAACAGCAGCAGCCAGCAGCAGTGACTCCGGTAAGACACATCTGTCTGTCACCACTGTTTTGTCCCTAATACCAATCTCTCCCGTGCCCTGTGTTCTTTTATGTCCCTGTAACCCCTGGCCTTGCCCTGTCACCCCTGGCCTTGCCCTGTCACCCTGATCCTGGCCCTTTCACCCTTATCCTAGCCCTGTCACCCCTATCCTGGCCCTGTCACCCGTGCTTGCCCTGTCAACCCTATCCTGGCCCTGTCACCCCTGTCCTGGTCCTGCCGCCCCTACCCTGGCCCTGTCACCCCTATCCTGTCCCTGTCATTTCTGTCCTGGCCCCGTTGCCCCTGTCCTGGCCCCGTCACTCCTGTCCTTGCCCCGTCAGCCCTGTCTTTGCCCTGTCACCCCTGTCTTTGCCCCGTCACCCCTGTCTTGGCCCCATCACCCCTCTCCTGGCGCCGTCACCCCTGTTATGACCCTGTCACCCCTGTCCTGGCCCTGTTACTGCATACCCTCCAACTACTTTTTTGGCAGGTACAGTACCTGCAGCGCCTCCAGACCCCTCCCCAATGCACCACACCTCCGCACCTTCACCTCCACCACATGCGCAAATCCGGAACCCTTCACCCATCCGCAACATCCCCGCACCTGCCCCTTCCCCACCCATGGCACCCCTGCCCCACCTGCAGTGCCTCCGGACCCCTCCCCCATCTGCAGCCCCCACTCCTCTGCCCCTCCCCCACCCGCAGCACCTCCCGACCCTTCCCCATCCGCCCCCCCCGCATCCGCCCCCCCCTCCACCAGCAGCATCTACAGACACCCTCCCCCATCCGCAGTCCCTCCCGCACCCGCTACATTCTGTACATCGTGCCCTGCAGGTGCTGTTCACGCCGTTGCAAGGGGCTGCGCCTCCTTCACCATCGCATGCCCTTTCATTGTGCAATATTTAACCACTAACAAAGGAATGCAGGTAATACTCCATATAATACAAATATTGAACCCCAGAAAGGCGTGCAAGGGTTAAGGGGGCGTAGCCTCTTGCGACGGTATGAAGAGCGCCCGTAGGGCGCGATGAAGCACCTAGTTAATGATAAATTACAAACTACATACATAACCTCTCTTGACATTGCTGTATGTTATTCTTCAGCTTTCTAGATTGATTGATTGCACGTCATTCATATAAAATAAAACAATACCCTCCTTTTCTTTCCCAAAACAGTTTTCCCAAAATTATACAAAAATAACAATTTTGTTGGCAGTATTATTCAATACAAATATGTATATATTTTAGTACTATATAATATGAAGTATTGATTCCAAAATGTATCAAGTAAAGACATTTTCTACCCAATACACAGTGGTGGTCATTCCGAGTTGTTCGCTCTGTAATTTTCTTTGCATCGCAGCGATTTTCCGCTAATTGCGCATGCGCAATGTTCGCACTGCGACTGCGCCAAGTATATTTGCTATGCAGTTAGGTATTTTACTCACGGCATTACAAGGTTTTTTCTTCGTTCTGGTGATCGTAATGTGATTGACAGGAAGTGGATGTTTCTGGGCGGAAACTGGCCGTTTTATGGGTGTGTGTGAAAAAACGCTGCCGTTTCTGGGAAAAACGCGGGAGTGTCTGAAGAAACGGGGGAGTGTCTGGGCGAATGCTGGGTGTGTTTGTGACGTCAAACCAGGAACGAAACTGACTGAACTGATCGCAGTTGCCGAGTAAGTGTGGAGCTACTCAGAAACTGCTAAGAAGTGTCTATTCGCAATTCTGCTAATCTTTCGTTCGCAATTTTACTATGCTAAGATTCACTCCCAGTAGGCGGCGGCTTAGCATGTGCAATGCTGCTAAAAGCAGCTTGCGAGCGAACAACTCAGAATGAGGGCCAGTGTCCACATTTTTGCAAGTACTTACACTCAGCTATATTGTAAGCAGCCTACATTCTGTCTCCACAGTTGTGTGCCCCGCCCCCCTTGGTGCGCTCAGTGGCTGCTAGACAGACATACATACAGTGCAGCCCCACCCACCTCAGAGATACATTGTCACAAACTCAGGGATTTTACATTCCAGTGGTCTTCACCAGGAACCCCTAAAGGGGATTTGTGTTTTGCTGCAGGTGGCATGCAGGTCACAGGCCTCTGAATGAGTTCCTAGTATGATGAGGTGGTAACTGGAACAAGCGCAGTAGACTAACTGTATGTCTGAACCAGATATGTTGGAGAAAGTATCTAAAAGAATTGTCAAACAAGCCAGATGTCGGATTCCCAGAATCCACAGCAGAAGTACAAAAGAAGGAAATGGGATGCAAAGTCAGAATATGGAGAGATAGGAGGGAGAAGGGGTACAAGGATGAAAGAGAAAGGGGGAATAGGAAGAAGAGATTAAACAGAGCTAGGGCCTAATTCAGAGTTGATTGCAGCAGCAAATTTGTTAGAAGTTGGGCAAAACCATGGGGGACATTCTGACCCAATCGCACGCTGCAGTTTTTCGCAGCGTAGCGATCGGGTCAGATGGCCGCCCGCCGCTGTAGTACGATCGTCTCTGCCTGATTGACAGGCAGAGGCGGTCGATGGGCGGGAGGGGGCGAAATGGCGGCGTTTGGCCACCGCTTTGTGGCCGCGGTCCAGCCAACGCTGGCGTGGCCGGATTGTGCGGGGAGTGGCCTACAGCGGCTGCGTGACGTCACACGCAGCCACTGCGGGCCGGGGATCGAAGAGTAGCTCCCGGCCAGCACGCTAAAGCTGAGCTGGCCGGGAGCTATTCTTCAAGTGCAAAGGCATCGGCCCTGTGCGATGCCTTTGCACTTCTGCGGGGGGGGGGGGGGCACTGACATTGCGGGGCGGACTAGCCCTGTGCTGGGCGTCCCTCCGCATGTCTGAGTTCATGATCGTAGCTGTGCTAAATTTAGCACAGCTACGATCAACTCGGAATGACCCCCATGTGCACTGCGCAGGGGGCAGGGCCGGATCTAGGGGGGGGGCGAAGGGGGCGACCGCCCCCCCCCCCCTAACACAGTCATAGCCACGCCCACTTTTGAGCAGAAGCGAGCTCTCCGGGGAGAGCCTGAGGCAGAACGATGTGCTGCAGCTTATACCACAGCAGCACAGAGGAGCCAGGAGAGCAAGGGTTACAGAGCATTTGCCCCTCACTTGTTGGTGTGTTGGTACTAGGGCTAATAAATACAATTACCCCATAGCACAGTCACATGTACATAGAACAATCACAAAGCTCTATCTCAGTCTCACTCAAAAAGTTCAGTCAGAATTGAGAGAGGAGGAGTTAGGATTGGATGGGAGGAGTTGGGACTGTAGAGGGAGGAGTCAAGATTAAACAGTAAACCGCCCCCCCTAAAGAAAAGTCTAGATCCGTCTTTGACAGGGGGCAGATATAACATGTGCAGATTTGGGTGGGGTGTGTTCTAAGTGAAATCTAAATTGCAGTGTAAAGATAAAGCAGCCAGTATTTACCCTGCACAGGACCAAAATAACCCACCCAAATCTAACTCTCTCTGCACATGTTATATCTGCCCCCCCCCCCCCCCGCAGTGCACATGGTTTTGCCCAACTAACAAATTTGCTGCTCGATCAACTCTGAATCACCCCCTTAGCAAGGGAGAGTGGGGGAGGGGAGGGTGTGTGTGTGTGTGTGTGTGTGTGGGTGTGTGTGTGCGCGGTGGGGGGGTGACAGATGAGAGAGATGACAAGAGGGAGAGAGGGGACAAAGATGCAATAGACAAAAGACAAAAGGGGGCATATGGCTGGAGAAACACAGGGGAGTGAGAGGAGGTCCGTGCAGCAACAGAGAGAACACTGCAGCTGATTTGAGGGCGAGTGCTGCTAGGTGCCACAGTGTAAGATAGGGGAGTTATCTCCTGTGAAGAGACACCCATGTATGAGAAGGTGAGTGCTAATATGTAATGCTGGATTCAGGGCTGTTTCTACTGATGGACGAGCCATGCATGCGCACTGGGCGCCTGGCACGACCCCTGCTGGCAGCTGCTGTCCGCAGATGCCCTCTCACTGCACTCCACCCCCTCAACCAGCCACCCCTCCATGATACTCCGCTCGCTGGGTGGAGTACAGTGTTATGACGTGATTGCGTCGTGATGTCATGATGTCACGACATCATAAGGTCACATGCTGGGATGCGCCTCTTTAAATAGAGACGCGAAGGACAGCGGGCGGATGCCATTTAACACATTATTGGGGAGGAAAAGGTAGGAGGAAGAACAACACTCACCACTAGTCCCACTGTCCCAAAGTCTCACGAAAGACCACCGCTGCATGGCTGCAGCCTGCAGTGAGTATGAGTATTCAGTTTCACTCACAAACGGAGTCTGCAGCCTGGCTCCAAATCAATTAATACTCCCCCCACACCCCCTTTTGTGTTTTCAGACAGTGCCAGCTGTCTAGCAGAGTGACTGTGTCTGTGTGCCACAGTATCAATCCCCCTTGTTGGGCGGAGGGGTGCCATAGAATAAAGTGCCTGCTGCTGCTAAATTCCGCTAACCAGGTGAGGGTTGTATTATTAATATATAATATAATATATTACATAATGTGGGATATTCTTTCAAAAGTGTTTGTGGGGTGGGGTGTGGGGCGTGCCGTGTCTTGCGGCGGGTGAGCTGTGCGATCGCACAGGGCGCCCGCCGCGATACCTAGTGGCTGCCTGCCCATTTTTAACAAGGCCATGCCCATTAGATACTATTTTTTATGTCTATGGGGGTGGCGCATTTTTGAATGTCTATTTTACTGCTCGCACTGGTAGCCAAATTGTCTAGAAACAGCCCTGGCTGGATTCCTGTTTGATAGCCCCCTAATAATGCCACCACAGTGAGGGGCGTAATTGCCAGATGGCAGCGCTTCTATAGGAGAGTCGTATTGAAGAGTCCTGAGTAACCATATGCTAAAGTAGAAAAGCGGGAATAGTTCTTGTGGGTCGGCATTCTGTCTGCCGGCTTTTTGATTGCTCGGGATCCCGGCATTGGCATGGTGAACGCCAGGATCCCGAGCAGCAGTCACGTGACCGCATCTCAAAGGGATAAAGGTCTGCATAAAGTTGCCAGCATGTCAGAGGAAGCATATCTGGATAATGGGATGTGTAATAGCAGCAAAGTCCCTGGTAACATAGAACGTCAATTTGCCTGAAGAAAGTGCATGTGGGGTGATAGAAGGAGAGACAGTCCCTGTGTGTGATGGGATGTGTCACAAGGTAGGAGACTCCTATCGTGGTTGAGATGAAGCCCGATGAACTTTGAGCCTGGAGTTCACTTTATGCTGTACAGCAGCCGTGGCCAACCTGTGACTCTTGAGCTGCATTCGGCTCTTTCTTTATTCAAATGTGGCTCCCGACACTCAAAGTCACCTGACCACAACAGATCCTGGAAACTGGTGCACTCCAGCCAGACACACAGCAGCACTACGGAGACTGAAAACTGAGGGAGCCAGATACTGGGCTGTAGTGACATATGAGGGTGGGCTGGAGTGACACAAGGGGCAGCTGGCTGGAGTGTCACAGAAGGATCCTGGTAGGAGAGACATAATGGGGGACCTGACTGGATTGACACAGGAGGGTGCTGGCTGGAGTGACACAGGAGGGTGCTGGCAGGAGTGACACAATGGGGAGGTGGCTGGAGTGATACAGGAGGGTGCTGGCTAGGGAGGCCAATCCCGGGCCGTTTTTTCAATCCCGGGATTCGGGATTGAAAAACGGTCAATCCCGGGATTGCAGTAGGGATCAGAGAAAGTTGTAGGGAGCAGCGCTGGAGGGAGGGTGTAGGTAGCGGTGCGGGAGGTAGGGAGGGTGTAGGTAGCGGTGCGGGAGGTAGGGAGGGTGTAGGTAGCGGTGCGGGAGGAAGGAAGAGTGTAGGTAGCGGTGCAGGACTCAGGAGGGAGGGTGTAGGTCACGGCAGGGAGGGTTGGTAGCGGCGCGGGAGGGAGGAAGGCTGTATAGGGAGCATTGACTGCACAGAGGGAGAGAGGGTGGGTGTAAGTAATAGTACTTACTATTAGACGGGCGGCAACCATTAACACACTGAACGCGGCGGCATTTCAAATAAAGCGCCGGCCGCCAGCCAACCAGAGCTGGCGGACCGGCAGCCAATCAGGGAAGCGGCCGCAGCAGTCGCTCCTGATTGGCTGCCGCTGCAGCTTCCCTGATTAGCTGCCGGTCCGCCAGCTCTGATTGGCTGGCGGCCGGCGCTACAATTGAAATGCCGCCGCGTTCAACTTGTTCATGGCTGCCGCCCGCCTAATATTAGTAAGTACTATTACTTACACAACCACCCTCCCGCCGCCGCGCATGCGCAGTATAATCCCGTGAATCCCGGGATTGGATGCTCCAATCCCGGGATTCAAATCCCGGCATTTTTGGGCCCAAATCCCGGGATCCCGCCGATCCCGATCCCGGAATTGGCCTCCCTAGTGCTGGCTGGAGTGACACAGGAGGGTGCTGGCAGAAGTGACACAATGGGGAGCTGGCTGGAGTGACAAAGGAGAATCCTTGCAGGAGAGACACATGGAGGAGATGAAGTGTATTATGTGAATATGGCTTTTTCAATATATTTTATGTGGATCTGGATTTTTTTATTATTTTATGTAGAAGTGTCTTTTTCAATGTATTTTATGTTGATTTTGGCTTTAAAATTTATTTTTTGTGGATCTGGCATTTTCATTGTATTTTATACCAGGGGTGTGGCCTAGCAGGCACAAGGTCACACCCCATTTTTGCACGCGCTCCTTCGGCTCTTTGACGTACCTAACAAGATTTGTTGGCTCTTTGTCTCTGACTGGTTGGCCACCCCTGCTGTACAGCATATTAGATTGACATGCTATAGAGCCACTGTGCCAATCAACTCCAGGTATGTGCTACCATTTCACTGACGTGTCATATGTGTAAGACTGTGCTAGAAGTGTTCTTGTAGCGACAGATGTATGCATCCCTCAAGCATAATATAGAAAGTAGAGATGTGCACAGACCATTTTTGCTGGTTTTGGTTCTAATTCGTCGTCTGGTTTTGGGTTTTGCCCGGGATTGGTTTTGGTTTTGTAGTTTTTCAAAAAATTGACAAAAAAAACCCTAAAACCGCATAACTTGGGCCTTTTTTTGTTCCTTGTGTATTATTAACCTCAATAACATTAATTTCCAGTAAATTTTGACTAACTCAAAGTTCACAATACTGTGTTCATCCTCTTTAGGCCAAATACTGCAGCGAGCTGACTGGTTACTAAGTCACAAAGCGGTGGCACAAACAGATTGCAGTTTATAGCACATCTAAGAAACATCGCCACACAGCAGTGGCAGAAATTAAAAATGTAGTTTCCCTGCAATCGCCTCTGCCTGATTGACAGGCAGAGGCGGGAGGGGGGCGGCACGGCGGCATTTAGCCGGCATTATGGGGGCGCGGTCCGGCCAACGCAGGCGCGGCTGTACCATGCGGGGGGCGGGCCGCAGTGGCTGCTTGGGGTCACACGCAGCCGCTGCGGGCAGGGGAGTGATGAATAGCTCCCGGCCAGCACGCTAAAGCTGCGCTGGCCGGGAGCTACTCCTAAAGTGCAAAAGTAAAAGTATTGCCTCTGTGCGATGCTTTTGCACTTCTGCGGGGGGGGGGGGGGGGGGGGGGGCAATGACATGCGGGGCAGGATAGCCCTGTGCTGGGCGTCCCCCCGCATGTCTATTGTCATGATCGTAGCCCTGCAAAATTTTGCAGGGCTACAATCAGCTCGGAATGACCCACCATGTGCACTGCAGGTGGGGCCTAATTCTGAGTTGATCGCAGCAGCAAATTTGTTAGCAGTTGGGCAAAACCATGGGGGTAATTCCAAGTTGATCGCAGCAGGATTTTTGATAGCAACTGGGCAAAACCATGTGCAGTGCAGGGGAGGCAGATATAACATGTGCAGAGACAGTTAGATTTGGGTGGGGTGTGTTCAATCTGCAATCTAATTTGCAGTGTAAAAATAAAGCAGCCAGTATTTACCCTGCACAGAAACAATATAACCCACCCAAATCTAACTCTTTCTGCACATGTTATATCTGCCCCCCCTGCAGAGCACATGGTTTTGCCCAATTGCTATCAAAAATCCTGCTGCGATCAACTTGGAATTACCCACAATGTGCACTGCAGGAGGGGCAGATATAACATGTGCAGAGTTATAATATATATATATATATATATATATATATATACTGTAAAAAAAAATTAAAATAAAAAAAATAAAATATATATATATATATATATTATACTGTGTGTATATATGTGTATGAAGGGATGTTTGGTTAAGGGGGGGCCCGGAGATATTAGTGTATCGGGCCCCAAAATTTCTGTTGCCGGCCCTGCATGTTATATCTGCCCTCCCTGCAATGCACATGGGGGGGTCATTCCGAGTTGTTCGCTCGCTAGCTGCTTTTAGCAGCATTGCACACGCTAGGCCGCCGCCCTCTGGGAGTGTATCCTATCTTAGTAGAATTGCAAATGAAAGATTATCAGAATTGCAAATAGAAAATTCTTAGCAGTTTCTGAGTAGCTCGAGACTTACTCCTACACTGCGATCAGCTCAGCCCGTTTCGTTCCTGGTTTGACGTCACAAACACGCCCTGCGTTCGGCCAGCCACTCCCCCGTTTCTCCAGACACTCCCGCGTTTTATTCTGGCATGCCTGCGTTTTTCCGCACACTCCCAGAAAACGGTCAGTTTCCGCCCAGAAACACCCACTTCCTGTCAATCACACTCCAATCATTTCTACAATGAAAATTCTTAGTTCGGACGTGAGTAAATCTACTAAGTTTTGTGCTAAATTACTTAGTGCATGCGCACTGCGTACCATGCGTATACGCATTTTTGCCTTAATCGCTCCGTTGCGAAAATCGTCAACGAGCGAACAACTCGGAATGACCACCCTGGTTTTGCCCATCTGCTAACAAATTTGCTGCTACGATCAGGTCTGAGGGACTAATTCAGACCTAAACGTAGAAATTTAGCACATCTATGATCAGCTTTCCTGACATGCCGGTGGACGCCCAGCACAGTGCTAGTCCACCCCGCATGTCAGGGCCGACACCTTCCCCCCCGCACAAGTACAAAAGCTACAAGTGCAGCTCCTGCGTGCTGGCAGGGAGCTACTTGTCGCTGTGAGGGTCGCAGCGGCTGCATGTGACGTCACGCAGCCGCTACGGCCCGCCCCCCGCATGGTCCGTGCACGCCTCCGTTGGCCGGACTGCGCCCCTAAAATGACGTCCAAACTACGCCGTCCCGCCCAGCAAATGCCTCTGCCTGTCAATCAGGCAGAGGCGATTGCAGGGCTTAGACGGCCATCGGCTGTGTGGCATGCGCTGTCGACTGTTTGGCATGCGCCGGCCAGCGCATGAGCAGTTCAGACCTGATCGGCTGCTTGTGAAAAGTGAAACGCACAGCACCGATCAGGTCTGAATTAGGCCCAAAGTGCACTAAGGTAAAACGCACCATACAGTACAAACAATAGAAGAATATAGTTATTTTTCACTTCACGGTTCAACTCTCACTGTGGCAAGTCAAACGACTTTTATTTTATTATGTTTGTGAATAATAAACGCACAAGGGTGCAAGCACACACAGGTTGTGCAAACTTAAAATAATATATATTTTATTTTTTTACTTTTTTCGCAACTGACAATGGGCCTAATTCAGATCTGATCGCTGTGCTGCGTTTTTTGCTGCCCTGCGTTCAGATAGTTGCCGCCTACAGGGGGAGGGTTAAATCGCTGTGCAAGTGTGCATTCCTATGTGTTGCAGAGCTGCACCAAAATCAGTTTGTGCAGTCTCTGCGCAGCCCAGGAATTACCTATCCAGTGCGATTGAATCCTGCTGATCGGGGCCAGAGCTGACGCCAGACACCCTCCCTGAAAATGCTTGAGCCCGCTTGCGTTTTTCTGGACACTCCCTGAAAATGGTCAGTTGTTACCCACAAACGGCCTCTTCCTGTCAATCACCTTGCGAAAGCCCTTTAATGCATACTTCGCACCATCCCTACTCTGACCGCCGATGCCCGTTGTAGCCGTCTGACGTGCCTACGCATTGCAGCTCAGACGCATGCGCAGTTCGGATCTGATCGCCTGCTGTGCAAAAACGCACAGCAGCGATCAGATCTGAATGACCCCCAATGACAATACACACTGTAGTGCTGCCTGTGAACACACAGCCACTTTAGGTGGACACAGGACAGCCAATTAAATCATCAGAGTACAGCGCAGCACAAAGCAGCGTGCCCATTGTATACACTGAGTATACATACAGCTCAGCCATTTAACAGAAGAGTACAGTGCAGCACACAGCAGCATGTCTGAACAGAGGGAAATTGTGCGGACACAGCACCCTTGTATAGAATCCAAAACCAATGAGAATCCAACGCCGAAGGATGACGTTTTACCTCAATGTAAAATCCGAGCCTGGAGAGAAACCTCCAGGCTCCGATTTTATAAAGCATTTACTATCTGATGCAAGAAAGATGACAAAGTAATGTAAAGTTTTCTTTTTTCTTTCCTTACCAGATCCTCTGGCGCCCAATATTTATTTATTGATGGAAGGCTGCTGACCAGAGCAGGGGTGCCTGGGGATCTCTCCTGGGGTCTAACCTTCCATCTACCCACAGAGGCTCCGTACTGCACTTATTACCATGCTCTGCACCGGGCAGGTGACCACTGCGGCTGCACTGATTGGGGCTGCAGCTCCCTGCACCAGGCAACACTGATCAGGACTCGTCACCACCCATGGCTGCAACCCTGCAAAGCCCCACACTGACCACTGTGCTCAGCCACATGCAGCACCACTCCTCCTACTGCTAACCACCTGGCATATTACCTAATCAACAGTCCCGGCATTGGGCGGCTTATGCCTGCTGCCTCCGGGTCCCCCTTTTCTGCAGGCTGCCCTGTGCACAGGCTTCACATGGTGCCCCTCCAAGTGGCAACATGGTGTGCACCATCAATGCCTATTGGGACTCCTTGAACCCATATGTGCACCCCCACCACTTCATCTGCTGCCCAGCCTTCTGCCCCAGCCAGGGACCCGGCTGTGGACTGGAACCCACCACTCCAACTGCTGCCCAGCCTGCTGTCACCAATTAAAGCTCAGGCTCCAGCACTAAACTCGGCTGTGCACCAGGATCCATTGCCTAGTCTGCTGCCTCCTATAGACGGGAGTCTTCCAGCCTGGCCCAGCATGGCCACGAGTTGCAGTGCTCAGACCATGTGGCCTACCTTTTCAGCTGTGGCCACGGGTTAACAGCCACAACAGTCACAGACCGCCTGTATTGAACAGTAGCGCACACTGGGTGGTTTCCAGTTGCCCAGAAACCCCCCCTCATAACCTTGAAATAAACTTTAAAAAAAGCAGAGAAAAAAACCTATCCACATTATGCATGGAGCAGATTCATAAGCATAAGCAGTAGCACAGCCACTCCCAGTGATGGATTGAGGGGGGCAGGGGTCAGCACCTTCACCATTTGAGCCACACGCTACAGATCAAATCTGCAGCGCTGCACACCACATTTAGGGCTATTTCACACGCAGCGGTTTTGACCGGATGGCAAAAAGCCGTCTGTTTTTTTCCGTGCATGTTTTTTGATTGAGTATAGCTGCATATGGGGGCTTTGAGACAGCACGGTCACGGCACAGCTGCCGGGTTGCAGCCGGAAATATCCGCTGAAAAGTCCGGGGCCATGCCGTCCTTACAGGCAGTGAGCTAAGTGTGTGAATGGGCTCTTTCACACAGAACAGGTTTTTAGAGCCGTGCTGCTGCAGCGCATACGCACAGCCTTAAACATGGCACAAAAACGTTGTATGTGTAAGGCACTGACGGATGGCAAAAAGCTGAACAAAGTTTGTCCTACTTTTTGCCATCCGGCCAAAACTGCTGTGTGTTAAACAGCCCTTACAGCACAGCTACCAGCGCCACAGAGCAGTGCCGGACTGCCGAGCGACGGCTCAGTTCTCCAATGGTAAGAGACGCTGTGCAGCCTACGGCTGAGTGACTGGCTGGCACGTAAGCTGCAGGGAAGGAGGAGGCGGGAGGAAGGGAGGTCACAGCTGCAGCAATGAGTTTAGGCTTATGGAGGTTGTTCTGAGGAAGAGAGAAATGTGCAGGCACTGCTGAGCCAGACAGTGCAGTGCTTGTTCCTGTGTCACATAGTGGCCAATTCACTAACTAAACCCCCATCATTTTTTTATTGATGTTGTGACGATGGGTGAGCTTGCTATGGTGAGTGCTGAATTTTCTGTTTGTATATATTTAAGTAGGTGGCCATGGGCTACATGCACCCCATCCTATGATTGGTGAGTGCAGACATTGCACCCCACTTCTGGGGTGGCGAGTGCTGTGGTTTTATATTTGTTTGTATATATATATATATATATATATATACACAAAGTATATATATATATAAATATATAAACAAAAACACACTATATATACTGTATTTATATATATAGATTAAGAATGCCAAATTGATTTCTCACAAATATTTAAAATGCCCGCTCTAATATATATTGTAAACGCCTGCACCTCTTATTACCATATCCCACGAATGTGCGCTATATATCGCAAAACACTGCATCCCATAAGAGAAAACAATACACCCACACATTATCTGAGTTCCAAAGCTCATTGATGTATATATTTGTTATTAAAAAGGATATGGATTCAATATATATTACAAAGTACAGTATACCTATAGTTACATGATTACAACTCACACAGTACGCAGTTAAAACATACAATTACATACAGCGATACAGTTACCATTCCCTCCAATGCATCTTATGTCTCTCTCTCCCTGTGTTTAAATACAGGAACTGAATTGGCAGCAAGTCCATCATCCTCTGAGACCAAAAAAGCCACTGAGCTTCTGTGTGATCAATGTGTTATCTAGTTTCTGGGGGAGGGGTTCACGATGAGTCACCAGTCCCTTTGTACATGCTGAATAGGTTCAGCCTTGGGGACGTCCAAAGGGGCTGTCCTGAGTTTCCTGTCCACCACCTGTTTGGAATATCTATTGTTCTAATAAAAGTGATTTTTAGCTTTCATACATGTAATCATAACTATCCGCTGCAATGTCCCACAACTTCACAACAAGCATCAAATGAATCTACACATCAATCTGGTTGCTTCAATAGTAAACATGACCGGTCTATCTGGTTTTGTTCAAATAATACACATACATGACATTACTTCAATATGTATAATTTTAAATCATCATGATGTCTGGCGCTTGATATTATTATAATTATGTACTGTATGAAATAAGTGTCGAATCCATCTCTGTGGCATGTCCGTATAAATGCGTGTGTTACCATATATGGCTGTGCTCGCTGCGCTTATTTGCAAGTATAGCATCTCATAATGTGTGTAGTTTGTATGGTCTCTTTGTGTAATATTTTTTTTTACTTCGACAGTCCACCCTTTGGCAGTAAACAATATTTCTCTAACGTCCTAAGTGGATGCTGGGGACTCCGTAAGGACCATGGGGAATAGCGGCTCCGCAGGAGACTGGGCACATCTAAAGAAAGCTTTAGGACTATCTGGTGTGCACTGGCTCCTCCCCCTATGACCCTCCTCCAAGCCTCAGTTAGATCTCTGTGCCCGAACGAGAAGGGTGCACACTAGGGGCTCTCCTGAGCTTCTTAGTGAAAGTTTTAGTTTAGGTTTTTTATTTTCAGTGAGACCTGCTGGCAACAGGCTCACTGCATCGAGGGACTAAGGGGAGAAGAAGCGAACTCACCTGCGTGCAGAGTGGATTGGGCTTCTTAGGCTACTGGACATTAGCTCCAGAGGGACGATCACAGGCCCAGCTTGGATGGGTCCCAGAGCCGCGCCGCCGGCCCCCTTACAGAGCCAGAAGGCAGAAGAGGTCCGGAAAATCGGCGGCAGAAGACGTCCTGTCTTCAACAAGGTAGCGCACAGCACTGCAGCTGTGCGCCATTGCTCTCAGCACACTTCACACTCTGGTCACTGAGGGTGCAGGGCGCTGGGGGGGGCGCCCTGAGACGCAATAATAAACACCTTGGATGGCAAAAAATGCATCACATATAGCTCCTGGGCTATATGGATGCATTTAACCCCTGCCAAAATACATAGAAAAACGGGAGATAAGGCCGCCGATAAGGGGGCGGAGCCTATCTCCTCAGCACACTGGCGCCATTTTCCCTCACAGCTCCGTTGGAGGGAAGCTCCCTTGCTCTCCCCTGCAGTCACTACACTACAGAAAGGGTTAAAAAAGAGAGGGGGGCACAAATTAGGCGCAGTATTAACTATACAGCAGCTATAAGGGGAAAAACACTTATATAAGGTTATCCCTGTATATATATAGCGCTCTGGTGTGTGCTGGCAAACTCTCCCTCTGTCTCCCCCCTAGGGGGTCGACACCTGAGTGGATGAACTGTTGGAAGAAATTACGTGACAGTGTCAGCTCTGTATAAAAGACAGTGGTTGACATGAGACAGCCGGCTACTCAGCTTGTGCCTGTCCAGACGTCTCATAGGCCGTCAGGGGCTCTAAAGCGCCCGTTACCTCAGATGGCAGATATAGACGCCGACACGGATACTGACTCCAGTGTCGACGGTGAAGAGACAAATGTGACTTCCAGTAGGGCCACACGTTACATGATTGAGGCAATGAAAAATGTTTTACACATTTCTGATAATACGAGTACCACCAAAAAGGGGTATTATGTTCGGTGAGGAAAAACTACCTGTAGTTTTCCTGAATCTGAGAAATTAAATGAGGTGTGTGATGATGCGTGGGTTTCCCCCGATGACAACTGATAATTTCTAAAATGTTATTGGCATTATATCCTTTCCCGCCAGAGGTTAGGGTGCGTTGGGAAACACCCCCTAGGGTGGATAAAGCGCTCACACGCTTGTAAGGGCTCTATCCTCTCCTGAGATGGCCGCCCTTAAGGATCCTGCTGATAGAAAGCAGGAGGGTATCCTAAAATGTATTTACACACATACTGGTGTTATACTGCGACCAGCAATCGCCTCAGCCTGGATGTGCAGTGCTGGGTTGGCGTGGTCGGATTCCCTGACTGAAAATATTGATACCCTAGATAGGGACAGTATATTTTTGCCTATAGAACATTTGAAAGATGCATTTCTATATATGCGTGATGCACAGCTGAATATTTGCCGACTGGCATCAAGTCTAAGTGCGTTGTCCATTTCTACCAGTAGAGGGTTATGGACACGTCAGTGGTCAGGTGATGCGTATTCCAAACGGCATTTGGAAGTATTGCCTTATTAAGGGGAGGAGTTATTTGGGGTCGGTCTTTCAGACCTGGTGGCCACAGCAACAGCTGGGAAATCCACGTTTGTACCCCAGGTCGCCTCTCAACATGAGAAGACGCCGTATTATCAGGCGCAGTCTTTTCGTGGATAAGCGGGCAAAAGGTTTCTCATTTCTGCCCCGTGACAGAGGGAGAGGAAAAAGGCTGCAGAAATCAGCCAGTTCCCAGGAACAGAAACCCTCTCCCGCCTCTGCCAAGCCCTCAGTATACGCTGGGGCTTTACAAGCAGAATCAGGCACGGTGGGGGGCCCGTCTCAATGAATTTCAGCGCGCAGTGGGCTCACTCGCAAGTAGACCCCTGGATCCTTCAGGTGATATCTCAGGGGTACAAATTAGAATTCGAGACGTCTCCCCCTCGCCGTTTCCTAAAGTCGGCTTTACCGATGTTTCCTTCTGACAGGGAGACAGTTTTGGAAGCCATTCACAAGCTGTATTCCCAGCAGGTGATAATCAAGATACCCCTCCTGCAACAGGGAACAGGGTATTATTCCACACTGTTGTGGTACCGAAGCCGGACGGCTCGGTGAGACCGATTCTAAATCTAAAATCTTTGAACACTTACATACACAGGTTCAAATTCAAGATTGAGTCACTCAGAGCAGTGATTGCGAACCTGGAAGAAGGGGACTACATGATGTCTCGGGACATCAAGGATGCTTACCTTCATGTCAAAATTTACCCTTCTCACCAAGGGTACCTCAGGTTTATGGTACAGAACTGTCACTATCAGTTCAGACGCTGCCGTATGGAGGGTCCACGGCACCCCGGGTCTTTACCAAGGTAATGGCCGAAATGATGATATTCCTTCAAAGGAAGGGAATTTTAGTTATCCCTTACTTGGACAATTCCCTGATAAGGGTAAGATCCAGGGAACAGTTGGAGGTCGGTGTAGCACTATCTCAGGTAGTGTTGCTGCAGCACGGTTGGATTCTCAATATTCCAAAATCGCAGCTGGTTCCGACGACTTGTCTTCTGTTCCTAGGGATGATCCTGGATACAGTCCAGAAAAAGGTGTTTCTCCCGGAGGAGAAAGCCAGGGAGTTATCCGAGCTAGTCAGGAACCTCCTAAAACCGAGCCAAGTCTCAGTGCATCAATGCACAAGGGTTCTGGGTAAAATGGTGGCTTCCTACGAAGCAATCCCATTCGGCAGATTCCACGCAAGAACTTTCCAGTGGGACCTGCTGGACAAATGGTCCGGGTCGCATCTTCAGATGCATGAGCGGATAACCCTGTCACCAAGGACAAGGGGTCCCTCCTGTGGTGGTTGCAGAGTGCTCATCTTCTAGAGGGCCGCAGATTCGGCATTCAGGACTGGGTCCTGGTAACCACGGATGCCAGCCTGCGAGGCTGGGGAGCAGTCACACAGGGAAGGAATATCCAGGACTTTTGGTCAAGCCTGGAGACATCACTTCACATAAATATCCTGAAGCTAAGGGACATTTACAATGCTCTAAGCTTAGCAAGACCTCTGCTTCAAGGTCAGCCGGTGTTGATCCAGTCGGACAACATCACGGCAGTCACCCACGTAAACAGACAGGGTGGCACAAAAAGCAGGAGGGCAATGGCAGAAGCTGCAAGGATTCTTCGCTGGGCGGAAAATCATGTGATAGCACTGTCAGCAGTATTCATTCCGGGAGTGGACAACTGGGAAGCAGACTTCCTCAGCACGACCTCCACCCGGGAGAGTGGGGACTTCACCCAGAAGTCTTCCACATGATTATAAACCGTTGGGAAAAACTCGACAGGTATTGCGCCAGGTCCAGGGACCCTCAGGCAATAGCTGTAGACGCTCTGGTAACACCGTGGGTGTACCAGTCAGGGTATGTGTTCCCTCCTCTGCCTCTCATACCCAAGGTACTGAGATTGATAAGATGGAGAGGAGTAAGCACTATATTCGTGGCTCCGGATTGGCCAAGAAGGACTTGGTAACCGGAACTTCAAGAGATGCTCACGGAGGATCCGTGGCCTCTACCTCTAAGAAGGGACCTGCTCCAGCAAGGACCCTGTCTGTTCCAAGACTTACCGCGGCTGCGTTTGACGGCATGGCGGTTGAACGCCGGATCCTGAAGGAAAAAAAGGCATTCCGGATGAAGTCATCCCTATCCTGATCAAAGCCAGGAAGGATGTAACCGCAAAAACATTATCACCGCAATTGGCGAAAATATGTTGCGTGGTGCGAGGCCAGTAAGGCCCGACGGTGGAAATTCAACTGGGTCGATTCCTACATTTCCTGCAAACAGGACTGTCTATGGGCCTGAAATTGGGGTCCATTAAGGTTCAAATTTCGGCCCTGTCAATTTTCTTCCAAAAAGAACTAGCTTCAGTCCCTGAAGTTCAGACGTTTGTAAAAGGGGTACTGCATATACAGCCTCCTTTTGTGCCTCCAGTGGCACTTTGGGATCTCAATGTAGTTTTGGGTTCCAAAAGTCACATTGGTTTGAACCACTTAAATCTGTGGAGTTAAAATATCTCACATGGAAAGTGGTCATGCTGTTGGCCCTGGCCTGGGCCAGGCGCGTGTCAGAATTGGCGGCTTTATCCTGAAATAGCCCTTATCTGATGTTCCATTCTGACAGGGCGGAATTGAGGACTCGTCCTCAGTTTCTCCCTAAGGTGGTTTCAGCGTTTCACCTGAACCAACCTATTTGTGGTGCCTGCGGCTACTAGGGACTTGGAGGACTCCAAGTTGCTAGACGTTGTCAGGGCCCTGAAAATATATGTTTCCAGGAGGGCTGGAGTCAGGAAATCTGACTCGCTGTTTATCCTGTATGCACCCAACAAGCTGGGTGCTCCTGCTTCTAAGCAGACTATTGCTCGTTGGATTTGTAGTACAATTCAGCTTGCACATTCTGTGGCAGGCCTGCCACAGCCAAAAATCTGTAAATGCCCACTCCACAAGGAAGGTGGGCTCATCTTGGGCGGCTGCCCGAGGGGTCTCGGCTTTACAACTTTGCCGAGCAGCTACTTGGTCAGGAGCAAATACGTTTGTAAAATTCTACAAAATTGATATCCTGGCTGAGGAGGACCTGGAGTTCTCTCATTTGGTGCTGCAGAGTCATCCGCACTCTCCCGCCCGTTTGGGAGCTTTGGTATAATCCCCATGGTCCTTACGGAGTCCCCAGCATCCACTTAGGACGTTAGAGAAAATAAGAATTTACTTACCGATAATTCTATTTCTCATAGTCCGTAGTGGATGCTGGGCGCCCATCCCAAGTGCGGATTGTCTGCAATACTTGTACATAGTTATTGTTACAAAAATCGGGTTATTATTGTTGTGAGCCATCTTTCAGAGGCTCCTCTGTTATCATGCTGTTAACTGGGTTCAGATCACAGGTTATACGGTGTGATTGGTGTGGCTGGTATGAGTCTTACCCGGGATTCAAAATCCTTCCTTATTGTGTACGCTCGTCCGGGCACAGTATCCTAACTGAGGCTTGGAGGAGGGTCATAGGGGGAGGAGCCAGTGCACACCAGATAGTCCTAAAGCTTTCTTTAGATGTGCCCAGTCTCCTGCGGAGCCGCTATTCCTCATGGTCCTTACGGAGTCCCCAGCATCCACTACGGACTATGAGAAATAGAATTATCGGTAAGTAAATTCTTATTATTAACATAAGAAAAAAATATTTCATACCATAATCGGTGACCCAGACACAAGTATGTATGCATTTCGCAAATCAGACGCTTGACTATATTTGGGGAAGACAGGGAGGAGGACGAGACATCCTCTATATGCACTCGGCGGTCACGGGACCACTGGTTGGGTGTGGGACAACATTCAACCTATAGAGTATGCTGGCACAGTGCTTTGGCCTATAATGTCTGATTTGCGATGAACATTTCACACATACATGTACCTACGTCTTTGTTCACTGATGTTTGGATTTGATTGAGGTTCTGCTGGGTAGATGAAGAAGACACAAACAAATCGTGACAGTGACATATAAAATTTTCATGATCTACATATTCCTATCATTTTCCGAACATTGTTTCCACCTTTGGAATGTATGCTAGGTCTGTTTAATCATTGAACAAGGGTTATAAGTAGTGTCCTTCCTAAATAACATAAACCTTCGGAGTTTGGGGAGAGCCACTCATAAACCTTTCTTCCACATATATTAATGAGCTCTTTATCTGCAATTTGTGAACAGCCATTGTCTGATTTTTTTCTGATTACCTCTGAACTCCATAACTACTACATCTTTGATTTTTCTCTGATTTTAACAAACTGATCGGCTAATCCTGGGATCCTATAAGGAAATCACTCCTTCCTACAGAACCAGTTCCAGTCCCACACTCGACTCCTCATAAAAAAAAACCTCGCAAAAATAGAATATCCTGACAGAAAATGTTTGTCAGCGGGAAAGAGAGAAAAGAGAAATAGAACAAAACAACTCTTGTTCATAACAAATCAATTACAATGACTGGTCTTTCTGCAATCCTTTAGTACGCTCAGGTAGTGTCCAAAAGTGCCGCCTCTCAGTCTTCACGGAACAGAGTCTCTGGTGATACGAGGTTCTCTTTGCCTTGCTCTTTGGACACACAGTTCACTTGGAACACACAGTTCACTTTGCTCTCCACCTTGCTCTTTGAACACACAGTTCACTTGGAACACACAGTTCACTTTGCTCTCCACCTTGCTCTTTGAACACACAAACTCGATGAATGTGAGCAATAAATTACTTTGTCACGAGTTCTCTCCGGGTCAGCGACCTTCTTGCAGTGGGACGAGTGGACCCAAGTCTCTCTTTCGGCGACCTTTAGTGCTGTCAACAAATCTTGGTATGGTCCTTCCCACGTGTCTATTAGGCAACCTGAGCGTAAGAACAATCACACAGTCTCTTGGTTCACAATCAAGACAGTTAGCATTTGGAATACCAGCAATCAACAGTTTCAAGTTCTTTTGTCAAGTTCTCAATTACTGGCTCATCTCAACAAGGTACTGTACTGTCACCTCATTGGTGTATTTCTGATCATTGTGCGGATCAATCATGACATGAGGTTGTCTTCCAAAAACAACCCCAAAAAACCCCACAAATACCAAATCCAAAACAACAACAAATTTCGAAGAGGGTGATTCGTTGAGTGAAGATCTGGGAGTGGTTCCGAAGCTACATAATACTAGTGGCAGTATCTATGATCACAATAGTACAATTTCAGGCTTTGCTCCTACTTCTAGGGGTACCATTATCTACACACAAACTTCTGCGCAATTTTTCTTTGCGGTAAACACAGCAGCATCCGTGGCGGCAGGAAATGCCTCTACCCAGTTTGAGAAAACATCAGTGCACACCAATACATAACAATAATTCCTAAAGGGTGTTAACTGTATGAAGTCGATTTGTATTTCCTGAAAAGATCCGTCTGCAGGAGGGATATTGGATGGCTCTGTTGGTATTGCTTTACCAATATTCTTCCTCAAGCAAGTAAGACAGGTCATTGCTCTCTTACCTGTATGAGAATAGAATCCTGGCGCACACCAGTAGACTCTCATCAGCCTGCACCTACCCTCTTTGCCTAGATGAGACAGACCGTGTGCCACCTCAGCTAGACTTGGAAGGTATGCTCTGGGGGCTACTGGCTTACCGTGTCCACCTGCCCACAGTCCTGAGGACTCCTGGTCATACCCCTTTGTCCTCCAGACTGCCTTTTCCTGTAAGGGAACACAATTTTTTTGTATCTTAATTTAACTATCGTGTGTTTGCAGTGTAGAGTACCATGAGCATAACTCAAAAAAGAAAAGAAAAAAAGAAACATCTCTAGAGGAGAGAAAGAAGAAGAAAATGAAAAAGAAAATGTCAGGTTTGCCATTCACCAACAGGCATATCAGTGTCTATACAAAATTTCCCTTCACCAGTATTCCCATTCTCCACCCTTTGTGCATGACAAGGCACACTGCAGTAATACTGGTGTCATCGTGCTGTTGAGATATAACTCTGGACCTAGGCATGTGGAGTTTGAACTGTACTTGGGTCCATGTATTGTACCACCCTGTGTGAACGCAAAAGATGAAGAGGAAACTGTAGAGAAACAGAATAGAGGTTGGTGACAGATCAGTTTGTAGATGTGGAGAAGATTTGATAAAAATTTGACAACTGGATTGGGCACTACGGGGAAGTGATTCTCTACTTGGTCTACTCCCCTTAAAAAAAAAATTTCTGTGTGTCTTATCTCTACTGGGACTATCCCAGCCATCAATCCAGTGTCCTGTCCATCCTAAGTTCATAGGGAACCCGGTATCTGTGAGATAATTTCCTCTACCTGTGATGGACATGCATCTAGAACAGTAGAATGCGACATTAGTCTTCAAGGGTAATGTTGCATTTATTTTGTTCTTCCCATTAGCCGAATCTGTGTTTTCTATATGGCTTGTGATTCCTTACTATATGTCCCTTGGTCCCGTCTATGTGTTTAATAATGTGGCTTGTGTTTTCTGTCTAGGGGACCTATATTGACTATGTGTCCTCCTACTCCTACAATCTCTGGCAAAATGCCCTTCCTTCCTACAAGTGTAACATATTATTGACCATTAGGGATCTGGGGTTTGGACTGATGGGTCTTTCCTGTATGTGCCAGTATACTTGCCGTCCTCAACCTCTCCACCTGTTGTTCTCTGCGCCTAGCACTATTCTTGTGATGTTCAATAGCACACTATCTAAGATTAGCTACTGTGACCTTTCCAATTTTGCAAAGAAGTCTGCACCCTGACACTCAATGCCTTATTGAGCCCGTCCATTTGCACAGAGACAGCCATCTCCCATTTGCCGAATTAGTGTTTACCAGTGGTCTTATCCAGATGGAGAGTTTTCTATTACTGCAAGAGACAAAAACACAAACAAAAAGTTTAACAAGCTTCTAGGTCATGCGAAGTATTTCATTCAATCCTTCTCATCCCGTATTAAGGGTCTGTACATGGTCCAACAAACATTTCCAAGCTCATCTTTACTAGGGGCATTACTAGGAATGAATACTTCTTATATGGTAACTGAGATACCCTGGGGTTACCTTGTCTCTGTCCGCTTTCCTACTGGCAAATACTAATGTGCGGACAGGTTTTTTTCCATTTCTGACGTTACTTTCTTGATTTTTTTGTTTTATTTTTGGGTTTTACTATATATGTACACAAATGATACCACACTTACCTGTTCCACTGGTCTCAGCCACTTCCCCCACAGGCTACTGCTCTTCTTTTACCGGTTGGATACTCCTCTGGGTGCATGAGAAATGGCTGAAAACGATCAGGTCACCTTCTCCTCCTAAATAAAACTTCAACATTCATTAGTACATATATAGGTTACAGTCATATTTTTCATATTTTTATTATTTTCTATAGTTTGTATGCTGGCCGTAACTGCTTCCACATTTACATATTTATTCTTGTCTTATATGACTTTGGTTAAACATACCACCTGCAATACCTTAGGATCAAACTCGCCAACCAGTCTTGCTGTCACAGGTTTAAACAATTTGTATGTCTGACCCTTTGTTTTCGGGATTTTATCAGACATATTCTTATCCTTAAGTTCTGCAATACCTCTGGTTCAAAGCTGCCCACTTTAGGGAATGGTACCCTATCTTTGTCAGTCATACATACCCATTCAGACAAAAAGTCTTCCGTGTGTGATCCATATTTACCACACATAATAAATCTCACTGGCCCCCTGGGCCGCGGCACCTCAACCTGAACGCTAGTTACCAAACGCCCACTGCTTGTGCAATTGGATCCCATAGCGGACTTTTTCCTTTTTACACAATCCCCAATGCACACCGCAGATAGACGGTGAAAGTTCTTAGAGCGCTTTCACCCACTCCTTCTCCGCCGAGTACCACGACTCACTCCAATAGTGACCACCGCGAACCCAGTGAGGCCCCTATCTGGTTTCTATTCACTGGAAGTGTTTAGGAGTGACTTGCCTATTCCAGCGAATATACACCGCTGGAGATTTTCCTGAGAGAGACCAGCGAAAACTCCCTATAACCTTATACACAAATCACACTTGCGTATGCTCTACACAGCGCTAATGATACCACGATTTTATGCAAAAGTTCATAAAGGGGTATCCAATTGCGCTATATATATCGCACCCACAAATGCGCGGTCCAATCGCACAGCATATACTTACTTGTTACCTATCTGCCGTACAACCACGGGTCGATGTACAAACTGCGACCCTCAGTTCGGAGCGTAATACAAAAACCTTTTTACTTCAATCGCAATACTATGCACTATCACGCTCCTCTGCAAATCACCTCACGATTTGCATATTTCAATCTATATTAACGTGAGTCAGCCACTTCATGCCACCAAGCCTCCTCTTACTTGATGTACCACGGGACCCGACTTCCGGGGTTCAGTTCCACTCACTTTCATGTGTACATCATAATATCCGGGATATTTGGACGGTGGACTTCTAAATAAGCCCGGGACTCTTTCTCACTACCATCCCATTGCTATACAGAGGACTCATTCATTTCCCTAAATTGGTGTGCTGAAACCTTCACCTGCTGGCTAAGGGGGCATGCGCCCCGGGTGCTGGATTCTAGGGGGAGCCGAGGAGTTACAGAGGAGTAGGGTTTTTCACCGGCAGTGCTGTGCTGCTCCAATGAGAAAGCAGACGGCCCCTGGGGCAGTGTCTATGACCCACCTGTCTGCCCACAGCTGGCTCCCCCACTGTGCAGGTCCCCCATTCCATTTAAAGTGGTGCTAGTGGAAGTGGCCTCGCTAGTTCATATCAGGGTGCCTCCTGTTTATATGTCTTGATTTTTTAGGACTTTTTTATGACTTTTTATGTTTCACAGTGTTTGTGAAAATAAATTTTTATCTTACCTAAGATGGAATAAAAACATATATTTTTTTAATACAATCTGCTGTTCTATCAAATACATTGGAGCCATCTGTTGGGGGTACAGGAGGTCCATATACAAGCAAGGACCCAAAGATATCTTTCAGCGCACATAGGGCTTGTTCTAAATGTAAGCCTTATATTACAAACTTCATGTTACATGGAGTTTCAAAGAAACCTTTATGGGAATGTGTCTTTTTTTAGTACAGGTCAGTTTCCAGTGGCAAAATTCAGGATTTATCAAAAGCTTTGAAATCTGCTAATGGACGCATCTTGTATTATGCTTTCTCTTTGAGGAGCACGGTAATATACGGATCTGAATCGCTCTTCTGTATATCATTGTGGCGAGCGCAACAAGCCCGCATGGGGATTAGTTGCACTTCCCCCCCACCGGCATTCTGCATTCTGCTGGCATCGGTAACACATATCCAACCCTAAGGGGATGTAGTGTAGTGATGTAGTGTAGCATATAGGGCATGGGTCTACAGCCTGCGGCCCTCCAGATGCTGTGGAACTACACATTCCAGCATGCCCTGTCACAGTTTTGCTATTAAGGCATGCTAAAACTGAGCAGGACATGCTAGGATGTGTAGTTCCCACAACAGCTGGAGGGCCACAGATTGAAGACCCATGATATACAGTACTGTAGGGTATGTAGTGCAGTTGATGGGGGCATGTTGTGTAGTGATGTAGTTCAGTGTGTAGGGGATGTAGAATAGTGATGTAGTGCAGTGGATAGGGGAATGCAGTGCAGTGATGAAGTGTTATGATATAGTGCAATCTATGGAGACTCACGGGGGGCATGTAGAGGAAAACCCTGCTGGGGGGAATGTGACGCTTAAAAAATTTTTTTTTTTGATAATCTGATTATTTTAGTCTGACAGGGTTTGTTATTATTATTATTTTTTTTGGGGGGGGGGGGGGGGGCAAATTATTGCCTTGCCCCGGGTGATGAACATCCTAGTTTCGGCCCTGACTACATCCGCGTACACCAAGCAAGTGTGCAACAGCAACAATAGGGTTGCACAGACATGATGCTATAGAGACACAGAGGGTACATGAAGCTAGAAAGATACAGGGGGTAGCATGAGGCTACGAGAGACACGGGAGGCATGAGGCTGTGAAGGGACATGGGTGGCATAAGGCTGTGTGCAGACACGGGTGGCATGAGGCTGTGAAGAGACATGGGTGGCATGAGACTGTGAAGAGACACAGGTGGCATGATGAGACTGTGGGCAGACACAGGGGTGGCATGAGGCTGTGGGCAGACACAGGGTGAGGCATGAGGCTAGAGAGTCAGAGGGGAGGCAAGAGGCTGAAGAGAGCTATGAGAAGGCATAAAGCTGGAGAGAAATGGAGGGCATGAGGCTGAAGAGACACTGGGGACACAAATGGAGCATAAGGCTGGAGAGACAGCTGGGGCTTGAGGCTATAGGGAACATTGAGGGATGGGGCTGGAGAAACAGAGGGGATGAAGCAATATGACGGTTTATTAGCCCCAATAGCTAGAGACCCGCCGATTAACAAATCAGACATAATAGTATTTTTTAGAAATGTGTTAAAATCATGTACACTAAGGGGGATATTCAATTAGCCGCATGGTTAACCACGCAACTAATTGCTGGTAAAAATCCATGCAGTATGGGAAAATGCTCAAAAAGTTCAAAAATGGTCAAAAAATTCAATTAAATAACTTTTTTTCTGTGCCAAAGCCCTTGGAATCTGCATAAACTGCAGAATCAATGTTTTGTAAATTTTTTATCCCTCACGCAACCCAATGTTGTGGGTTTTTATGTGGACTTTACCTTGCAGTTCCTTGAACTGTGCGGTTCAGTCCGTCTGCGGGGACTCGCGCACAGAGTATTCACCATTAATTGAATACCTACGGCATGGGCAATTAGCTAATGAATATCCCCCTTAGGGGGAATCATGTTGTCGAGATTGCTTTCTCCTGCAAGTTTAGCCAGTTTTTGCAACTCGAATATTTACTACAGCCAAACATGGGGGGTCATTCCGAGTTGATCGCTCGCTGCCACTTTTCGCAGCGCAGCGATCAGGTATAAACAGGGCAAAACCACGCATGCATATGCACTGCAATGCGCAGACGCATCATACGGGTACAAAGTGGGTCGGTGCTGGGTGATAGGTTTAGCGAAAGATTCCATTCGCACAGCCAATCGCAAGGTGATTGACAGAAAGAGGGCGTTTATGGGTGTCAACTGACTGTTTTCTGGGAGTGTTTGGGAAAACCAGGTATGTCCAGGCGTTTGCAGGGCGGGTGTCTGACGTCAATTCCGGCACCAAAAAGACAGAAGTGATCGCAAGGGGTGAGTAAGTCCAGAAAATGCACAAAATGTTTTTGCTGCGCTCGGCTGCAAAGGCGTTTGCACACTTGCAAAGGAAAAATATACTCCCCCGTGGGCGGCGACTATGCGTTTGCATGGCTGCTAAAAGAAGCTAGCGAGCGATCAACTTGGAATGACCCCATGGTCTTAAAAACACAAAGAACATAAATCGATGGCCAAACACGCTCGTTACTGGAAATGTGGGGGTCTTTTGTGCGTTTTTTCTGGTCCAAACCCAAATCATAGATCCGAGGCTGGTTATTGTTTTGAGGGGTGTGGGAACCCCATGCAGTTTTTTTCTCTAATTTGTAACCATTTTTTTTTTTACAGTGTAACACACAGAAGCACTGCAGTGATCACACTGATCCGTGCAGGCTTCTGCAGTACATGCCGCTTCGCTGGAAGGTCTATTTGTTTCGGTTCAATATGACTGAACTTGCACATGACCAAACACAATTTGACAATGTCATCATTAGTGGTAATCTGGCCACATTATGAAAACATTATGATCTTGATTTTACATGTGGCCAAATTCACATACTGTACATGGGCAACCAACTTAATAAGATCTAAATTGGCAGAAGCTACAACAAAGCCCCCATTAGTACAGCTAGTTGTTGCCAAACTACATAACGTTTTTAATGATCATCCATCCTCATTTCCACACAAATAGAATCTTATATAATAAAAGGCAAACGCTGCTGCTCACCCTTATGGGGGGAATTCAAGTGTTGCTCTGTTCAGGTGCACACAGTCACCAGCGCTGACATTACTTTTATGTTATTCCATCATTTTAATGGGCTGATAACTAGTAACATATAATGAATGTACTTTATTAGAAAACTAAAACTAATACATTTTAGTCACAGCCAACTTTGGTGACCAGCAGCAGCTCCTGGGCTGCAGTGCTGAGCCTAGTGCCGTAACTAGACATTTTAGCGCTGTGTGCAAGAAACGGCATCACCACCCCCCCTTTATGCAAAATAGGTTCTGTGCGCATGTCAAAAATATAGGGGCGTGGCCACAAAATAATACCAATTAATATTACGGTGCACAGTAGTCTCCATTATTCAAATTACGCCGCACAGTAGCGCCACTACACCAGGTAGAGCCCCTTTTACACATTTCGGCAGGTAGAGTCCCCTTTCTACACATTACGGCAGACAGCGTCCCCTTTACACATTACAGCAGAGTCCACCTTTTACACATTACAGCAGACAGAGCCCCCCTATTACACATTACGGCCAACAGAGTCCCTCTTTACACATTACGGCAGACAGAGTCCCCTTTTTACATATTACAGCAGACAGAGTCTACATTTTACACATTACGGCAGACAAAGTCCCCCTTTTTACACATTATGGCAGACAGTCCCCCTTTTCACACATTACTTGAGACAGAGTCCCCTTTTTACACATTACAGCAGACAGAGTACACCTTTTACACATTACAACAGACAGAGGGGGTCATTCCGAGTTGTTCGCTCGCTAACAGTTGTTAGCAGCCATGCAAACGCTAAGCCACCGCCCTCTGGGAGTGTATTTTAGCTTAGCAGAAGTGCGAACGAAAGGATCGCAGAGCGGCTACAAAAAAAAATTGTGCAGTTTCAGAGTAGCTCCAGACCTACTCCTAGCTTGCGATCACTTCAGACCATTCAGTTACGGATTTGACGTCACAAACACACCCTGCGTTCTCCCAGCCAAGCCTGCATTTTTCCTGGCATGCCTGCGTTTTTTCGAACACTCCCTGAAAACGGTCATTTGACACCCAGAAACGCCCACTTCATGTCAATCACTCTGCGGTCAGCAGTGCGACTGCAATGCATCGCTAGACCCTGTACAAAACTACATCGGCTGTTGTGAAAGTACATCTCACGTGTGCATTGCGCAGCATATGCATGCGCAGAAGTGCCATTTTTTGCATCATCGCTGCACAGCGAACATTTTCAGCTAGCGATCAACTTGGAACGACCCTTTTAAACATTACGGCAGACAGAGTCCCCTTTTTTACACATCACGGCAGACAGATTCCCCCTTTTTACACATTACGGCAGACAGAGTCCCACTTTTTACACATTATGGCAGAGTCCCACTTTTCACATATTACGGCAGACAGTCCCCCTTTTTACACATTACAGGAGACAGAGTCCCATTTTTGCACATTACGGCAGACAGCGTCCACCTTTTACACATTATGGCAGACAAAGTCCCACCCTTTACACATTACAGCAGACAGAGTCCCACCTTTTACATATTATGGCAGACAGCGTCCCCATTATTACACATTACGGCAGACAGCGTCCCACTTTTTACACATTACGGCAGACAGATTCCCACTTTTTCACACATTACAGCAGACAGTCCCCTTTTTACACATTATGGCAGACAGCGTCCCCCTTATTACACATTACGGCAGACAGCGTCCCACTTTTTACACATTACGGCAGACAGCGTCCCACTTTTTACACATTACGGCAGACAGAGTCCCACTTTTTATACATTATGGCAGACAGTCCCATTTTTTACACATTACGGAAGACAGTCCTCTTTTTACACATTATGGCAGACAGTTCCCCTTTGTCTACATTACGGCAGACAGTCAGGATCCTCGGTGCAGGCAGATCACGGGCAGGGGAGAAGGAGGAGGAGGGAGGGGGACTCGGGAGCCGCAGCAGCGCACTGTAATTGGTGGCGCGCCGCTGCAGCTGTCCCTCTCCTTCAACATAGGCTGGCCACCGCCATTGTGAATGCTGGGATGCGCTTCCTTCATCCCAGCATTCACGGTGGTGGCAGCGGCCAGCCTATGTGGAAGGAGAGGGACAGCGGCACCGCCAGCAATTACAGTGCGCTGCTGCAGCTCCCGAGTCCCCCTCCCTCCTCCTCCCTCTTCACTGCCCCCGGAGCTGCTGCTCCACTCCTCGCTCAGGCGGCTTGTAATGTGTCAGTTTGACTCATTACAATGCCGTTGACTGAAGTCCCCTTGGAAGGAGGATGCGGGCAGTTGCGCCCTCAGGGCGACTGCGCTGTGTGTCAGGCACAACTGGCAAACACGTAGTTACGGCCCTGGCTGACCCCATAGTGTGTGTGTGTGTATCTGTATGTGCTAAGCGACCCCCAACCCCCTCTGCATTGTGTGGTTGGCCCTGCAGCCCAGGGGCAGCAGCCACTGCTCGTGGCCAGTGAAGGCAGTCACAGGTAGATTTCTGAGACCAATTTGGTCTAAACTGGCCATGCAGCTGATAAAATGAAGTTTGGCAATCTAAAGTTCTCCTTTACCCTATCACTAAAAACGTCTAGTCACGCAAAATATGCTTCAGTTATATTAGTTGGCTTTAACTTTGTCAGCATACCTCTGAGTATCAGCTAAAGAAGCAAGTGTTGAGAACAGTTTTGGAATGATGAAAAATTGTATTTGAGTCAGGGGACTTTGAGTATGCTGGTTTGGCAGATTCTGAAGATCTTGTCCGCCTTTGGGATTTTATTAAAGATGAGGTCTTTTGATGTCATGTATTTTAGACAGCTTATCAGAGCAGATCTGACATGAGGCTGACGCAGGAAATCTCTCAAGTTGTTTAAGTAGCAAATTGCAGAACACTGTTTTCTCTATAAGTCTTATAAGGAGTTCTTGATATGCTGATGTGTCCTAATTTATGTAACTGATGTGTCCTAACTGAAGTAGTGGTCTTGGACAAAATTATCTAAGATAAAATGTATACAAATATATTATTTTTAATCAAACTAAAATACCAACTAAAAACATTGCACACGTCATATGATGGGTTGCTATATTAAGATGATGTCAGTGGATGTGCTGTAATTCTTCATGAAATACTATTGATGTTAAAATATGTATACGTTCCTGTAAATATCTGTATAAGCTGTAAGTTCTGATGACACTTCTTAAAATTGGGATCTTGTATGTCACTTCTGTCTTTGTATGGAAAACGTCTGTATTATAAGTAGATATGAGCGGGTTCAGTTCTCTGAGAACCGATCCTACTCAAACTTCTGTTATCTGAAGAATCCGAGCGCTGGCTCAGGTTTTCCCACCAGACTCAGATTCCAAAATGAGGTGAAACATCATCTTCCCAGAGTCGGATCCCGCATGTTTTGGATTCGATATACAGTAAGACTCTCCTGTGGTGATTTGGGCACCATTTCACAGCAGATGCTGGACTGAGAGCACAGCCACTAGACTGCCAGGGCAAATATCAACAGTATTATTCTCCTATTACAGGGGCAGCATTAACTAACTGGTGGGGTTTTTTGTCTGAGAGCACAGCCACTAGGCTACCAGGACAAATATCAATAATATTATCCTCCTAATACAGGGGTAGCAAGAATCTACTGGTGTTTTTTTGTCATTGCCCACAGTGCAGTATTTACCCACTGTATTGGTGCACACTTGTGCGTGCCACCATAAATATAATTATATAAGCGCAGTGATTTGAAGCAGTGTGTAAAAAAATTTAATAAAAATAAATTAAATTAAAAACAACTTGTGTGTTCAGGGCCAGGCCATGTCCCACTGCATTCATAAATATAAGCATTGCTAGTCCGCACTGTGAGTTGTCATTTGTGTGGGGGGGGGGGGGGGGGGGGGGGGGAGCTGTTATTATTTTTGTACAACTTGTGCATTCAATAAAGCATAGTAGGTACTGTGCCCCATTTTCATTGGCCAAAAATGGACCAGCGATCCTGCGATAACACATGGGATAAATCCCCGATCCCATGTGTTATCGCGGCTCCGGCAGCCCATTATTGTGGCTTATGCTTCGAGTGCCTGGCGCATCCGAAGCATAATCCCCAATAAATGCAGTCATTAGGAAGAGGAACGCGCTGCATCGGGGCTAATAGAATAGCCTCCAGCAATCCTATTAGCAGTGGTAAGGTACCACTGCTAATAGGATACTCCACTAAGGCTGAAGAACAAACTTTGTGTTCAAAAATCCCTGAGAAGAATCTAGGAGTGTCCATGTTAGCTATGTGTGAGTATGACATTTCTCACACTGTACTCGTAGAGAAGCCTCCTTCATCTCCTTCCACAATTTCTGCACCATCTGCAAATGTTGGGATGAGCATTACAAGTAAAAATGGTGATGATGACATAATGGAAATGAGTGTGAAAGTTGAACAGGATGAGGGGGATATTTTTGTACTATCTTACACTGATGAAGATGTTGATGATAATGATGATGTTATTTGTAAGTCAGCAACCAGTGGTAGCAGTTCTTGCCCATGATAAAAAGAAAGCCATTGTGATGCCTGGCAAAAAAAGACACCTCTTGGGTAAGATTATTTTTACCAAAATCCTGACAACGTTTGTGAAGGCATCTGCTCCATTTGTGAGGCCAAAGTTAGTAGAGGTAGGGACATTAATCTTTTAGGAACCTCAACCATGTTATGTCATTTGTGGTGAGTTCTTTAAATTTATCTTACAAAATTATGATAATTTGTAAAATAATAAAAAGCAGTCCACTATCAGCTACCAGCAGTTTTGACCAGCCCATGAAATCTCATCAACCTCCTCATTATTGATCAGAGGTAGTCCTTCCAAAAAAATGGTTTATGAGGGCCCAAACAAACCAGGCACTTCAGTCACAAAAGTGGCAGTTATTGTTGCTGAAGTGGTTGGTTTGTTAAACTGTGCATGTCCTTTAAAATATACAACATAAGGGTGGGTGAGAGTGCCCAATGACAATTCAATCTTGCACCACTTTTCTTTTCTGCCACTGCTGTGTGGCAGAAAACAATATTACGAGCTGTTAGGTAGTCATAATTTACTGGAAATGACCAGTCATTTATTGTTATTGATAATAGGAACAATAAAAAGGCCCAAATTATGTCATTTTTGCTGTTTTTATAAATTTTGGAAAAAAATACAGATCCAAAACACATGAGGGTGGTTTTGGCAAAGCCAAAACCCAACGATGAGTTAGAAACAAAAGCAAAACATGAGGGTCAGTGCACATCTAATAATAAGTGATAACACTACCACACAAGCAGCGGTGGTTCCTACCTTCCTACTGTGGGGAGGAAACCCAGGCTGCACGTCTGACTCCAATCCATTGCGCATGCACAAAAAATAATAGAAAATAATGCAGGGGAGTGGGGGGAGGACTGGAAATAAGATTAAAGCATGCACAGAAAAAGTAGCTTTAGCTAGGGGTTCCAGCCCCTAGAAACCAAATAAGGCTGCCATAATAGAAGCAGAAGAAACTTCCCATTGTAAGCGCTCTATTTAGTAATGAGAGTCCAGACTAGCAGTCCCAGGGGGAGAAAACACATCCCCCTGGGTCTGCCTGTATGACATGTGATTTGCAGAAAGCTCCTCCTATGAGAAGCTACTACTAATTCATATAGTTGGGGACTGGCTGCTCACAAGCGTGTAGTGGATTTTACTGGGGGCAGGCAGCTGCAGTGTCACTGCTCACTAGTCAGTCTTAACTCCTGATTCTTTCCAGCCATTCTCAAAATCAAGACTTTTGTTCCAACTCCAGAGTGGAAAGCATTTACTGCCTCACTTGGCCAGCTTCCAAAGTCCCTTGGGAACTGTGTAGGAGTGCTGCACACTACCACTGCAGCTCTCCATAGATTCATCCACAGTGGCGAACCCAGGGGGGGGTTTCCGAGTACCCAGAAACCCCCCTCCACCAAAAAAAAATTTTTTTTTTTTTTTTTTTAATGCTGCATGGTTATTGTTAAGGGCTGTCTAGCGTCCTCTGCAGCCTGCTCTCTTCCTGGTGGCACTTGTAAGTGCTTCATAAAAGTTTACTTTATTTTAATTATAGTACATATATATCCATGTGCAATTTGTGCATACATATATACACATGTATATTGTGACAAGAACACTGGGATAGTGTTTGAGGGCAGGTATATTTGTCCCAGGTTCTTGTCTTACATGTTTTAGAAAATGTTAACTTCTAGGAAAAATGCTTTTTGTTTTGTCTGAACCTTTTCAGTTTGCTGTAAAAGCTGGGTAAAGGCTCTGAGAGAGAGATAAGGCGAGTTCTAGACATTGGGCCCAGTTCGGGTCTTTGGCCTCACAGAGGGCTAATCAGGGTTTCAGCTGTGTAAGTGTGTTATAGTGCTGCTAACCTGATTAGTATGGGCAGACTGCCTGGGAAGGCTGAGGGATCTGTGTGTGAGAGACACGCTTTCTGATGCAAGTGAGCTATACAGTATGTACTGAAGAACTCTGTGTTTTGTTTAGTGACAGTTAGGAATATCTTATGTTTAGTTAGTGCCGGACAGGCAAGGTATTTTTATTTTGGGGTTTGTTTTATTTTCTGTTTCAATAAAACTGGCCGGGGTCAGTTGTACCAGAAACTGGACTTGTGTTGTTCCTCAGCTGCTGCGTGCTACCATATTCCCCAGGAAAAGGCGCCTTGCACCCCTACAGTGTTACAACTTGGTGGAGAATGCGGGCAACCCCGTTCTGCGCATAAGTGAAAGCAGCAGCTTTGTGAGGCCTGCAGAAAACGGTGGTTTATGCAGATACAGCCCAGTGTGAAGTTACTGAGACTCACCCCTGAGGGTTTGATATATGTCTTGGGTGAAAGCAGCTACAAAGCCGCCTGAAAAATCTGTCGACATGGAGGATCTGCTTAAAGCCTTGCTGCAAGCTACAGCGGCTCAGCAGGAGGCCAACCGACAGCAGCAGGTGGCAATGGAGGAAAATAGGAGACAGCAGCAGGTGGCTATTGACGAACTTTACCGGCAACAGCGTCAGGATAGAGAGGCCTTAACAGAAGTGGTGCAGAGCCTTGCAGCCCGGATTGGAGATGTGGCCGTCAGTGCTCCGACCAGCTCTAGTTCTATACGGGCCAGTCACTTCTTGCAGAAAATGACAGAGGCTGACGATGTGGAGGCCTACTTGACCACGTTTGAAAGGACTGCAGAGCGTGAGAACTGGCCAAAAGCACAGTGGGCCAGTCTGCTGGCACCTTTTCTGTCAGGTGAGCCCCAAAAAGCGTACTTTGATTTAAGCCCTGCTGAGGCTCGGGACTATGATAAACTAAAGACTGAGATCCTGACCCGCCTGGGAGTCACGCTGTCAGTACGAGCACAACGGGTGCACCGTTGGGTGTACGCCATGGAGAAGCCTCCGCGCTCTCAGATGCACGACCTTATTCAGCTAACAAAAAAATGGCTACAGCCAGAGACATTAACTGGTCCCCAGATGGTTGAAAGAGTCGTCATGGACCGCTACTTGAGATCTTTGCCCATGGTCCTGCGCAAGTGGGTGAGCCATGGAAACCCGGGTACTGCTGACCAATTAGTAGACATGGTAGAGCGGTATTTGGCAGCAGAGGAACTACTGATGACCACCCAGCAACCCATAGATCCTCGACAGCGCCCTTCAGTAAAGACTGGTAAGACTGTTCCGTGGGAAAACGTTGCTGGGCGGTTAAGAGAACGCAAGGCTGGAGAGACTGTAAACACTGGCCCTGGAGACAGGCCAATGGGGCTAGAACGGTCTATGTTGCCCAAACGGGTTGATAATCGTGTGGTTAAATGTTTTAGATGTGGTATGCCAGGTCATGTTGTTGCCAATTGCCCAGTCATGCAAGAACCCATGCAATGTGATGCTGCCTTTGAATGTCGCAGAATGTCTTTCTTTGCTAGGTTAGCCTGTACTGTGGTACCTTCACCTGAGCTGGAAAAACAAATGTGTGATGTGTTCTTAGAGGGTAACCGGGTAGAGGCCTTGCTAGATTCAGGAAGTTTAGTTACCCTCGTGAAAGCTGGGTTAGTGAACCCCTTAAAGGTCCAGCAAATACCTATTGGGGCAACTTGCATACATGGGGATACCCAACATTATGCCACTGCTGAGGTGAATATAGAAACTTGTTGTGGGTCAGCAATGGTTAAAGTGGGACTGGTCCCTACCTTGGTGCATGAGGCCATAATAGGGAGGGATTTTCCTCATTTTTGGAAACTGTGGGAATCACGGTTATCAACAGATGTGAGAAGTAAAAAGCCAGTTGATAATACCGGTGATTTTATGGATGTACGTGGGTCTTCGGAACTTTCTGGCCCTTTGCCTTTTGCTAGTTTGGCTGGGGAAGTGACAGATGGGGAGTCCAGTGAGGACCCTCTTGCCGGGAACAGAGACATAGTAGTTAGAACTGAAAGCGTGCCTGACCTGGAGGTAAAGAAGGATCTGTTTGCGTCTGAACAGTTAAAGGATCCTACCTTAATAAAGGCTAGAGAGAATGTTAAGATTGTTAATGGGGAACCTGTGGTACCAGGTGACAGGGTTACGTATCCCCACATGGCCATCTGTAATGAGCTCTTGTACCACATTGTCAAAAGGGGTGAGGATGTGGTAGAACAGCTGGTAGTTCCCCAGCCTTATCGGAGAACGGTACTAGATTTAGCTCATAGTCACGTTACCGCAGGACATTTAGGGGCAGAAAAAACCACTGAAAGAGTTTTACAAAGGTTCTTTTGGCCAGGGGTTTATAAAGAAGTGTCTGAATATTGTTCTTCCTGTCCTGAATGCCAGTATCATGCCCCTAGACCCCATTTCAGGAGCCCACTAGTTCCCATGCCTATTATAGAGGTCCCGTTTGACAGAATAGCCATGGATCTCGTGGGCCCTTGTTAAAGTCTGCTCGGGGCCATCAGTATATCCTGGTAATTATGGACTATGCCACTCGATATCCTGAGGCTGTCCCTTTACGCACTATCACAACCAAGGCGATAGCTAAGGAGCTGGTGCAGGTATTTAGTAGAGTGGGAATACCAAAAGAAATTTTGACTGACCAAGGTACTCCATTTATGTCAAGGATCATGAAAGAATTGTGCAAGTTATTTAAGGTCACTCACCTCAGGACGTCCATCTACCATCCCCAAACTGACGGGTTGGTGGAAAGGTTTAATAAAACATTAAAAAGTATGTTAAAAAAGGTTGTTGAGAGAGATGGGAAAAACTGGGATTGTTTGTTGCCCTACTTGTTAATGGCCATCAGAGAAGTTCCTCAGTCCTCTACGGGGTTTTCTCCATTTGATTTGTTGTATGGTAGACACCCCAGAGGGCTGTTGGATATTGCCAAAGAGACGTGGGAAGGACAGCCCACTCCTTATAGAAGCGTTATTGAGCATGTAACACAAATGCAGGATAGGATTGCAGCCGTGGTACCTGTTGTCAGAGAGCACATGGAACAGGCCCAAAGTGCTCAACAGAGGGTCTATAACCGGAGTGCCAAGATACGGGAATTTGCTCCTGGAGATAGAGTTCTTGTTTTGGTACCCACTGTGGAAAGCAAATTCCTAGCTAAATGGCAGGGTCCATTTGAGATTAGGGAAAAAGTGAATGAGGTTAATTACAAAGTATACCAGCCGGGAAAGAGAAAACCCGAACAGATTTACCATGTTAACTTAATCAAACCCTGGAAAGATAGGTTGTCTCTGTCAGCGGAGCCTTGCCCTTCGGTGTCTTCACCCCGGTTGCTTCCCGCAGTGAAGGTGTCAGAGACATTATCAGCTGATCAGAACAATCAGGTTAAAGAATTTCTCATCCAAAATAGGGAGGTATTTTCAGAGCTGCCTGGCCGAACGACCATAATAAAACATGACATTGTCACAGAACCAGGGGTCAGGGTTCATTTAAAGCCATATAGGATTCCTGAAGCTCAGCGAGAAGCTATTTCTAAGGAAGTTAAAACCATGTTAGAACTTGGAGTCATAGAGGAGTCTAACAGTGAGTGGTCCAGTCCCATAGTGCTCATCCCGAAGCCCGACGGTAGCATACGCTTCTGTAATGACTTTCGTAAGTTAAATGAGGTGTCCAAGTTTGACGCATACCCCATGCCCCGTGTGGATGAGCTTGTAGAAAGGCTGGGAACAGCCAGGTTTCTCACCACATTGGACCTGACCAAAGGTTACTGGCAAATACCTTTATCTGATAGCGCCAAAGAAAAAACAGCCTTTTCGGTTCCGGAGGGGCTGTACCAGTATAAGATGTTACCCTTTGGGTTGCATGGGGCTCCAGCAACCTTTCAACGGGCGATGGATAAAATTTTGAGGCCCCATAGAAAATATGCAGCTGCCTATTTGGATGATGTGGCAATTCACAGTACAGACTGGGGGTCCCATTTGGTTAAAGTACAAGCAGTACTGGACTCAATCAGAGAGGCAGGGTTAACTGCTAACCCAAAGAAGTGCTGCCTCGCAATGGAGGAGGTCAAATACTTGGGCTTCACCATAGGCAGAGGTCTGATTAGGCCCCAATTGAATAAAGTTGATGCTATTCAAAACTGGCCTCGTCCAGTGAATAAAAAACAGGTAAGGGCTTTTTTGGGAATTACTGGGTACTATAGACGGTTTATTCCTAATTTTGCGACCACAGCGGTGCCGTTGTCAGACCTTACCAAAGGGAAGCAGTCAAATGTGGTGAAATGGAACCCTGATGCAGAAAATGCGTTCCAAGCGTTAAAAGTGGCTTTGTGTTCACAACCGGTGTTGATAACACCAGATTTTTCAAAAGAATTTGTGGTACAGACATGCCTCAGAGGTAGGGATAGGTGCTGTGCTGTCCCAAACCAGAGATGGGGACGAACACCCTATCATTTATTTGAGTAGGAAACTCAATGAGCATGAAAAAAGGTATGCCATTGTGGAAAAGGAGGCTTTGGCCATTAAGTGGGCACTAGATACCTTGAGATATTACCTCTTGGGTAGACAATTCAGACTAGTGACAGACCATGCCCCTTTAAAATGGATGTATGTAAATAGAGGCAAGAATGCTCGTGTAACTAGATGGTTTCTAGCGTTGCAGGACTTTAAGTTTACTGTCGAACATAGACCGGGAACACAATTGGCCAACGCAGATGCATTGTCTCGCATCTTCTGTTTGGGGGCTACAAGTGTTCCGGCCCCTAGGTCGAAACAGGGGAGGGGGATATGTGACAAGAACACTGGGATAGTGTTTGAGGGCAGGTATATTTGTCCCAGGTTCTTGTCTTACATGTTTTAGAAAATGTTAACTTCTAGGAAAAATGCTTTTTGTTTTGTCTGAACCTTTTCAGTTTGCTGTAAAAGCTGGGTAAAGGCTCTGAGAGAGAGATAAGGCGAGTTCTAGACATTGGGCCCAGTTCGGGTCTTTGGCCTCACAGAGGGCTAATCAGGGTTTCAGCTGTGTAAGTGTGTTATAGTGCTGCTAACCTGATTAGTATGGGCAGACTGCCTGGGAAGGCTGAGGGATCTGTGTGTGAGAGACACGCTTTCTGATGCAAGTGAGCTATACAGTATGTACTGAAGAACTCTGTGTTTTGTTTAGTGACAGTTAGGAATATCTTATGTTTAGTTAGTGCCGGACAGGCAAGGTATTTTTATTTTGGGGTTTGTTTTATTTTCTGTTTCAATAAAACTGGCCGGGGTCAGTTGTACCAGAAACTGGACTTGTGTTGTTCCTCAGCTGCTGCGTGCTACCATATTCCCCAGGAAAAGGCGCCTTGCACCCCTACAGTGTTACAATATACATACATATAAAAACACACACACATGATATATATACATGCGTATATATACTTGTACTGTATGTATATATATATATATATATATATATATTATCCTTTATTTATATGGCGCCACAAGGGTTCCGCAGCGCCCAATTACAGAGTACATAAATAATCAAACAGGAAAACAGCAACTTACAGTTGATGACAGTATAGGACAAGTACAGGGTAAATAAACATAGTTACATCAGCAGATGACACTGGAATAAGTATCAGGTGGCAGAAGACTGCTGGAGTTGATGCAGTTGAAGATTATTAAAGTAAGACAAAGGATAAGCACATGAGGGAAGAGGGCCCTGCTCGTGAGAGCTTACATTCTAAAGGGGAGGGATAGATAGACAGAGGTGACACAGATGGGGTACATAGAGAGCGTAGAACAGAGGGTTAGGATGAGATTTGGCTGGGTTTGGTGAAGAAGTGGGTCTTGAGAGCCTGTTTGAAGTTTTGTAGAGAGTTGGAGAGTCTGAGGGGGAGAGGTAGGGAATTCCAAAGAATTGGAGCAGCATGTGAGAAATCTTGGAGGTAGGAGTGGGAGGAAGTAATCAGTAGGCAGGAGAATCGGCGTGCATTAGCAGAGCGAAGAGGACGGGTGGGAGAGTAAAGGGAGATAAGGTCAGAGATGTAGATGGGAGAGGAGTGGGTGAGGGCTTTGTAAGCGAGTGTGAGAAGCTTGAAATGGATATATATATGCATGTTTAATATGCTATGTGTATATTATATATATATATATATATATATTTATATATATATAGGTGTATATACGGTATATATGTGTACATATATAGATATGTATATATATATATATATATATATATATACACACACACACACAGACACACTAGTTTTACGGACCCAGCATGTACTGGGTCACCTCAGTCCCCGCCCCCGTGCTTGGCTCCACCCAGTTCTGGAAACCCCCCCATGAAAATCCTGCGTTTGCCACTGATCCAGCCTGTCTTGCTTCTAAGAAGAGAGCATCCTGCACCACCACCAGGCCTAGCCCTCAAAAGACCCCACCCCTCAAGAGACTCCACCCCCATTAGGGCTGCTACCAGAAATTTCCCCTGCAAATGAATAACATCTATATGGTGATCTCCAGTTTGCACATCTATCTTGGACCATTTATCTTTACAGAGCTGCTTTTAATCACAGGGCTTTAAAGGTATCTTGAATAATTGTAGATCCTGTCACTTTAGGTCTTTGCATAATGCTTCTTTCAGGTGAAGGCTTAATGCATGAACTTGCCAATTTCAAAATGTGAAATATCCTCTGCTTCAGCAATTCTGTTGTAGATTTCCATTTTTGCTTACAATTTCTTTCATGCTGCATGAGCCACATTATGTTCTGCTTCGGCTCATGCATGACATTCTCCTACAGAATGTGCTACTACCATACAAAGGGCCTAATTCAGACCTGATCACAGCAGCAAAATTAACTCTCTGCGCATGTTATATCTGCCCCCCTGCAGTGCACATGGTTTTGCCCATTAGAGAACAAATTTGCTGCTGCGATCAGGTCTGAATTATGCTCAAAATGCACTGGTTCCCTTTGGCTGTAAGCAATCATTAGCTGCATGAAACCATGTAATTACAGTTTGCAGTACTATGTTTAAACTAGAGATGAGCGGGTTCGGTTCTCAGAGAACCGAACCCCCTCAAATTTCACGATCCGAGCTGGGATCCGAGCCCGGCTCAGCACTTCCCGCCAGACTCAGATCACAGAATAAGGCAAAACGTCATCATCCTGCTGTCAGATTTTTGCAGGTTTTGGATTCCATATAAAGAGCCGTGCGTCGCCACCATTTTCACTCCGGACTTGGAGACCTCTGTCTCTCTGTAGGTGGTGGCATTGGGTGGGGTCAGTGTGTGCTTTCTAGGGGTGCTGTCCTGTCACTATTGTGTCCCTGTGCTATTAGGGGTGCTGTCCTGGCTGTCACTGGTGTCATGCGCTTTTAGGGGTGCTGCAGCTGTACAAGGGTGTTGCTGTGAAAATACAGGGGTGTTGTCCATGTCTTGTATGTTGTAAAAATTCAGGGGTGCAGTGAAAATAAATATACACTGGCCCTGTCTTCTATGCTGTAAACATTCAGGGGTGCAGTGAAAATAAATGTACACTGGCTCTGTCTTGTATGCTGTAAAAATTCAGGGGTGCAGTGAAAATAAATGTACACTGGCTCTGTCTTGTATGCTGTAAAAATTCTGCGGTGCTGTGAAAATAAATGTACAATGGCCCTGTCTTGTATGCTGTAAAAATTTCGGGGTGCAGTGAAAATAAATGTATACTGGCCGTGTCTTGTATGCGGTAAAAATTCAGGGGTGCAGTGAAAATAAAAGTACACTGGCCCTGTCTTGTATGCTGTAAAAATTCTGGGGTGCTGTGAAAGTAAATGTACACTGGCCCTGTACTGTATGCTGTAAAAATATAGTGGTGCTGTTGTTAAAATAAACGTACACTGGCCCAAATACAGGAGTGCTGTTGTTAAAATAAATGTACAGTGGCCCTATCCTGCATGCTGTAAAAATACAGGGGTGCTGTTGTAAAAATAAAAGTACACTGGCCCAAATACAGGGTGCTGTTGTTAAAATAAAATTACACTGGCCCTGTCTTGTATACTGTAAAATTACCGGGGTGTTGTTCAAACACAGGGGTGCTGGTCCTGTCCTGTATTCTGTAAAAATACAGGGGTGCTGTTGTTAAAATAAAAGTACACTGACCCTGTCCTGTATGCTGTAAAAATACAGGGGTGCTGTTGTTAAAATAAAAGTACACTGGTCCTGTGCTGTATGCTGTAAAAATACAGGGGTGCTGTTGTTAAAATAAAACTACATTAGCACAAATACAGGGGTGATGTTGTTAAAATAAAATTACACCGACCTTGTCTTGTTTACTGTAAAAATACAGGGTTGTTGTTCAAATACAGGGGTGCTGGCCCTGTCCTGTATGCTGTAACAATAGAGGAGTGCTGCTGTTAAAATAAAGGAACACTGGCCCTCTCCTGTATGCTGTAAAAATACAGGAATGCTGTGAAAATAAAGGGGCACTATTCTGTGTACTGTAATAATAAAGGGGTGCTGTCCTGTGAAATGGAGAACAAAAATTTGGAGGAAACAATAGTGAAAGATCAGGAACCACTTCCAGATATCCTAGTACTAGTGCTGAAGCTGCCACCAGTCATGATATTGACGATGCAATTCCATCAATGTTGTCTGCTAAGGCTGATGCCTAATGTCATAGAGGGCATGTAAAATCAAAGAAGCAGAAATGATTAATCAGAAAAAAAGAAATTATCTGATGAGAAACATAAAATTGGCAATATGCCATTCACTACACGAAGTGGCAAGGAAAGGCTAAGGCCTTAGCCTATGTTCATAACTGGTGGTTCAGCTTCTTATGAGGATAGAAGCCATCCTCCCTTTCGAAAAATGTAAAAAAAATTAAGCTTGTTAAAGCACAGGAAAAAACAACTGTGCATTCAAAGATATCACAAATCCCCAAGGAGAGTCCAAGTGTGTCCACGATTGCGATGTCTAGGCCTGACCTTCCCAAGACTGTACAGGAAGAGGAGGCTCCTACATCCATTTGCATGCCCCCTGCAAGTGCTGGAAGAAGCACCGCCAGTCCAGTTGCTGATATTGAGATTGAGGATGTCACTGTAGAAGTACACCAGGATGAGAAGGATATTGGTGTAGCTGGCGCTGAGGAGGAAGTTGACGATAAGGATTCTGATGGTGATATGGTTTGTTTGAATAAGGCACCAGTGGAGACAGTTATTGGCCATGGGATGAAAAAGCCCATTGTCATGCCTGGGAAAAACATCAAAAAAGCCACCTCTTCGGTGTGGAATTATTTCTCCACAAATCCGGACAACAGGTGTCAAGCCGTGTGTTGCCTTTGTCAATCAATAATAAATAGGGGCAAGGATGTTAACCACCTAGGAACCTTGTCCCTTATACGTCACCTGCAGCGCATTCATCACAAGTCGTTGTCAAGTTCAGAAACTTTGGGTAATAGCGTAAGCAGTCCACTGACACCTAAATCCTTTCTTCCTGTTGTATCCAAGCTCCTGCAATCCACACCACCAACTTCTTCAACATCATTTTCCTCCACAGTCAGGAACATGACTGATGAGTCCTTTCCTACCTGGGATTCCTCCGGAGGATCCATGAGTGGCATGACTACTGCTGCTGCCGCTGCTGCTGTTGCTGCTGGGAGTAGATAGTCATCCCAGAGAGAAAGTCGGAAGACCACTTGTACTACTTCAACTAAGCAATTGACTGTTCAACAGTCCTTTGCAAGGAAGATGAAATATGACAGCAGTCACCCCATTGCAAAGCGGATTATTGAGGCCATAACAAAGGCAGTAGAGAGCCAAGGGGCGTGGTCTAATCACAGCAGACGTGGGCATGCACCTTTAGATAAGCCCCTTGGTACTTTTTAAGGGGCGTGGTCTAATCACAGCAGACATGGGCATGCACCTTTAGAAAAAAATAATAAAAAAAATATATATTTTAAGTGCCTCCATGGCCACACTGCAGCATTACACACAGCAGAATGTGCTAAGCTGAGGAAAAGAGCTGCAACTGCTGCTGCCATGTCCCATTTTCTCCCGCAACTGGGGCTGTGAGGAAAATAATTTGTACCCTCTCCCCCCCTCTCTTGACACAACTGGCCATAACAACTATGCTGGTGTTAAACGTGCATACGTTATCCACAATTAGTGCAGTGGGATTTAGGCAGTTGATGGACGAACTGTTTCCCCGGAATCAAATCCTGTCTAGATTCCACTTCACTAGGCAAGTGATTCCCGGACTGTACAGAGACATTGAGAAAAGTGTCCTCAGTGTCCTAAAAAATGCAGTTGTACCCAGTGTCCACTTAACCACGGACATGTGGACAAGTGAAGCAGGGCAAACTAAGGACTACATGACTGTGACAGCCCACTAAGTAGATGTATAGCCTCCCGCAGCAACAACAGCAGCAGCAGCACCAGTAGCAGCATCTCACAAATGCCAACTCGTTCCTAGGCAGGCTACGCTGTGTATCACTGGTTTGCGTTAGAGGCACACCACTGACATCTTCTTACGGAAACTGAGGGACATCATCGCACAGTGGCTTACCCCTTTTTGACTCTCCTGGGGCTTTGTGATATCTGACAATGCCACCAATATTGTGCATGCATTACATCTGGGCAAATTCCAGCACGTCCCATGTTTTGCACATACAATTAATTTGGTGGTGCAGAATTATTTGAAAAACGACACGGGCGTGCAGAAGATGCTGTCTGTGGGACGAAACATTGCGGACCACTTTTGCAATTCAGCGACTGTGTGCCAAAGAGTGGAGCTCCAGCAAACACTCCTGAACCTGCCCTGCTATCACCTGAAGTAAGAGGTGGTAACGAGGTGGAATTCAACACTCTATATGCTTCAGGGGATGAAGGAACAACAAGAGGCCATGCAAGCCTATACATCCAGCTATGATATAGGCAGAGGAGGGGGAATGCACCTGACTCAAGAGCGGTGGAGAATGATTTCTGTGTTGTGCAAGGTTCTCCAACCCTTCGAACTTGCCACACGTGAAGTCAGTTCAGACATTGCCAGCTTGAGTAAGATCATTCCCCTCATCAGGCTTTTGCAGAAGCAACTGGAGAGACTGAAGGAGGAGCTAAGATGGAGCAATTCCACTAAGTATGTGGGACTTGTAGATGGAGACCTTCATTTGCTTTGCCAGGATTCAAGGGTGGTCAATCTGTAGAAATCAGAGCACTACATTTTGGCCACCATGCATGATCCTAGGTTTAAAGCCGACATTGTATCTCTCTTTCCAGCGGACACAAGTCTGTAGAGGTGCAAAGACCTGCTGGTGAGAAAATTGTCAACTCAAGCGGAACGTAACCCGTCAACGGGTGGTCTTCAGGTTGCCGAATTTCGGGATCCCGGTGCACAGTATACCGGCACCATAATCCCGACACCCGGCATACCGACATATGTTCTCCCTCGTGGGGGTCCACGACCCCCCTGGAGGGAGAATAAATAGTGTAGCGCGCCAACGTGCCTGCAGCGTGGTGAGCGCAGCGAACCCGCAAGGGGCTCATTTGCGCTTGCCACTCTGTCGGTATGCCGGCGGTCGGGCTCCCGGCGCTGGTATGCTGGTCGCCGTGAGCCTGGCCGCCGGCATACCATACTACACCCCGGTCAACAGATCCTCTTTCATTTTCTCCCGCAACTGGGGCTGTGAGGAAAAGAATTACATTTCCTAGCCCACCCACTGGCGGTGATACAGGGCACTCAGGAGCAAGTGTTGACATCTGGTCTGGATTGAAGGAGCTGCCAATTATTACTGACTAACATACTGACATGTCTACTGTCACTACATATGATGCTGTCACCATTGAAATAATGGTGGAGGATTATATCGGTGACAGCATCCAAGTAGGCATATCAGACACTCCGTATGTATACTGGCAGGAAAAAGAGGCAATTTGGAGGCCCTTGCACAAACTGGCTTTATTTTACCTAAGTTGCCCTCCCTCCAGTGTGTACTCCGAAAGAGTGTTTAGTGCAGCCGGTAACCTTGTCAGCGATCGGGGTAAGAGGTTACATCCACAAAATGTGGAGAAGATGATGTTCGTCAAAGTGAATTAGAAATTCCTCCAGGAAGACCTTTACCATCAATTGCCTTCAGAAAGTACACAGGGACCAGTGATGGTGGATTCCAGTGTGGACAAATTAATACCCTGAGGATGAGGATGTAAACACTGAAAGGGGTGAGGAATCGGAGGATGAGGACGAGGACGACATCTTGCCTTTGCAGAGCCAGTTTGTGCAAGGAGAGATTGATTGCTTCTTTTTTGGTGGGACCCAACAAACCAATCATTTCAGCCACAGTCGTGTGGCAGACACTGTCGCTGAAATGATTGGTTTGTTAAAGTGTGCATGTCCTGTTTATGCAACATAAGGGTGGGTGGGAGAGCCCAAGGACAATTACATCTTTTTTTCTTTGCATTATTGGCTCTTTGGGGCCTAGTTTTTAAAACTGCCATCCTGTCTGCCACTGCAGTGCCACTCCTAGATGGGCCACGTGTTTGTGCCGCACACTTGTGTCGCTTAGCTTAGTCATACAGCTACCTTGGTGCAACCTTTTGGCCTAAAACCAATATTGTGAGGTGAATAGACTGGAAATGAGTGGAAATGAATGTCATTGAGGTTAATAATACTGTAGGATCTAAAAATACCTCCAAATTTTGTGATTTTTAGCTGTTTTTATGTTTGTTTGTTTTTAAAAATCCAAAACCAAAACTCGAAAGGGTGGTTTTGGCAAAACCAATCCAGATCCAAAACATGAACGGAGATCCAGATCCAAAACCAAAACACAAAACCCGAAAAAGTGTCCGCCGCACATCTCTAGTTTAAATATAACATTGTGTGTTGGAAAAGTCTCAAGATGGCAATAGTGGGCAATGTCAAAGGAAAAAAATGCTTCATTATGAAATAAAGCAGTTTGCTCCTGTGACATATACAACTTAGTTTATTTTTATAGTATTTTATTTATTTGTTTTTTTATTATTTTTACATTTTTTCACAGAATTGGCAAATCTGGACTTCTATTACAGTGTGCATATGTGACCCAGCAAAGCTTCATCATGCATGCACAGTGGAGACCTGTGGGGATATGTAATAGTCTGTGACTTGCAGGCATCCGCTAAATTCATGTGAGTCTGCCAGATGTTTTAAAGTGACCTGGTTTTGCCTTTTAAATGAATTTCACTTTAAAATATCTGACACACTCGCCGGAATTTCACCAATGCCTGCAAGTCGCAGGCTGTTCCATCCTGGACTGTAAATTTCCTCTCACTGCTGCCCAGCAGAATCGCAGAAGAAACAACACACAAGGTTTTCTGAAAATGATCACTACTGTAGGTCAGAGAGGAAAGAGCACAATTCATTTCAATGTGTCTAGGGCAGTGGCGTAACTAGAAATTTTTCTCCCCCAAGCCAAAAAATTCTTTGGCGCCCCCCCCCCCCCCCCCCCCCATAATTGGCACTAGGAAAGGGACAAACATGTGCGCGCCGAAGGCGCGTGGCGCCAAAAAGGGGCGTGGTTTTGTTTAAATGGGCGCGGCTTCGCATAAAGAGGCGTGGCACTGCAGGAATAGACTACCTTATACCCCAGTTTTGCAACCTGCACGCCCAGACGTTAGCCACCACAGGAAAGAAAAATAATCCTGATTCATGCCCCTTCCATTATTTGTCATTTTTCCTCCTTATAGTAATGCCCAGTATACATTATGCCACATACTGCAAAGGCCCTCAGACATTATGCCACACACAATAATGCACATGACACAATATGCACACACCGTAATGCCCCCGACACATTATGCCACACACCGTAATGTCTGTGACACATTATGACAGGAATCGCAATGCCCGTTATACATTATGCTACACACTGCAATGCCCCTGATACATTATAGCACATACCACAATGCCCATGATATAGTATACCACACACCGCAATGTCCGTGATACATTATGACACACACCGCAATGTCCGTGATACATTATGACACACACTGCAATGAACCTGAAACATTATACCACATACCACAATGCCCATGATATAGTATACCACACACCGCAATGTCCGTGATACATTATGACACACACCGCAATGCCCGTTATACATTATGCCACACTGCAATGACCCTGAGACATTATACCACATACCACAATGCCCGTGATATAGTATACAGACACCGTAATGCCTGACACATTATGCCACACACCGCAATGCCCATTATACATTATGCCACACACTGCAATGACCCTGAGACATTATACCACATACCACAATGCCCGTGATCTAGTATACCATACACCGTAATGCCTGTGACACATACCGCAATGCCCGTTATACCCTATGCCACACTGCAATGCCCCTGAGACATTATACCACATACCACAATGCCAGTGATATAGTTTGCCACACACCGTAATGCCTGTGACACATTCTGACACACACCGCAATGTCCGTGATACATTATGCCACACACCGTAATGCCCATTACACATTAAGTCCTACATTAAGGCTTCTAATTACTTTTAAATTACCTGCTCGTTGCCAGGGGTTTCATGCTCTTGGTTCCATGCACGGTGCCAGGGGTTTTCATGCTCAGGGTGTCATGCTCGTTGCCAGGTGTTTCATGCACTCGGTGTCATGCTCGTTGCCAGAGGTTTCATGCACTGGGTGTCATGCTCATTGCTAGGGGGTAGTGCTTGTTGCTAGGGCTGTGCTCCCAGTGCCACATATGTCCTCAGTGCCAGATATTCCCCCACGGTGCCAGGTACTCACATGCCCCCAGTGCCAAATATAGCCTCTCCCCCCAGTGCCACATATGCCCCCAGTGCCAGATATTCCCCCACAATGCCAGGTGCTCACGTGCCCCCAGTGCCAAATATAGCCCCCCATGTGCCAGGTACACATACAGTGCCATATATGCCCCCTCAGTGCCCCCCCAGTGCCATATATGCCCCTTTCAGTGCCTCCCCAGTGCCATATATGCCCCCTCAGTGCCATATATGCCCCCTCAGTACCCCCCAGTGCCATATATGCCCCCTCAGTGCCCCCCCAGTGCCATATATGCCCCCTCAGTGCCCCACCAGTGCCATATATGCCCCCTCAGTGCCATATATGCCCCCTCAGTGCCTCCCCAGTGCCATATATGCCCCCTCAGTGCCCCCCAGTGCCATCTATGCCCCCTCAGTGCCCCCCAGTGCCATATATGCCCTCAGTGCCCCCCAGTGCCATATATGCCCCCTTAGTGCCATATATGCCCCCTCAGTGCCCCCCGCAGTGCCATATATGCCCCCTCAGTGCCATATATGACCCCTCTGTGCCCCCCCAGTGCCATATATGACCCCTCAGTGCCCCCAGTGCCATATATGCCCCCTCAGTGCCATATATGCCCCTCAGTGCCACCCCAGTGCCATATATGCCCCCTCAGGCCATATATGCCCCCTCAGTGCCCCCCCCCCTGTTCCATATATGCCCCCTCAGTGCCCCCCCAGTGCCATATATGCATACCTCCCGCAGTGTCCCGCGATGGGGGGGGCAGTTGGGAGGCTCCTACAGTCACTGCTCTGCATAGCAGAGCAGTAGTGAATAGACGCTGTGCGCATGCGCACAGCGTCTATTCAGCGCAGACAGTGGGAGAGAGGGCATGCCAGCAGCTCACAGAGCGCTGGGCATGCCCCCTCAGTGACGAGACGGGGGCGTGGCCCGCGATAGCGGGTCCTCCGCGAAGCCACGCCCCCTTTTCATAGGACACGCCCCCCCGACACGCCGGAGACTCAGAGGGACACAGGAGAGGCGCACGCTGTGCCCTCCGTGTCCCTACTTCAAAGCGGGGGGCTAGTGACAACAGATTGACATGCGGACGTTCGTCCGCATGTCAATCTGCTCTAAATCAGTGGCGGCGCCCCCGCAGCCCCTCGCCCCCAAGCCACCGCGAGGGCTGCGGGGGCAGTAGTTACGCCACTGGTCTAGGGTAGCAACTAGTGCTGTGTATGTTAGCGCTTTTCTACTTGCATTCAATGGTCTATTTATTAAGCTTCAAAACAGTTTTAATAGAGTTTTCCAGAAAATACCTGCTTAAGCTATTATCCATACAGCAAAGAGCTTTTTTTATTGTAATGCTTTTGGAGTTCACGAAGATCAGAAACTGTTGCATTGCTTGTAATTCTGCAATTTAGGAGGTAACAATGAAACCCATCTTCAGGGTCCTAACTGTGCCCCTTCCCACTGCAGGAAAGGGGAGTTTATACTCATCAATGGGACCTGGGAATTACTACTGAGGTAGCCATTTAACAAATTATAATGCAACTGACGAATATTCTTTGGCATGGATAGGACTGGTGACCCGTTGGGTGTCATCTAAATATTTGACCAAGGGCTGCAAATTGAAGTTGAGAGGGCAATAGAGAGCACTGGAGCACCCCATGTGTGATCTGATATAATGACATGTACTGTTATAGTCTACCCTGGAGGGATGATGGGGGCCATGAGAAACTGAAATTAAGTCATTACTTACCTACATAGTTTCTTTAAACGATGCAGGCTCGGTGGCTTGATGCGGTCACCACAGGTTCTATTCCCACACTATGGGTGTCATGGACACCCACGAGTGGGAATAGCCCTGGGCCCCCAGCTGGCATCCTGGCGGCTTGGATCCCGGCGTCAGTATGCTGACCGCTGGTCACCTGGCTACATCCCATTGTTATATTATTAATAACCAAAAGCCGTGATGCTATAGGACAATACATTAATAGGTACAGCAATAATAAGCCAGAGAAGAACTAGCAGTGTCTTACATCTGATTACATCTAGGTAAGGCTTTAGAGCACATTTTGGATGTAACAAAGTGGCAGAAACTCTTGACTATCCACATACCTATGTCTGTTTATTTACATCTCGTCTATATAAGTTTTACTTCAGCATACCATTCACTTGATGGACGTGTTGTTACATCAGTATTATTTACATTCACACTGTTCTATAAATAATCATTTGAACAAGAAATTTGAACACAATATACTGTAAATGAATTAACTGCTGCTGAGCATGGGCCTGATTCAGATGTGGATGGAGTGGCTGTCACTTCCTTGTAAGCAGCAGTGGTAGCTGTGTATGGTGATGCAGCAGGAGGTGTCTATTACAAGTGGATGCCTCCTGTTACAGTAGTGATCTTACCTGTGCCCTAGAACACAGCATCGGATCAATGTGACACCATCGGGCATCTTACAGAACCCATGGTACCGTGCAATCCGCCCATCGCAGGGGCCAGGACATCTCTTTCCTATTAGGAAGATCCCTGGCCTTTTCCCTCCTACCTAAACAACTGTGACATGCCTCTGTTTTACACAAGTGGAGGCCATTGCTGTGAATGATAGCGCTAAAATGACCGCACTTGAATGACCCCCCGTTTATATTATTTTCTTGTCTAATTTAGAAATTGGCTAGAAAAAGAAATATTCAAATTATTTTGGGCCTTGTGCTGTGTTGTATCTATATATTTAGATTGTCACTCTGTAATGTTACATACAGTAATACCCCTTTCACATTGCACAAATAACCTGGTATTGACCTGGTATATTGCCGGGTCGACACGGATCACTGTGCGATGTGAAAGGGGCCATGGAGAATTCCCGGGTCTCCTGACCTAGTAATTCAACCCAAGTTATAAGTAGGGTTATTCCCGGGTTGAATACCGGGTCAGTGGCAGTGTGAACGGGTTGCTGTGTCGATACGACCCGGGACCCGTTCACTACATAGGGAGAGGTGGTGCGGAGATGAACTCATCTCCCAGTGCCGCCCCCCACCACTATGGTAACCGACCCAGCATATTGCCAGGTCGGGAAGCCTGTAGTTAGGGTCCAATGCCGGATCCCACCCGGGAATGACCCATATCCAATTCCCGGGTGGGCATTGGAGATGTGAAAGGGGTGTATGTGATGCTACATCAGGGTACATGTACAGTGGAGGCATTTTCACCCTGAACATAATAAGCAAGAAAAAGACACGGCATGAAATATCAGATTTCCGTGCAGATAGTCAGTGGGATGGGATAGGTACAGCCGGGCATTACCACAGTGTGAGACAAATATATCTGCAATGACTATACAGATACATTATATTGACACCAGATTGTTGAATTTTACCATGTCAACAATATTAACATGCTGATACTCGGCATGCCGGCACCTGTCAACATATGACATTGACAGTCATAATGGCAACAATACAAATCTTACGGTTAGGGTTAGGAACAGTGTTTAACATAGATGTCCCCTTGGTGCACATGTACACTAGCAAAATGTAATACCTGTCCATATAATGGATTCAACAAAATGACTGCTGACATTATGAAAATTGACAAAACGGCAAGTATGACTCAGGCATAACGTGTGTATATATCTACCTATGCACCATTTTAGAATAGAAAAATGACAGTAAAGGGATACTTTAGATACATGACTTGTCACAGGGGCGTTTTAAGAGAGGAGGAGGCCGTGTGCAGCCTTCTGCATCAGTGGCCCCCTCCTCTCTGACCGATGCACAAGGTTTAATACTTACCTCTCCAGAGTCCCCCGACGGTGCCATCCCTCTCCACAGCGACAATAGAGTCTGAGCACAGACTCTATTGCGCATGCACAAACCTCCAGGAACACAACGTGGCTGACATTTTCCTGAAGATTTTCCTGATGCGCATAACTCTGGAAAAAAGGCCACCGTGTCACATTTACGGAGTTTTCAGCAGGCGCAATAGAGTTTGTTCCCCATAGTGTTCAGACTCTATTGCGCTGCCGAGAAGGGATGGCTCAGACGGGGGACTCCAGAGAGGTAAGTATTAAACAAATGCACCCATTATAGATACCCCAATGACTTGACAGCAGGGCTGGAATATGGTTGGTGGGTACGTAAAATGTGTAAATACTCCCAGTGTCACGAATGTGTTAAACACACTATACAGCCCCCAGCACACAATATACTAAACAGCATCACAAATTCACATTATGACACAGTACCCCCATGATAATGTTGCCATGTGTGGGATCCCCCTGTCTATGGTGGCCCCTGGGTGACCACCCCAACTGCACTGCTTGACAATATTACTAATAAATGCAAAGGTTGCATTCCCCTAGTTGTACATAATATAATAATATAATAAAGAGTCATATACACAATAGAATATATTGTCTTGACAGTGTTATTAATAAATGTGAAAGTAATATTTACAAAAAAATATAATTAAACAGAAATAGGAATTTTCTTTCTTGCTGCAATCCAAATTGTAATAAAAGTTGTGACAAAGTAAGGGACATACCACATATGTTTGGTAGAGATCATACGTTTCTAGGTGGAGTTAGATCAAGCAGCACATGGGCTGTTCTGCCTTCTAAGAGGGAGATGACAGAATTAAGACCGAACTGCTGTGGAGTTTAGGGTTTATAAAGGAACTGTTACTTGTGAACGGGGCAATCGATGCTTGACAAGATAGCTGATCATATAGAGAGATCTATATTTGCCAGGGATCATCAGGGAAATTGGATGTGTGTAAAGATTGTTTGACATCCTGACTGTAAAACACCAGATTGTTTCACCATGTTATGAGCAGTATCTTGGAGGTGTTAGTGTACAAAATATAGGGGTGGGGGAGCTTGGACTGCATATCCTAATTCCAAACAAAATGAGAGGTACTATCATGTTGAGACTTGTAGTTCCACATAGAAAAAAAAATGCAGATGCACACTCTATAGTATCAAGCCACTCTGCAATCTAACATAGAGCAAAATCAAGGTGCTTGGCATAAACAACTGTTACATTAGTAAAAAAAAAATATGTTGTAACACTTTTTAGCATTCTAATTAATACCTCTCACCAGGGCCGGTGCTAGGGTGTTCGGCGCCCCCCTGCAAACTAAAAATTTGCGCCCTCCCATACTTTACAAAGGGCCAGCACGCACTGAAAAATGGGGTGTGGTCTCACAAGGAAGGAGCGTGGCCACACATTAGTACCCCCATTTTTTAATTTACGCCACACAGTAGCACAATCTTATTCACATTACACTGCACCTAGTATCGCTGCTTATACACAAAATGGCCAAAGTAGCAGTGCCGCTTATACACTTAAATTCCCACAGTTCTACTGCCAATAACACATAATGTCCCCTGTAGTAATGCCACTTACATATAATCCACCCTGTAGCAGTGCCACTTACATATAATCCACCCTGTAGCAGTGCCACTTGCATATAAGCCGCTCATAACTTTATTGTGATTACATAAACCTTGTATTTAAGCTAGCTTATCACTAAATAAAACCACACCACACACTGAAATAAAGACACGGACACAGTAGCTGGAGTTAAAGGTCAGACGATGTTTATTAATCGCTGACCAACTCTTTAAACTAATAATTGAGGCCGAATTAGAATTGAAATTGAATATATAATTAACTCTAGTTTGGAGGATGGCAAAAACAGAAAACCGCTGCCAAACCACCAGCACCCGTCACCTAGATGGAAACCACCAAACCAAGGAGGGGAGTACACATACCCCGCCTCCTTCCCGCATAACCCGCATTGTGCTGGCCTTACCCCTCTTTCTCTGGCAAACGTTCGGTTCCCGCAGGGGAACGTCTAAATGTCCAACCGCAAGAAAAGGACACACCTGCCGTCCATTTAAAGAGGGAGCCCCACAATGACCACTTATGCCTGTGTGACAGCTGGTTGGCAGCGATTTCCCGCCAATCTGGCTTTCAATAGCCCACAGCAAAACAAGACCTATCCGCATTCTGGGAGGGCGGGCGGGCAAAACTGAAGGCAAGAGGAAGTCTGGCAAAATGGCCACCCCTTATATACTAAACTGAGACCCTCCTCTCCATCCTGATGCACAACCCTCTAATCCAATAGGAAAAAACCCAACTGGGAAACTGATCTGCCTAGCAACTGCTTAGTCATTTAACAACCAATCACAAAAAGTTGATCGCTTATATTGCCTCAGGCTTATGCAGCCTTCAGCTTATCTAAGCCGCTCATAACTTTATTGTGATTACATAAACCTTGTATTTAAGCTAGCTTATCACTAAATAAAACCACACCACACACTGAAATAAAGACACAGACACAGTAGCTGGAGTTAAAGGTCAGACGATGTTTATTAATCGCTGACCAACTCTTTAAACTAATAATTGAGGCCGAATTAGAATTGAAATTGAATATATAATTAACTCTAGTTTGGAGGATGGCAAAAACAGAAAACCGCTGCCAAACCACCAGCACCCGTCACCTAGATGGAAACCACCAAACCAAGGAGGGGAGTACACATACCCCGCCTCCTTCCCGCATAACCCGCATTGTGCTGGCCTTACCCCTCTTTCTCTGGCAAACGTTCGGTTCCCGCAGGGGAACGTCTAAATGTCCAACCGCAAGAAAAGGACACACCTGCCGTCCATTTAAAGAGGGAGCCCCACAATGACCACTTATGCCTGTGTGACAGCTGGTTGGCAGCGATTTCCCGCCACCAAGGTTTACCAAACCGCCACCGCCATCCGCAAACAGAAACTTAACCAACCAGAAACAAACTAGCTCTACCGAAAAAGACCGAAAATATCTTCCAGAAAAAACTGCACTCCTTCCGGAGAAAGGTGAACCCCATCGTCTCTATAGAACTGTCTGTTCCACAGCACCAGCAGAGGATGCTTAATTGCCACTCCGCCTATGGCCTTGACAAACAGAGACACCGTCGAGTTCACCTTTTTGCGTGCTTTCTCCAGCGCCGAGAAACGCACCGCACCACGCCAATGGAAACGGGGCACCATTTCCGACCAGACAATGCATACCCCAGGCCAGTGACAACGTATAGCCACTACATCCGCCTTTATAGACAAAATCAAGTCTATGCCTTTCACTCGGCCCAGATCATTACCACCCAGATGGATGATAATACAACTGGGGCGACCCCAGCGGCGCTCCCGTGCAAACAGGACGCGCAACAAATCACCCCATAACATGCCCCTAACACCTAGCCATCTAAACTGCCTGGACCCAAAAATCTCATTCGCCCTAGCCGCCATGGGATGTTTCTCTGCCCAAAAAACGTATGAATGACCAACCATCCATATGTGGTCTCCAAAATTGATGACAGCTGTAAAAGAAAATATCCTAATGTCAGATTATGCACATAATCTGTAACTGAAACACAACGTAAACCAATTAAACCCAAGTGAAGGAGAAAACTCAAAAAACCTCCCGTGGACCTTGGTAGAACAGCCAATTGAAATTAGGCCCCCTCGGAGGAAAAATTTTAAAAATTCGCTTCACACCCTCGATTCCTGAACGGTAAGCGTTCAAAAACCGACGAGTAAACACGTTTTTGGGTTAGCGCAACCGGCGCACTTATAACTTATCTATACGGACGTAGGACTTATAGGAGGCCGACTTCCAGCGACCCAACTCCCGAATAGCCGCTGGTGATGAACCAGCGGCTGCCGCATGGGTAGCCGCCCCAATCCGAAAGGAATGAGTACCGAAGTCCGCCTCCTGCAAGCCCAACGCCGTTAAACATTTCTTAAACACCGATGAAAACTGAAACTTCGTCAGAGGGTCCGACTGCGCGTGTACCAGCAACTGGTTGCCCCCCGGAGGTCTTAACCGCACATACTCTTGCGTCAGCCGCAGCGGGCAAACGCCCATACCCTCCTGAGCCTCCAAGGACAACCAGCGACCCCGACCTGTTTGATCTGTCTTGGATCGCACAATCCTACAGAGCAACAGGCCCTCCTGCAAGCGCACATTCTCATAGAGCAGACCCGATTCCCGGGACGCCTTGCTGCTCGCCACTAGCTCGCTCACCCGAAACGCCCCGAAAAAGGCCAGGGCATACGCGCTACTAAACAAAGCCACCTCAAATTCCGAGGACGCAATCCGAGGTAGCACATGCAGCAAGTCCGCTAGCAGCTGCAACGTTATAGGCCTACGTGAATCCGCGGGCGCCGGGTGCAACCTAGCCCAACCTTTCAGCGCTCTGGAAAGGACAAACGACCCCGTGAGGTCCGTTGTCCCGTGGAGTCGCGAGTGAAAGGCGATGCCCGCAAGGGCAGTAGCCATGGCCGCTTTTGACCTACCGTTTTGGTAATGCTCCCAAACAAAGGTCAACAGGGCGTCGGCCGAGGACTCACCTGCTACCCCGTACCTACTCTGAAAGGCTGACCAATCCCGCCATGCAGCATCGTACGCACGTAGCGTGGAGGGAGCCAGTGCACACCTGGCCAACGCCGTTAAACCGCTTCGACCATCTGCCAGACAGAAGGTGGGCACTGTAACCCCTCTGCCTCCGCTCCCGGAACCAACGTCCTGAATTTGTCAAACTGGAACCGGGACAATGCATCCGCAATTCCATTGTCAACTCCGGGAACGTGGCGAGCCCTAAAATTAATATTACGCTGTAAACAAACTAGCACTAAATGCCTTAGTAATCGCAGGGCCTGCGGCGATGATGAACGCTGATTATTTATCGCATGCACTACCCCTAGGTTGTCGCAAAGAAACAAAATGTCCCTATTTGCGAACTGTCCGGCCCATAACTCCAGCGCCACTAAGATTGGGAACAATTCCAGCAGCAGCAGGTTCTTGGTAAACCCACGCGTTACCCAAGATGCCGGCCAGGCCGCAGCGCACCACGCGCCAGCAAAGAACGCTCCGAAACCCCGACTGCCTGAAGCATCCGTGAACAACTGCAGCTGCTCACTGGAACAACAAGGAGCGGGCCACAACACTTCCCTGTTGAAGGACACCAGGAAAGAGACCCAAACCCGCAAATCATCCTTGATCTCGCGGGACAGGTAAACGGAGTGATTCTGTCGAACCGTCCCCGCTGTGGCCCGCTCAAGTTTGCGACAGAAAATCCTACCCATGGGGATAATCCGACACGCAAAATTGAGAGAGCCAAGCAAGGACTGCACCTGCTTAAGCCGAACCCTGCGTTTTCCTAAACAGTCTGTAATCAAACCCAATAGCTTCTGCACCTTATCCTCGGGCAAGCGACAGCACCCCCCCACCGTGTCGATCTCGATACCTAAATAGCTAAGACAAGTGCAAGGACCCTCGCACTTATCCTGCGCAACAGGTACCCCTAAAGCGCAGAATAACGACCTGGCCACCGAGAGAATGTCCCCACAGACCGAACTGTCCCCGGGTCCTACAAAAAGAAAATCATCCAGATAGTGAGCCACCCCCGGTTGCCCGGAGGCGGTCTGGACGCACCAGTGCAAAAATGTGCTAAAACACTCAAAGTAGGCGCAGGATACAGAACAGCCCATGGGGAGACACCGATCGACGTAGAATTCGCCCCCTATTTTGAAACCCAGAAACCGCAAGGAATCTGGGTGCAGCGGGAGTAGGCGAAAGGCTGACTCCACGTCCAATTTTGCCAACAGACTCCCTGGACCATCATCCCGCACTAAGCGCAGCGCGTCGTCAAACGATTGATATCGAACTCTGCATTGGGCTTCCGGGATAGCGTCGTTGACCGACACCCCCGGCGGGTGAGACAAGTGCTGTATCAAACGAAACTTGCCTATGGCCTTCTTGGGCACCACCCCTATTGGGGAAATGCACAAGGAGGGCAACGGGGAAAAGGCGTAGGGCCCAGCCATGCGCCCTCGCTCAATCTCCCCGTCGACCTTCCGCCGGATCTCCTGCGGGAATTCACGAGCCGATCTCAAATTCTGGCGTGCAACCACATACACCGAATCCGGAATCGGCAAGCGAAAACCCTGCTGAAAACCCTCCGAGAGAAACGATGCGGCCGTCCGATCGGGATATAACGCAAGCCAGCGCAGCAACTCGGAAACTATAATCGGGGAGAAGGCCTTACTTGCCAATTCCACCGGCCTCGGTGGAAGAGGCAGGCTTACTGCCTGTTGACGCGGTGCATTCCTTGGCCGGGTGATTGGATCCGCACACCCTGCATGAGTGGCGAAAACGACAGCTCGTTCCTTTGACGCATTTACCGTCGTTGTAGGCGAAACACTTCCCTTTCCCCGTCAATCGGGAAGCTGCCACCCCGGACGCCCCGGGCTTCTTGGCCGTGACGTCTGGGGTGGGTTTGACCTGCTGCGTGACCTCCAACCACACCTCAACGTCCTTAAAACCCGCGGGCAGGATGGGGTTGCCATCCTGATTGCGACGAAACTTCTCGTCGTAATCCCGCCACGCAGACCCTTTGGATTTTAAGTACATATCGTGTACTAAAAACAAATATTTCACCAAATTGGCATACTCCGCGGGACGGGATTCCGTGTAGCAAACCATGAACACCAAAAACCCACGCAGCCACTGGTGGAAATTGCGGAACGCATTTTCCCCCATACCGCCCGGTTTCTTGGCTGCCTCAAAACCCTGCCGCATTTCCTCCGTAAGGGTGAATACGTCCACATACTTCCCCTTGCGGATCTTTTCCCGCATGCGCTTGCGAACTCCCCTTGTAACCGCCGTGTTGGCGCAATGCACCATCTCGCCGAAACGGGGAGGGTCCGAAGGGACCACCTGCGCAGGAGCGGCCGCCTTATGCGCCTCCTTAGCCATTCGCCGCGCGATGAGCCTAGCTAATTTACGCGGGCGCCGCGGAGAGCCGGATGATATGCTGCTGGAAGACGATGAACTACATGTTGAAACGTGTAAAGAAATATCTAGCTCACCGGAGTTCGAAGGACCCGGAACCTCTTCGTCCGCTGCACCCGCCTCCGCTGATGGCCGTACCTCCACGTTCGCCGTCCCGCTTGTCCGTGATCTTCGCCTCATGCCGGTTGTAGCCCCCGAACTAGGCGGGACCTGTGAGGGAGAAGAAGAGGGGACCACAGGCACAGGGGGAACCAGAACATTATTAACACTTGCCCGCAATTGCGGCGGCGGAGGGACCGCCCCTCCGCTCTGCGGCGGATGGCCGCCCGGCAACTGTAGGGAGGGGGCCCCCGCCGAGGTGTACCCGATCGACTGCGTAAAGGCCGACCCGCTTGCTGCGCCAAAAATCGCGGGGTAAGATGGCCGCCAAGCCGCATGCGGCAGGCAGACGCCTGCTCCTGCCCCTCCGTATGAAGCCGGAAGGAACTGAGGGGGCGCCGGGAGAGGGGGCCAACCTTGTGCCACCTGATACCCCCCGCCCGGTGCCTGTCCTGGCTGCAGGCCCGCAAAGGCCGGCATGGGCACCGCGACTCGGGGTCCCCCGACCGACCACGTGGACTGCCCGCCGGCGCACGCGCTGGCCCCACGCGGGGAAAACTGTGTGTCGGCCGTGGTCATGAAACCCATGGAAGGCATACTGGCGGCAAAAGGGAATGCTGGGGCCGGAGGCCACGCAAACCCCCCGGGGAAGGACTGGCTCCCCGCGTAGCCTTGCTGAGCTGTTACCGCGAGCGCCCCGCCGTGCGTAAAATAAGCCGTCGATACGGACGCCTGCGTGGACCCGCATTGCAAAGGACCGTGGAGGGCGTGGGGAGACTGATACCCTGTAAGCGAGGGCGCCGCCCATGGCGGCGGGGCAGCCGACGCCCAGGGGGCGCCCAAGCAGGGCTCTGATGCCGGGGGGAAAACCTGCCATGCTGATGCAGCCGGGGCGGGCGTGGCGGCAGCCGGCGCCACGTCCCCCGTCCCGGACACCAGGGGCCCCGCGTCGCCACCAATCATCAGGGGTGCGCTGGCCTCCCTGATGTAATTTGGCAGTGTGCTGTCCTGAACTGTCCCAGGGACAGCGGGAGGCGCTACCCGCTGCCCTGGGCTCATATCACTCTGCACATTAAACCCCACCTCCCCCCCCGCAGCTCTGCTGCGGCGGTCCTGTGCCACCAGGACGCCGCCGGGAGCCACGAGCGAGGGTGGAGGAAGGGAGCCGTCCGCGGTGCCAGGCTGAGGGTGAGTGAACGAACTTGCCGCCGGAAGCGCCGGGTCACGCGGCCCAGCCGGGTCGCGCGCACCCGCGCCCTGTGACATGCGGCTGCTGGTGGGGGACGGAGGGGGACTGGAAGAGACCGGAGCTGGAGGGCGGGGAGAGGCCCGTCCTGCTGCAAGCGCCGGGGTGCGCGGCTCGGCCGAGCCGCGCGCCCCGGAACCACGTGACGAGCGGCCGCTGGCCGCCCGTCTCCGTGCGGCAGGGGAGCGGGCTGTAACTGCCCGCCCCCGCCGCCTGTCCGCAGCAGGGGAAAGCCCACTCTGGGGAGCGACGCTCGGAGAGCGGGAGCGGAGGGCACTCCCTGCCTCCACGAGGCGCCTGGGAGGGGGAGCAGAGCGACGAGGACGAGGCATGACAGGAGGGTGAGGGGACAGTCTGCACCACAATCAAAGCACACAGCAACAGAGATAAGGCTGTTAAATAATGCCCAGTGAAGGCAACTAAAACTCACAAATCTATAGCAAAGAAAAGACAAGCAGTGTGATACTTATCCTTCCTGGGCAAAACTGAAGGCAAGAGGAAGTCTGGCAAAATGGCCACCCCTTATATACTAAACTGAGACCCTCCTCTCCATCCTGATGCACAACCCTCTAATCCAATAGGAAAAAACCCAACTGGGAAACTGATCTGCCTAGCAACTGCTTAGTCATTTAACAACCAATCACAAAAAGTTGATCGCTTATATTGCCTCAGGCTTATGCAGCCTTCAGCTTATCTAATATCCCCTGTAGTAGTGCCGCTTGCATATAATATCCCCTGTAGTAGTGCCGCTTGCATATAATATCCCCTGTAGTAGTGCCGCTTACATATAATGCCCCCTGTAGTAGTGCCGCTTACACAAATTATGCCCAGACACACGCACAGTGGTGTAACTACTGTGGGTGCAGGGGCTGCTACAGGGCCCAAGCTGTCTCCAGGGCCCGTAGCTCTTCCTACACCTGGCCATGCGATACAGTCTCTCAGTCTCACTCGCATAACAGAAGCAGCGTCTGTTCGGCTGCCTGCTCCGGCGCTGGGACGTCCGTGGGGGGGAGCGAACCTCAGCAGAGCCGGAATACGTGGCGGTGCTGGGGCACCATGTGTTTCTTTGAACTTCTGTTTTGTTTCTCAGGACCTCCCCCTCCCACCCCTGCAAGTGGCCATTTGCTTGGAGCAGCTGCTATGCACAGTGGAGGGGGACAAGCTGGATGTGGAAAGGGGCTGTCCAGAAGAGGAGGAGGGAGCGGGTCAGATGAAAGGGGCAGGCTGCATGTGGAGATCAGGCGGCCCATAGGTTGCACAAGGAGAACGGTGGGTCAGATAAGTGGCCCTAATTCAGACCTGATCGCTAGCAGGTGATTTTTTTACTGCTACGATCAGATAGTCGCCACCTACAGGGGGAGTGTATTTTAGCTGTGCAAGTGTGCGAACGCATGTGTAGCAGAGCTGTACAAACAGATCTTGTGCAGTCTCTGAGTAGCCCAGGACTTACTCAGCCGCTGCGATCACATCAGCCTGTCTGGGACCGGAATTGACATCAGGAACCCTCCCTGCAAACACATGGACACGCTTACGTTTTTCCAAGCACTCCCTGAAAACGGTCAGTTGCCACCCACAAACGCCCTCTTCCTGTCAGTCTCCTTGCGATCGGTTGTGTAAATGGATTCTTCACACAAAGCTGAACAGCGATCCGCTTTGTACCCATACGACGTGCCTGCTCATTGCGGTACATACGCATGCGCAGTTTAGACCTGATCACAGACTGTACAAAAACGCAGCCTAGCGATCAGGTCTGAATTAGGCCAAATGAGAGGGGACAGGTGGGACTAGTAGTGGGGGAACAGTTTGGGGAGCGGGGAGCTTGGTTACAAGAGACGAGACTGATACTAGAGAGGGTTTGCTGAGGGGAAAGGAAGGACAGCAGCAGGGGTCTGGCTTAGTAGAAGTTAGAGCAGAGAGGGGCAGCAGGAGCCCAGGGTGCTTGCAGGAGAAGACAGAGAGAGGCACAGCAGCATGGAGCTTATAGCCAGAACATACAGAGAAGTATAGCTGGGGGTGGGGGGACAGTAAGCAGGCAAAACGAGGGAGAACTGAGAGCATACACATAGATAAAGTAGGGAAGGAGCAGGAGGTAAAGGATGGATGATAGAGAACACGGAAAAAAGGAAAGCTGAGGAGATAATGCTGTTTGGTTTTGGGGGAGAGATTGAGAGGCCTAAATGGCGAAACATGCAGCCGCTGGTGATCGTGCGTGCCAGTGGAGAGTGTGGCAGGAGTAAAGAGAAATTGGATCAGCAGACAGCGCTAGCACCTGTGAAGCCAACGGTCTCAAGGTTAATGCGTGTGCCTGTACACAGTTTTTTCTTGTTAGATCTTAAGGGCCCTACACATTTAAAGATCCGCCGCCGAGCTGCCCGACGGTGGATACGGCCGACAGGCGACCCAGCTGCGCGGGGGGGGCAGTGACGAGGAAAGTGAAGTTACTGCACTCCCCCCGTCACACGGCTCCATAGCAGTGCAGGCAAATATGGACGAGATCGTCCATATTGTCCTGCATGCACAGCCGACGGGGCACCAGCAATGAACGAGCGCAGGGCCGCACATCGTTTATCGCTGGTGCCTCCGCACTGCCTGATATGAACGTTATCTCGTTCATTAATGAACGAGATTGTTCATATCTTTGAGTGATATCGCCCAGTGTGTAGGGCCTATTATACTACATCTTAATGACACCTCAGTCTCTACACTGACAGTTTCCACCCCCTTTTTTGCTTCTCTGTCCTTTTCAGCTGCTCTGTCCCCCCACATCCAGGGTAAATTGGCAGGTGGTCCAGCATGGGCCCACAGGGAGCCGAGACGGCAGTGCGCAGCCTCCTGCTCTCTGAGTTGGCTCCCCCCCCCCACCCGCCTGAACTGTGTGTTTCCATGGAAATTGTGCCATGTCGCATACACTCCCCCCCTCTCAATACTAGGGCAGATTCAAAGCCCCAGTCTATCCCTGCCCACATCACTTTAGCAGAGCCCTGGGGGGCCCTTTCAGCATTTTGCTGTCGGGCCCATAAAGGTCTAGTTACGCCCCTGCACACACACACATACATACAGACACATACATACATACATACATACAGACACCATTACAGACACATACATACATACATACATACATACAGACACATACATAAATACATACATACACAAACATTACACACACACTTTCTCTAACTAGCTCTTTTTCCATAAATTTACCTTTAACAATCTAGCTGGCTGGAGCTGTGCTGTGGGCATCATCCTGGTCCCGGTAGCTCCGCCCCCATGTAGCTCCGCCCCATACGCCTCCGTGAAGCTTCATCTCCTATGTCCATGTAGCTCCGCCCCCATGTAGCTCCGCCCATATGCCTCCGTGTATCCTCATCCCGTATGCCCCGTGTAGCTCCGCCCCCGTTTTTCTACCGAGTGCAGACAGACAGTGACACTCGGGTGGGGGGGTGAGTGGATGCTGCAACCTGCTGGCGCTGCTGCCTGTCAGTATGACAGGTGAAGCAGCAGCAGGGGAGGACAGGCGGCGCAGCACAGGGATGCAGAGCAGTGAAGGCGCCTCTCCTGTCTGGCGCCTACCTGCAGTGCATCCCTTTGCTGAGCGGGTCGCGCCGGGCCTGCCTCTCACCTATGTAACAGCCCTTAACACATAGCTTATGCTTCTTATTTATTAACAGTAACACTTTAGCCTCTCACTAGTATGGTGCCTTGGGGTAGCTGGCCTGTGCTGACTTGATGGGGTCCTGCACCATGGACTTGAACCTTATTGTTAGGGACCTACCAGATGAGGTCACCTGGATGATTTTTTGGGCAAAATTTATGCCAAGCACCTTGATTTTGCTCTGTGTTAGATTGCAGAGTTTATTTTAATTATTCTGATTAGCAGTGCATCTGCATTTTTATCTTTCTGTAACTGTCAGAATACATAGTAATATGAAGAGACAGCACTGACTTGATATAATTTAGTGGGCACATCAACGAATGAAATTATAGCTGAGGTAAATCTGCAAATAGCCAGCCAGAAGCAGCTGGACAGTGCCTCTGATCATCATCATCATCATAATCAATGCATCTCATTGCACCGTCCTTCCAGCACCTGACAACTGACCGGTGTATATACATATGCATTTAGGATTCAACCTATTTAAATGGTTTGCCATTTTTCAGACTTGTCGGAAAACACGTGGATCGGCATATTAGCAATGGATCCATGTGTTTTGTTGAATTAGCAGCCAATTCAGGCAGGTTATTGGCCCATTTGCTGATCTGACTTAAAAAAAAGTCGGATCAGCATTGTTAAAAAACGGGCAAAACCTGATGGAAATGCTCGCTAATTGAATACTGACCTGTCGGATCCTCAAGCCCGGCATTGGCTTCTCATCTCTCATATACAAGTTCATTGCTGAGGTCAATTCCTCATAATTTCTTAAAGGAGTTTTCAAAGAGGCCTTTTAGTCCTCAAGGTATGTAAATTCTATCAGACAGTAATAGTTTTTAGAAAACTGGAGTGGACTGACTTGAGTGAAGGATTCTAAAGAATGGGTTACTTTACTGGGTCATACATTAGATTAAATACCTCTACCATTATTGTTCCATGGATCCCTAACATACCCCATACATAACACCCAACAATATGTCCCACCATCCATTGATGGACATGATACATGGACCCATTTATCAATAATCACATTTTCAATGTGATTTGGGTGTGATATTAGCGCCCAAAATCGCATTGCAGGATGCAATTATACTGCCAACATGCTCAGAAAGAAGGACGTCCACTTCAGTGCCGGGACTCGTGCACATGTCTGCTCTGCTGAACATGAATGCATAGAGAGCATTGCGAAGAGGATCCAGAGGAACCCTCTACTGGTGCTTTCTGAGAATTGTAGCCCATAGACTACAACGGGCTAATACCATCTTCAGATAGTGTTAGCTGTGGGGGCCAAGCTCTGGAATGCTTTGTGATACCATTTATTTTTGTGGATTAAATCGCAGTCCAGCACATCGAGGAATTCCAAGGCATTTCAAGGCATTTCTACCCTTCCTGTCACACACGCCTAACTTTGCTCCTTTCTGCAGCAGATGTCTATCTGCCCCCCAAAGCCCATTTTTGGCCATCAAGAAGACAGCAATTTATCACAGCCATTCGGTCTTCCACATCCCTAGCATTACTGTCACAGCCAGACCGCACAAAAAAAAAAAAAAAACATAGTTAATAAGAGGAATTTGGCAAAAAAGTGTTCAGCGCACCCCTAGCTTAAAACGTTTTAATATAGTGTTCTATGATGATCCATAACCATAAATAATGTCGCAAATAGACAATAATGAAGATTAAAAGGAAAAATGTATTAAAAAATTACGTGGTAAAAAGTGTATACTTAAATACACTATATGTGCTTGGAATGTGTGACGTCAAAAGCCGTCCCTCCGTCGTTAGAATCAAAGCACAGGATAAGTAACTACAGGGCTGGTCTTGTTTTGCACAAAATGTTTTTGCACGGGCGTTTGCACTTCTGCAAAGAGAAAATACACTCCCTGGTGGGTGGCAACAATGCGTTTGCACGGCTGCTAAAAACTGCTAGCGAGCGATCAACTCGGAATGACACCCACAGTCTTTACATTTCTTAGACTGGGATAACGAGATTTATGGTAAGAACTTACCGTTGTTAAATCTCTTTCAGCGAAGTACACTGGGTTCCACAGGAAATAACATCGGGGTGTAGAGTAGGATCTTGATCCGAGGCACCAACAGGCTAAAAGCTTTGACTGTTCCCAGGATGCATAGCGTTGCCTCCTCTATAACCCCGCCTCCATACACAGGAGCTCAGTTTTGTTAACCAGTCCAATGCAGTAGCAGGTAAAAGAGAGACGACAGCCGTTAGTAGCCACATACACCACATTCTCACGTCAGGAGAAGGTATCAGCGGCTAATGCCATACAAACCCAAAGATGTTAAGTGCGTCAGGGTGGGCGCCCTGTGGAACCCAGTGTACCTCGCAGAAAGAGATTTAACAACGGTAAGTTCTTACCATAAATCTAGTTTTCTGCAGCGGGGTACACTGGGTTCCACAGGGAATAACATCGGGGATGTCCTAAAGCAGTTCCTCAAGGAAGGAGATGCAATGTAGCGGGCACAAGAACCCGGCGTCCAAAGGAAGCATCCTGGGAGGCGGATGTATCGAAGGCATAGAACCTTATGAACGTGTTCACTGAGGACCACGTAGCCGCCTTGCACAATTGTTCAAGGGTCGCACCACATCAGGCCGCCCAAGAAGGTCCAACAGACTGAGTAGAATGGGCCTTGATAGTAGCAGGAACTGGACGACCAGCCTGTACATAAGCATGTGCAATCACCATTCTAATCCATCTGGCCAGGGTCTGCTTGTGAGCAGGCCAGCCACGTTTGTGAAAACCAAACAGTACAAAGAGAGAATCAGACTTCCTAATGGGAGCTGTCCTCTTTACATAGATACGGAGAGCCCGTACCACATCCAAAGACCGCTCTCTGGAGGACAATTCAGGAGAGACAAAGGCCGGAACCACAATTTCCTGATTAAGGTGTAAAGAAGACACCACCTTAGGTAGGTACCCGGGACGTGTCCTAAGAACCGCCCGGTCATGTTGAAAAATCAGATAGGGGGACCTACAAGACAAGGCACCCAAATCCGACACCCGTCTAGCAGAGGCAATAGCCAGTAGAAACAATACCTTAAGAGAAAGCCACTTAAGGTCTGCAGATTCAAGAGACTCAAACGGAGACACTTGTAATGCCTCCAGAACCACCGACAAATCCCAAGGAGCCACAGGCGGGACGTAAGGAGGTTGAATCCGTAACATACCCTGAGTGAATGTATGAACATCAGGTAGAGTCGCAATTTTTCTCTGAAACCAAACCGACAAGGCAGAAATTTGAACCTTGATGGAGGCCAGACGAAGGCTCAAGTCCAGGCCCTGTTGCAGAAAGGCCAAAAGTTTGGCCGTACTAAACTTGCAAGTGTCATGATTGTTAGATGCGCACCAAGCAAAGGAAGAATTCCAGACCCTATGATAAATCCGGGCAGAAGCCGGTTTCCGGGCCTTCAACATAGTTTGAATGATGGCCTCAGAAAAACCTTTGGCCCTCAGGACCAAAGCTTCAAGAGCCACGCCGTCAAAGCCAACCGGGCCAAATCCTGATATACACAAGGGTCCTTAACGAGGAGATCTGGGTGCTGCAGAAGTAGAAGGGGACGCTATATCGAGAGACCCTGAAGGTCTGAGAACTAATGCCGTCTGGGCCACGCTGGGGCAATCAGAAGCAGGAGTCCTCCTTCTTGCTTGAACTTCCTTAGTACCCTGGGCAGAAGGGACACCGGAGGGAACACATAGGGCAACCAAAAGTTCCATGGAATTGCCAGGAATTGCTCCGAAGACCAGAACCTTGTGATTGTGTTGAGACGCCATCAGGTCCACATCTGGGAGGCCCCACTTGTCCACTAGGAGTTGAAATACTTCTGGATGGAGGCTCCACTCCCCGGCGTGTATGTTCTGACGACTGAGGAAGTCCGCTTCCCAGTTTAGGACCCTCGGAATGAACACTGCCGATATGGCCGGTAGATGGTGTTCCGCCCACTGAAGAATCCTTAATACTTCCCTTATTGCCCTGCGGCTTTGAGTGCCGCCTTGATGTGTGGTGGCATTGTCCGACTGCATTTGAACAGGTCTGTTCTGTACTAAATGCTGGGCCAAGTTCAGTGCATTGAACACTTCCCGCAGTTCCAGAATATTTATCGGGAGGAGAGACTCCTCCCTGGTCCACCGACCCTGAAGGGAGTGTTGCTCCAACACCACGCTCCAACCTCTCAGACTGGCATCCGTCATCAGAAGGACCCAGTTGGAGATCCAGAAGGGACGACCCCTGCTCAAACGTTGGTCCTGCAGCCACCAACTCAGTGACTCCAGGGATGAGATCATGTGAGACCTAATCCGATGAGGCAGGCCATCCCAATTGGCAAGAATCAGTTTCTGGAGAGGGCGGGAATGGAATTGAGCGTACTCCACCATGTCAAAAGCCGACACCATGAGACCTAGCACTTGCATTGCCAAGTGTATCGACTCTTGTGGACGAGATAGGAGGCATTGAATCCTGTCCTGAAGTTTCAGGACTTTCTCCTGAGACAAGAACAACCGCTGGTTGTGAGTGTCCAACAACGCTTCCAGGTGCACCATGCTCTGAGCAGTCTAATACCTTGAGCAAAGAGAAGAAAAAAGAAAGACTCTGTGTTGGGGCACGCTTAGAAATTTGAAATAAGTTTATTAAAACTTAACATTTAATTAATAACGAATAAAAGTAATGAGGAGTTTGATACAAAAAAATTGTTCAAGAACACAAAGTAAACATATATATTGACAGAAATCAGGATAAGCCTGATACAAAATTATGGGCACCTGTGGTGAAAAATATACTGAAAAACATAAAAAATTACAAAAAATTAATATTATTAAGGTGCCTGAGTTAATCAAAATTCAAAATTGGAGTAGAGGTAAATGATATGTACATATAATCACCGCAGTGATAATTGTTGGTAAGCACCTAGTCTAAAACCTCATGAGAATAGAAGAGAGGCACAAAGGTTCATAATTGAAATGTCAAATGACTGAGGGTAATCACCTGGTAGAGATTCTGTTTGCTAAAAGGCTAGATCCTTATAGATAACAAAGCATTTAAGATAAAAGTATGATTATTAAAGATACAAAAGAGCATTGATAAATAAGCCTAAAGGCAAAGCCAATTGTAGATAAATAGAAGGTTTGCGGCAAAGTTGGATAAGGAATAGGTAAGTTTCAGAAGTTGCTCTAACACTTCTGCTATTTGTGATCAGAGGTCACAATCTTACTGCACCTGATATTCCCAAGAGGTCACCCTACTAGGTACTGATCAGGCTTATCAGCGCTTAGCTTCCAAGGTCGGATGAGATTGGGCGTTGCTGCTGAAATATGGCAGTAATAAACACTAGGACACAAATGAGAGAGTGTAATGAGTAGTGAGCAACAAGGTACTTCTGCTGTCCAGTTTCTAGCGCAGATTCTCTGTTGCTGTGAGCATTGCAGAGAGTGGTCTCGCATCTGGATGAGAGGGTACTAAAAATAGAAGTGAGATATGCTCAGAATAGGGAGGAAACCCTGCCTTCTGCTGTCCACTGTCTTATATAGATATATAGCGGACAGTGGATGAGAGAGGTGGGTTAGGCTTACCTATTGAAAAAAAGGGTGGTGGGAAAATTAGAAGAAGGAGAAGAAATGGTAATGTGGTGAGATCACAAATTAACAAAAAATTAAGTAAATTATGAAATAAAACAATCATGAAATCAACGATTAATTGGAAAAAGGAAAGTAAACACAGGCTGCATGGTAAAGGCTTACCAAAATGGGTATAAGACCCTGTTTATGCAGAAAGGATTCTGCAAAAAAGTATTACATTTAAAAGGAAATACCAGAAAATGGTTTAGAACAATAATTAAGGATCAAAAATAGCAAACATGGAAAAAAAACAATATTGATTATATATCAGTATCAGTTAAATAACTGGAGTCCAAATGGGCACATACAATACCAGGGAGTCCCAAAAGTGATCTGAGCTAGAAAGAGTTCAGCATCACTGAGCACAGACGGACCGTTTCACCAAGGTGGCTTGTTCACTGTGTCAGGGCATAAGGAAAAAGCTGCTGTATTTAAGGCAGAGGAGGGAGGGAACTGGGAGGGCTTAACATCACTAGGGATTCCGATTGGTGGAAGTCCATAGTGACATCACCCTCATTTTAAATAGGGAATTGTGCTGATGAAAAAAAGGGAAACATCAAAGACATCAAAAACAGCAGAAGGCTGGCGAATGTTCTTACACCTGAAAGTGTAAATATAAAGTCATGAGGAGGTGGCTGTCGTATGAATAGTTCATTGAGATGTTCTGTATATCGGGATCCCGCGATCGCGTCAGACCGGAAGTGTCGTTCTTGGCCGGAAGTCATGTGGTCGCGTGCGTTCCGGAGTTTGAGTTTCAACTGGACGTCAGGCCGGAAGTAAAGTCATCCGTTTATGCTATGAGGCTGGAGTTGCTAGGTAACCGTTGTTAGATGGCCGGATATACGGAAAAAAGGTTTTATCACGGCTGGAAGTGTTGCAATGCATTCGTGCACTGTTAGTAGCTCATCTTATTGCCATAGTATGCATTAGTGTGGTGGATCTTCATGGCTTGGGTCACATAGGAAACACTGAAAAAATATAAAATTAATAATAATAATAATAATAATGATAAATAAATAAATAAATGGAAATATTGGATCTCCTAAAAACCGGGAGAGGGGAGAGAGACAAAGTGGTTAGTTAGAGTATTGGTTGCGGATGACACACTTATCGAGTACCACAGTCGATTTGTAAACTCCCCTATGGTATATAACCCATTTCCATAAAAGCAAGGAGAGTGGGCTTCCCTGGGTACGACTACTAACCATCGGATGACAAAAACTCCAAACGCTTCCATATGCAGTTCATATATATACATCATATCATGGATGCAGGTAAGTAAAGAGAAATCTGTATGTTTGCGATCCCAATAGCCTATGCATAGGACTTAGGTCTCCATTATGAGGGACCCAGCTCCAACAGGATGATACGCACTTTGTTGTTTGTGTAGAATTACCACGTGCCTCACAACATCATTCACAGAGTCAAAAGATTCAATAAGTTTAAAAATTCCTATGCATAATATAATCAATTAAAGATATGGGATTGAAAAATATCATAAATCATTGATTTCAAAACAAATTTCATACCAATCAATATCCCTTATATGAAAGCAGGAAGATGATACAACACATTGATCATGCTTGAATTTTATAACCGTGTGAAGTTTATACATGCTTTGCAACACATCAAAAAGGACTGATTGTCATCCCAGTGTGGAGTTTGTATGTGCTTCAAATCACAAAACTTGTTCAAATGTATCCAGAAGTGAAAGTGTCATCCCAGTGTGGAGTTTGTATATGCTTCAAACCACAAAAATTGAATATGCAGTCACTTACTCTCAAGAGATGATAATAACCCCCTATGGGAGTTAATGCACAATTTTGAATATCCTATATCAATATTATATGTACAGCATAAAAAATAATAATAATTGTCCTCAAATCACAGCTCGAAATAAATGACCTGTATCTTTCTCCATAAAGAGTACCCTTTAATTGAAAAAGTGCATCAATAGAGACCACTTCATAGATGAATTTCCTTGATTGGAAATGGAAAGATACCGAGGTATAGGAAGGTGCAGACCTTCTGCTGTCTCAAACATCTGCATATAGCATCGAATGTCAGGATGAGAGGGGTCTGCCTCCTTCACCGCGGTATTGAAATAGGAGAAATAGAGGTACCTACTTCTGCTTTTCCAATGTTGCTGCTCAGAACCCTCTGTTACTACAGCATTGCAGAGTAGCCCGGCTGCTGGAATGAGAGAGTGTGTACATGGAAAGGAAATCACACAGTTATCCAATGGAGATAAAGGAGAGGCTAGTATCAAAGTACTTGAAGGGTTGAACCCTCTGCTTTCCCCATATCTGCTATCAGCATCGAATATTGGGATGAGAGGGGTCCATTCCCTTCACCTTGGTATGAAACAAGACAAGTAGAGGTCTCAATTCTGCTTTTCCAAAATTGCTGCTCTGTTATTATACTAAGTCATGAAGAAAAAACAAAAAAACCCTTGTCGTGTTTGATTTGTGAGATTAGATGTGCGGAGTCCCCAATAGGGAGAGCGGGAGAGGGTTTGTGGTAGGACTGAATAACCTGATGATATAAAAAGTGATTTGTTACATAAATGAATTAAAGTGTGGGAGTGGAAGTGAGAATAATGCTTAAGGTTTGGGAACTGTGTGTAAAGAGAAGAAAGGGTAATATGTGGGTGTGTGTAAGGCCGAGATTTTAACACAGAGTCTTTCTTTTTTCTTCTCTTTGCTTAACCATTACTGACTCTGGGAGCACCACCAACTCAAATAATTATTTAGATGTCTTCATTAAGAATCTTTAAATTTAAACTTAGTATCGTTGGTCATTCCCTGAACAGTTTTCTACAATCTGTGTATTAATCTATGTTCATCATTACCACATTTTTCCTGTGCGGAACCAAACCAAATTTCAGTCTAATACCTTGTCAAGAGCCCCCTGTGCAGTGTGTTAGCGCAAACAGAGAATTCAAGAGGTATATGGTAACTGAAAATCACAGAGAACAATACTCAACAAGTATATCCTGTGAAACACCTATATTAAATAATAGCCCTGACGCACTTAGCCCCCTCAGGGTACAGAATATAAGGATAGCAATCTGAGTGAGATACACGGAATGGAAGTCACGCAGCAGCTGTATATGCACGCACACACATACAGTCACATGTACAATGCAGAAATTATGACATGCAATAAAACTGCACAGGACTAACAATACAAAGTAATACTAAGTACAACTATACAATCAAAAGATATATCAATGCACAGTAAATACTGGATATATATCACAGGGTACTTGTACTATATAACCCTGACTAAATGCTCAACAGACATGTAGAATACTTAAGTGTCCTGTAAAATGCACAGCGCTGACATGCAGGCGAGTAGATAAAGAGCATCTTTCTGTCAAACTGACAGGTACCACACACCCTTTCTCATGGGGCACGCCCCCTTTAATATTAAATTATAGTGTTTGATATTGCTTTATATAAAATTTAATATAAAATTTATAGAGCTCGATATTAAACTGTATTAAAAGATAATGGCTTTGAAAAGAATGTAATGTAACACCTGTCTAGATAATGGCTTTGAAGTTGTAGGACATCATAGAAAATCTGACAGATAATCAGCAAGTTATTATGTTAAATACATAGCTGTTAATATTAACATCAGCACAACAGCTAAAATATCATGCCATGTCGCACATGGTACTGATTTAAAAAAGCATATTGATTTTAATGACCATGTCCAGGAAGCACAAAATGGGTTCTCACAACCCCGCAGTTGTAAAAAGCATATTGATTTTAATGACCGTGACCATGCATGATTAATAATGACAGCGCAAATTAGATTTCTTAGATGTACGCAAACACAAATGGTTTCTCACATTCCATCAGCTAAAAAATGGTTTCTCACATTCCATCAGCTAAAATATCATGCCATGTCGCACATGGTACTGATTTAAAAAAGCATATTGATTTTAATGACCATGTACATACATGATTAATGACGACAGCGCAAATTTCAAAATATGCCTGATGGACGCCAAGCATGTAACAAAAGCATCTGGTTTTTATTAGTGTACACAATGTGTTAATCTCTGCAAAAGAACATTAGCACCACCTACTGGTCTATGTATTGCCTCAAAATTACATCTTAATTTTAAACAGAGCTGTAACATGCTATGATGTTATTTTATATATATATATATATATATATCTTTTTTATTTAAAAACACAATAGTTTAAATAGAATCAGAATCGGCTTTATTGAACATGTGTACTCACGCACACTAGGAATTCTTTGTGGTACAATGCATTGCTAAGCAGCAACATGAATGTGGGAATACAGGGCATAAGAAGGGGAAAAAACGTGGCAAACATTACAAACATTACACATATGAGTTCATACTGCGCATTGCAACTGTACAATAGACTCGACATATTAGACATATTATGCATGTATGCCTAAAAACGAAGGCTGCAATGGCAAAGCAGAACCGTGGCAGCCATCCGCGGTGCCAACTAGAACTCAAGCAATACACATAATACAGCAGGTTAAATTATAAGTATTTGGTATATTTTTGAAGTTCGGAGTACAACGTTTAAGAATCCGCTAACAGATTATATTTTCATTGTAACTGGAAATAAATATCATACTTAATAAATTATACGTCCAAAGTGTATATGTTTAAAATTCCCACCCATGCATCTTGGAAATGTGGGACGGCATATCACAGGTTGGTGGGGGCCAGTTGGCTCATAGCATGACTATAAGAATGGGACACAGCTCTGAAGTGGGACACAGCTCTGAGAGGGAATTTCAACTGAAGTTACATTGCTATACACATGCACAACATCATGGTAAGTGTTATTATTATTATTACTCTAACTGGGCTGTGATGTGTGCAATGCCTTGTAATTATTATTATTATTATCATTATGGCTCACACTGTATCATATTTTACAAACATGGCTGTGAGGTAAGCATAATTGTTTGTGGCTTACTGAAGGATGTTTAAATATGTGGTAATAGCGCCATTTAGCGGCACATTTTGGAAATACATTTATATATATATATATATATATATATATATACACACAATTTAATGGTATTGTATTATTTCATGTATATCATTTGAAGACAGAAGCTATAGGCTGTCTCATATTATACAAACTTTATATTTTAAAGATATTTTAACGTATTTACATTTTAATCTAGTTTAAAAGAACACTGGTATTAAAATGTAAAAATAAATAAATAAAATTATATATATATATATATATATATATATATATACATACAATTTAACAGTGTTGTATTATTATTATTATCATTATGGCTCACGCTGTTTCATATTTTACAAATATGGTTGTGAGGTAAGCATAATTGTTTGTAGCTTACTGAAGGATGTTTAAATATGTGGTAATAGCGCCATCTAGAGGCGCATTTTGGAAATGCATTTAAATAAATATATATATATATATATATATACATACATAAACAATTTAATGTTATTGTATTATTTCATATATATCGTTTGAAGACAGATGCTATAGGCTGTCTCGTATTATACAAGCATTATATTTTAAATATATTTTAACGTATCTACATTTAATAGAGTTTAAAAGAACACTGGTATTAATCGTATCTCATTTTCATTATTGGTTCAGAGACAGACAATGCAGAACATTACCAACAAAGATAACGACATGGGCACATCCGGTTCCGAAGATGATGTTTTACCAAGTTATCAAATGAACCATGGTAAGCTAAGTCTATAAATACCATTGACACGTTTTTATTTATTTTTAAAAGTTTAAATAGTGCGAACTTATAGCCAAGGCCTACAATTTGTTAATTTTTACTTATTTTTAAAAGTTTAAATAGTATGAACGTACAAGTTGGAAACAAAGTTGATAAGTAGCTAATTAAAAATGTTATTTCTCACAATTAAATGACAGATGACGCAAACACGGTGAATTTCGACGCTGTTGGAGGAAATCCATTTGGTTCGGATTACAATGTCGGGCCTGATCTAACTACGATGCTGGGATTTACGGAATCCTGTGAGTAGCGTGTAGCAACCAAATTTTTTTTATATTTTAAAATAAATTAAAAATAAACCTTGTACCGTTGTGCTGATTTGTTGTTACCTGTACATACTCTATGTTCTCAATAATGCAGATATATTTCATGTTATTCTAACTTTATAACGCGTGTAATAATTTATTTATTTTTTCACCGGCTAAAGATACCACAATAATGGATAACGCGATGACAGACAGAATTCTTTGTGATATATTGGAAATACCTACACCATCAATCTTTGAGTCTGCAACAAGTTGTCACGACGCCGCTATACAGACCGGCAATGCGGCTGATGAGCGACCGGTTTTTCGCCGCTCGACAGGGGGCCGGGCTCAAACATTCGAATGTAAAGCAGGTGTGTAATCAAACGTTGTTATATGGTATATTGTTATGCAGTGACTTAAATGCTGATTTACGTGCATCTGTGTTTATATTTATTTTATAATATATGTATTACAGATGATGCTGTAGCAAGACAATATGATCCAACGATACCAGGAGGCCATGAACCAGTTGCGCAAATACACAGGCCTAGTACGAGCGGGAAAACAACATTTCGCACAACCGCCGCTGAAACGGAGAACCATCAATTTGCAATGCCGTCGATCGTACATAACCGCCCAAATGAGAATGCTAGGCCATCGGTTATGGGGATGCATCATGGCTGTATCAACCCGAACAAACGCAGGCTGGCTCGACCAAGAACAAATGAGAGAAGTCATAATTCAGCATTTACCAATCTTAAAAGAAAATTGTCGTATTCCAAAAATGATACGCCGCAACGGAGAAGGATCGCGTTACAAACTGTATCAAGAGTAAGTAACGAGGGCAATGTAACATCAAAACACACATCATTTGACACTGCAGACCGGGATGTCGCTGGTAATACAAAGACTGTAAAGGTTAAGAGGGCATTGCGCCTCTCAAGAATGAAAGTTAAGCAAATGTCGCATTCCGGTGTAATCATAATTCCTGATACACAGGATTGCTCTGATATGAAAGTTAAGCAGTTGTCGCAATCCGATGTAATCATAATTCCTGATACACAGGATTGCTCTGAAACAGAAACAAGACACATAGCTGGTAATGATGAGTTATCAAATATTGGTGATATAAATGCTCAAGAAATGTTTACTCCCTGTGTAGAGTCAATGACACAAGAACAGCAGAATAGTTCTGATGAATTGTTATCAGCTGTTGCAGGAATTCCTGGTAATACTACAACGGTTGATTGGGTAACAGCAAAGCCCAATATTTTTACAACGGATGCCGGGGCAAACGCATCGGCAGCTGCGTGTGCACCGGCGCACGGGATAGCGCCCGACATAGTTGATGGAAGTCAAAATACAGAACAAGTAGGCCAAGACGCTGAAATACAATTTTACGCGTTGTTGGGTAAGATACGGGAAGATGTTGAGAACATGGGTGTAAAAGCCGGGTATTTGTTAAAACACATTAAAGGTGTGAGCCACGGTGTTAAATGTAAACAAGACATTGTTAAAGAAGTTGTTGAGACGTATATGAATGTCATGTCAAAATACATAGATCGGTCCTTTAAGACAACTGAATTTATTAAAGCCAACATACATCATTTTGCAGAAATAATTGAAACTGAACCGTGACTAGACATGTTAGGCAATGGTTTGAAACGTGTTTTAAATTTAAATGCCTGTAAAAAAAACCCACGTATTAAACCTTGTGTAACATACAAAATCTCACAGTTATTCCGACGTGCAAAGGTGAAACAGGCTGTAACAACATTAACCAGATTGAGAAAGCGCAAGCGGCACAGGGAACGGGTGGTAGGCGGCGGGCCGAGGGTGGGGTTTGTAGACTTAGAACATTCAACACCCCGGGAACGTGTGGTAGGTGGGGAGCAGAGCGCGAGGCATGTAGATTTAGAACAATCGCCACCCCAAGCATTACCGATTGACGGGTCACAGCCTGACAATATTGAGCACATTGCAAGCCCCTTATAAAATGAGGCACGCGGGGTTGAGTCACCCGGTAATGACGAAGGGCGGCAGCATGTATACTTAGAAGTGATTAACAGTTATGAACGACAACGACCAAATTTCAGAGCCATGGAGTACCACAACCACTATCGGTTTGTTAATTTGGACCGGGTTACATAATTTGTAGAGGGCGTTCGAGCCATTCATATGGCTCTACAGGCCATGCTCGATGGTTTCCTAGCTGGCGTGGATCCTTCCGACCGCGTTCAGCTTAGATTGGAGGGGGGCGGTTTACACAACGCTATCTATTCGCATCGTAAGCCGCAAGAAACATTAGACGCTGCCGTTTTTTTTAACCAGATTACAAACGTGCTTCAAAGTAACGCTGAATTCTTATTATCCACAGGTTTAAGGTGTGTGATCAGTGTTTTTAGGAACAGGTTGGGCGGGGGTTTGACAGGCAGAAGTTTACGCCGCCTACCATATAGTTTAATTATTGACAAGCGTAATTGATTCTTGTATTATTTCATCATATATCGGTAATAACCTGTGTTTGGCCGCTAGCGTCTGTAAACTTCTGGATAAAGGTAACAACGCTAATGACCATGTAATACAGGAGAGAGCGATCCAACTACATAAAGCTTTGAATCTGCCGATTCATAAAGCGGTCAGCTTTAGTGACGTTGCATTTTTTGAAAATTACTTAAACGTTACGATCAAGCTCCTCTATTACAGTAATGGCGATTGGAAATATTACTGTATGGACAGCCGTTACAAAGACACGCTGTTTGTGTTATATCACGATTGTCACTTTTATGGGATACTCGATATCAAAGCATTTCGTGGTGCCCGATATTATTGCAGCCGTTGTCATAGCGCTTACCATCATAGAAATAATCACGATTGTCTTTTCTTTTGTAAGGCTTGCCACAGGCCGGATTGTATTAACGACAGTGTGACGGCGTTAAGGTGTTCGGTGTGTAGGGTATTTTGTCGATCAAATGAATGTTTAGAGCTACACAAAGCTTTAGCTTTTGATCACAAAATATCCTGTCTTGAACATGTATATTGTGACAGGTGTTGTCTCTACCGGCGAACAGACCATAACTGCCGAGGCCTAAAGTGTCCCATCTGTAAGGTGAACGTTGATGGGTTTTCGAACCATTTGTGTTATATACAAACCATCAAGCCGGAAGAACACACAAAGAAATACATATTTTATGATTTTGAGTGTATGCAGGAGACGGGGGTGCACATACCAAACTACTGTTACGCTCTAACATTAACGGGAGAGAAAGACTGGGAGTTTAAGGGTGTTGCGTGTATCGAAGATTTTGTAAAGACGTTCATGAAACAAAAATTTGCGCATTACACATTCATAGCCCATAATGCAGGTCGTTATGATGCGTATTTTGTGCTGCGCCAGCTGATTAAGGAGAAATTAAAGATGGAATTATTATCTAGAGGCGGCAACATAATGTGCATCACGGTAAAATATTTGAAGATAAGTTTTATCGACTCTTTAAATTTTTTACCCATGCAGCTTAGCAAGTTACCAAAGGCGATGTGGTTTGACGGTATCAAAGGTTATTTTCCGCATTTTTTTACCACGCTGATAACCAAAATTACATAGGCGCCATGCCCTCAATAGAGTATTTTGGTCCACAATACATGATGAAAGATGAGTTGTCTGATTTTTCAGATTGGTACAATGCCAGCATACACAAGCCGTTTAACTTTCAAAAAGAGCTCGTACGATACTGTAAAGACGATGTGAAAATATTACAAAAAGCTTGTGGTGCTTTCAGGTCGGCTGTTATAGCCATGACAGAACAGGAGTTTCTAATAACAAAGGAGAAAAGAGAGGTTGTGGTTAAACGTCACATCGAGGCTTTTCAACTAGTCATGTTGGCATCCGTCTGCATGACCATGTACCGTTGTAAATTTTTACAGGAAAAGACACTGGCCCTTGTACCAGGTGATAACTATCACAAGACTCAGAAGCGTTACTCAACGCCTGCCATACAGTGGTTAATGTACATAGAGCACAAAGAATGTGTGAGTATAAGACACGCTTTACAAGGGGGCGAGAAGAAAGTCGGTAAATACAGCCTGGATGGTTACGCCGTGATTAACGGCGCACCCACAGCTTTTGAATTCCAAGGTTGTTTTTATCACGGCTGTGGTGCTTGTTACAACGCCGATGATGAAAACAAACTGACTAAAACGACCTACGGTCAACTGCGGCACAAGACGCAGGTGAAGTTGCACTACCTTAAACGATGTGGATTTCAGATACGTGAAGTCTGGGGTTGTGAATGGAAGGCTATGCTAGAGTCTGATGAGGATCTACAGGATTTTCTGAAGGGTAAAGAGTTACTCGAACCCTTGGAGCCACGTGATGCTCTTTATGGTGGACGCACGAACGCCGTAAAGCTGTATCACAAAACAGATTGTGATGAAAAAATTCACTATTTTGACTTTACCAGCCTGTACCCTTTTGTCAACAAAACCAAAACGTATCCTATACAACACCCACGCATCATTTATAAGGATTTTGGTGATGTCACAAAGTATTTCGGATTTGCCCGGGTTAAAGTTTACCCACCTCGTGGTCTATTCTTTCCGGTTCTGCTGGTTAAAATGGGCGGTAAGTTAATGTTTCCATTATGTCGCACATGCGCCGAGTCTGGACAGACTGAGCCGTGCGTTCATGATTCAGAAAAACGGGCACTCATCGGTACTTGGTGTACCGTGGAACTGAATTTGGCTGTAGAAATGGGGTACATGGTGTGTAAAATCTATGAGGTGTGGCATTTTGATGAGAGATCCGACGATTTGTTTTCAGGTTACATTAAAATGCACCTCAGGGATAAACAATAGGCCTCTGGTTATCCCGAATGGTGTACAGACTCTGTGAAATGTAAAGAGTATATAGACGCCTATCAAAAAAAATGAAGGTGTGTCTTTACGTCCCGATTACATAGAAATCAACCCCGCCAAAAGACAAATTTCAAAATTGTTTTTAAATTCCTTATGGGGTAAATTTGGCCAACGTAGCAACATGCCCAATACGTGTCTAGTGACTGACCCCGACAAGCTTTTTGAATACGCATTCTTACCGTACTATGATGTGTCCGCTTTGGACTTTGTTGACGATGATACCGTTATGGTAAATTGGAGGTATGCCAAAGACCATTACACCAGGGGCGCAATTTCAAATGTAACTATAGCCATCTTTACAACTGCTTATGCATGTGTTGAACTGTACAAACTATTGGATAGGTTACAAGATAGATGTCTGTATCATGACACAGATTCTGTAATTTTTGTCAGTAGACCCAGTGACTGGAACCCGCCATTGGGTGATTATCTAGGCAGTTGACTAGTGAACTACCCACATGCACCCATATAACAGAATTTGTCTCAGCCGGACCCAAGTCATACGGCTATCGACTAAACAACGGAAAGACCTGTTTAAAAGTTAAAGGTATAACGCTCAATGTTGATAATGCGCAGCACGTTAACTTTGACAGTCTAAAAGAACTGGTCTTAGATTATCCTTTAAACCCCCGAAGGCGACGACCAGAAAAAGGTTGTGATCCGTCAACCCGGTATAGTACGTGTGAAAAAGTGCTGGCAGATAGAGACGCGTACTCTGCAGAAGACGCAAAGGTGTGTTTATACTAAACGGTCTCTTACGGACAACTTCACAACACTGCCATTCGGATATTAAGATGGACACCAGATTTCATCACCCCTTCTCCTGTATTTTAGCGGGACCGTCCAATTCGGGTAAAAGTTATTTTGTGAAAACGCTGTTGCAGCACGCTGCAACACATATGACTCATGTACCTGATAATGTTGTTTGGTTTTACACCTGTTGGCAGCCTATATGCGACCAACTTCTGCGTGATTTTCCCGGTACGCGTTTTATAGAGGGTTTACCAGAGTCTTTTAGCGATGATCAACTTTTCCCCCCTGATAAGATTAATTTAACAGTGATTGATGATCTGATGGACGCTGCTAGTAATAATTCTGAGGTTGAGAAAGCTTTCACAAAGTATGTACACCATCGTAATCTCAGTATCCTGTACCTTGTCCAAAACATATTTTGTCAAGGTAAAAAGAGCAGGACTATACATTTAAACACAAAATATATTGTCCTGTTCAAAAACCCCAGGGATAAAATGCAGGTGGGCATTCTGGCTATACAAATGTACCCATCGAAACATCGTTTTTTTCTCGAATCCTATGAATCCGTGACGGAGGCCCCTTATGGGTATTTACTGGTTGATTTAAGAAACAACGCTCTTGACGATTATCGTTTATGAAGCGGCTTATTCCCACCAGACACACCTGTCGCTTTTGTCATTAAGAATCGCGGTTCTATAAAGCTATAACCGTACAACCTTTAGTCATTCGTTGTCATTCTAACAACGGTGAACATGTCAGGATGGATAAGACGTAATTGGGTGCTTTTAAAAATGTTAATTAAAACAACCCCAACCCAAAGAAACGCTATTTTATCCAACGCATCAAACAATTTAGTCACGGCTATTTGTGAGATAGCGCTCAACACGCTTAAAGGTAAAATACAGCTGTCTCAATGACAGTTGAACAACCTTAAAAAGAAGCGAGAGCTTATAAAATCACTTTGTAATAAGAAATGTGCCATTGGAAAAAAGAAGAGGTTGGTTAAACAGTCGGGCGGTTTTATCGGTTCGCTGCTTGGTTTTGCTATACCGCTAATTACAGGACTATTGTCTAATCGCTGATGGAGTACGCTGAGAAAATGTATCTGGTGCCTCAGAATCAGATAGACCATTTACATAACAAACCGAACAGCGACGGCATACGTAAAACAGCCACGCAAGGTCTAGATGTAGAGATCGTGAAAATACTACAGAATAACGATTTATCAGAATATGAAAAAGCAAAGCGATATACAACGTTGTTGCAGAGGTATCTGGTGTTGAGTAAACAGGCTGATAGTGAAATGTCAACTTTAGCTCTTTTATCCCCGTTGCAAAATCTGTTGATGAATCAAATAACACGACACAACCTGTTGCGCCCGATGCTGTTTATCATGAGCTTTTGAGCTGTGTTAATGCCCGGTATAAAAAAAACTGTGAAATACTATTGAGTAAAATGACACGCTCTAAACACATCACAGACTGGAACAGTAAAGGGGAGTTTCTGTACAAAGGCAGCGCTGTACCAGGTTCCAACATGTTAGATTTAATAAGAAGCATCACGCAAAGCCACGGTGTGTCGAGCCGTAATACACCGAACGGTTGGCCTGAATTTATGCGGGCTATGTCTGAATTAAATATTCCCTCAACCGTCATAGGCAATGCGGCAAATAGAATGTACCTAGATCGTTTAAAAGCCGAGAAGCAGGAGGACTCTGATGGCGCTGTGACATCGTCCATGTCGCTACAAACCCTTAACAAAAGTCGAATAAATGTTTTAAGTCCCCCAGGGTTAACAACGCCGCACGGGTACTTACTACCTAGGAAAAGATCCGTAAATCTATTTCAGGATTCACAGTGGCTGAAACTATAACATATAACTAATTTATACTATTTTTATACACTGTAGTTTGTGTTGGCATTTTGCGCCACAATGTTTAACTTGTGTCAATAATATTTTATGTAATGTTTTAAATGTATGTCTTTACCGTGTTATTCAACACCTATATCTCTGTAACTATAATTTGTATATATCAATAAAATATACTTATGATTTATAAAACAATGTTTTGTTCTTTGTTTCTATTGATGTAACCGGAAGAAATTTCAATCACGCGATATAAAGTTTAATAAACAACGTTGTTTATTAGAAAAACATCATAGATATGACACGTTGTACATAAAACGCTTCAAACAGAATGTTGATTACAAGTTACACAAACAATACAGCATTGTACGTAATACGCTTCACACACAACGTTGTGTGTGAAATGTTTTATGTACAACGCGCCAGCTGCGTTGTACATAAAACGCTTCACACACAACGTTGCTTACAAGTTACACAATTCTGTATATATCTATCTGCATAATGACTCAGACAATGACTTCTTGGGAGCCGTCTTACAAAATTTTAAACAAAACAATCATTACGTTTTGTGTCATCACTAAAACGGGCCAGTACATCCACATATTTGTAATTTTTACACATGTAAAATATAAAGTATACGCAATATTGACCGCAAACGGTGCTGTTAAAATTTTGCAACTGCTTATTTTGGTGATAAATCATTTTTGAATTCAAGTTTAAAAAATGTATTATTGCTTTTGGGAATAGGGGGCTGTCAGGGGCTAACCCGTAAGAATCAAAAAAGTAACATTCACACTGTTCGTTAAAATAAACGGCCAACCAGTTCTCACCCGGCTGCCCGCTGCTATGCATATTGATTACAAATGCACAGGGGTATTGCGACAGTTTACCGGTCGGTAACATATCGCACGGATACGTTCCTTTAAAAATATGCCGTGTGCTTTGCACCGCGTACAGAATACAGTTTATCTGTAATGTGTTCATTTTTTCAGCAGTGTGGTGTTAGTTTATTTCATTTATAGATAATCGTACAGCACATCGCGCCTTTGATTAATCTCGATGATGTTATCAAATAGAGCGTATATTATCACATTGACTGTCCAGTCCAACGCTTCTGCAAAGCGGAATTCGGCACATAGATTGCCTGTTTTTATAGGGAAAGGTGTTCTCCACACTCCTGTTCAGGTGAAAGATCAAAAGCAAATAGCGTGTAGCCTCTGACGTACTCTTCGCGGTCAATCAGTATACCATTGTCAGATTTCTGTTTATTTGTGATCTGTATGAGTGACATATACTCTCTTACAGCATTACCGTGTTCAAAGTCTGGTTGAAATGGTTTTGCAGGGTGCGGTGTTCCATCCAGATAAAGGGACGCAAAACTTACATTTTTATGTTCAAAGCAAAGGGGATTCCGGTTATGGACTCCTGAAAATGATTCGTTATCCACAAAGCAGGCTATAACGGTTTTCGGCACTTGACCTAAAAATAGATTTTCTAGATTAAATACTCTACTGCCTGCTGGTACGCTGTAGATTTTCATCCCAACGTGGTCAATCGCGTATTTCGCGTTACCGTTTAGCAGGGCCTGCGCGTGCCCAGTCCGCACGGCCGGTGAGACCTGCACTCTTTTCACAAACAGGGACGCCACTGTAATCTGTATTTTAAAGGCATCCGCTTCAGACGACATTAAGCAGAATGCGTCTTTGTTTCTGGTTAGTTTAATCTTCAGATCAACGGCGTTTAAAATTAGTTTATGTTGATGGAAAAGGTCGCAGTGAAGCGGTCCTAGCAATTCAACCGTGCGACTCTGCTCTGTCGCTACTGCTCGTTTTTTGAACCCCGTATTCAGGCCGTCCAGCGCCGTGTTGTTAAATTCTCCAGCCGAATCTTTGTAAAATAATCCTGTTGTGTGCTTTGTTGACAAAGCATCCGAGCTGTAATTCAATATAGTCTCAATGTACGCGCGGTATGCGTAAAGATTGTTGGATTGTGATATGAGCCTGTCGCCCAAAGTTACATCCACTTGGTTGAATAAAGTCGCTATGGGGTAATTAATAAGTGCAACCCGCGCACCTTGCGGTATCGGTGTGTTATCAGTTCGTACGATCTTACACGTCACGTACAACAGCGTGTTGTTCAGATCGTAGTAGTGTTCACCGCTGGACGCTATATAAAATTCAAGCGGAGCTGTGTCGGATAACGCCGCTAAAGGTTGAACTTCGACGTATAGACTTTTCTCTATGCTAGTTTATGTCGGGGGCACGTCAAAAAGATCCAGCTCTGTTTTTGCACATTCAACGGACTTGTGGTGTATGAAAGACATGTTTAAAAAATATCACCAACGGAGCGCTTCAGCTTTCTCATCTTTTTTGAGTTGCGTCGTCTCTGGTTTTTATTTAAAAAGGGTATGTCTCAAGGCGGAAGTGCTATCATACGCTTCCGTTTTCTTTTAGACACACCTTTTCTTGTATATATTAGTCCTGAACCGTCTTGTTTTGCTTGGTTCGCATCGTGTATCTTATTCATCACGCCCGTTGTGGCTTGTCCGATAACATCTTTCACTATATTACGTGCCGCGGTCTTCATATGCGGTTTAGCTAACTCTAAACCTCTCCGGAAAAGAGGAACAGCTTTTCTAAAAAGACTTCGAAAAATACCGCCTAAACCGCATCCGTACATGTACGCGCTACCGTGAAAACCTGGTAATCCATTACTGGATTGAGATTTATAATATTGCGCGTAGAGACCCAGATCGCCATAATTTTTAACAGCGACCATTCTGCTTAGTTGATAAAATTCAGTTTTGCGGCGTCTGAAGTGTAGCTTCACGATCGCTTTCCCAAACTTAAATGCCATGTTCTCGTTCTGGTCGTTCTTTATCTCTATGGCTATCGTGTCAAAATGTGTTTTGCACAATGGTACGTAATCAGGCTTCTCATATCGTATTGTGATCACCTCATTGTTATAACCCTTCATTTCAACAGTGTGAAGTAGCGGTACATAACTATCCCCGACCCGCTGGTGTTCAATAATGTCTGTGTACACGTACATCGTATATTGGCCGCCTTTGATGTCGGCGCATGGTTTAGAAATCTTAGTTTTAGGTTGTAAACCCAGTATCCATGTCAGCTTAGAACCAGCGTGGATTTGATACAACTGCTTACTGTCGCATGTTACAACGCGTGCAAGCGGATCGTACGTTAGTCTTAATCCAACGTCCAGTTTCAGTTGTACAATTTCAGCGTTGATTACGTTCAGTAGCGCTTCGATTGTTTCATAAAAACCCGGTTTAATGCACAAACTCGTGACTCTCGCCACCGGCTGATCGGCCGTTCCATCCCATGATAATTGCAGTCTACAATCTTGTAAATCCAATGTATTCCACGTGTGCGGATATTGTATCTCAGTAAGAGCGACTTCCCATTCGCCATTTAAGTCTATCGGTTTAGCCAACTTTGTCGTATAGTTAGAAATCTTATTTTGCGGGAAAGTAACCGCTGAGGCGTTGCTGGGTAAGGTTATGTAGAACGACTTGTCATCCATCTCTTGTCTTGTTTAGATAGTGATGAGCTTTATATGTCTTTTATCACCGATGCCATGACCCAACTGTTAAATTTTGCGGGGTACCCGCGCCACTTGACTAACGCGTATTTTCGGCCTCTGACCATCTTATTTTTTAAAATCTTTTCCACTTTGTAAACCCTGTTATAGTTTTTTGGTATGCTTTGAAGCTCTTCGGGGTAAAAACTACCTGTTATAACTTCACCGTACAGATCTGTCAACTTATAAAGCGGCTTAAGCCATTTAGTGTTCACACTAAACAAATATCTCCTCAGAAAAACTCTGTTCGTAGCCTTTCTGAAATATGCCCTTATATTTAGAAATACGGACGTGGTCACCGATTCCTAAACAAACGGGGGCTTTCTTCTAAAGTAATCACCATAGGTCATTTTGAAGACACTCAATGCATTAGAGTCATTCACATCGTTTGGGGCGCACTTAATCGTTCTATGGTATGTGTTATTATAGCTGCGTATGAAGTCTTGTAAAACATCTATATATCTGTAGGTATTCTTTGCCGTGAAATAGCGCCACATTCGTGTTTTTAAAGTCCTATTGAAGCGATCTATAACAGCCGCTTTCACATCGTTATTGGTCGTGAAATTATTTATAACGTATTTTTCTAACACCTTTTTTAGGTTTCTGTTTAGAAACTCTTTACCATTATCGGTTTGTAGCTTCATCGGCACAGCACCCCGCTGAAATATTTTTTCAAAAGCATAAGCGACTGTTGCGGCCTTCTTAGCGGTCAGACTTTCAGCCCAGGCCCTCTTACTGAATATATCGATGACTGTTAATATGTATTTAATACCATCGTTGTATTTTGCCAGATCTATCAGCGAAACCAAATCGCATTGCCACTGTTGATTTACACCCGATACACAAATCATGTTCCTTTTATAGTTTTTTCTTGCCGGTTTGTGCAACGTGTATGCATCTTATTCTTGTAACCACTTTCTTACGTCGGATCTTTTAAATTTATTTTTAACCGACCCATAATATTTATCTATGCCGCTAAAACTACCTGGTTTTTACACTGTGTAATGTGCATCTTTCATCCGCTTGATTTGACGCGCCGCGTTGCGTAACATTCTGCGACTGGTGTTACGTGACATTCTTTTCAAAGCCATTATCTTTTAATACAGTTTAATATCGAGCTCTATAAATTTTATATTAAATTTTATATAAAGCGATATCAAACACTATAATTTAATATTAAAGGGGGCGTGTCCCAGGAGAAAGGGGGTGTGGTACCTGTCAGTTTGACAGATAGATGCTCTTTATCTACTAAGGTGGCTTTACAGAGGAGGTTTTGCCCAAACAGTCCCAGGATCAGCTCTGCTTGCTATAATGGTGCCCAAACGCTGACAGGGAGTGAGGGAGAGAGAGAGATGCAGCTCCAGGGTGGGAACATTTACTCTAAATGGCGCCCAGGGGCTGGGGGAGGGGCTACAGGTCAGAGCCTTATCCCCTTGCTGGACTTCACCACTGGGTACTGTGGGCCATATAAAAATGTTTTTGAGTACAACCGACCTGTGCCCCTGCTCTGGTGGTCTAGTGGGCTCCCTGTACTGCCACAGAGTCCACGCCAGTGCGCATGGCCCGCCTCCCACCAGCCTTGCCGGATTGCCATTTCCAGCGGGTCCCGCCTGGGGTACCCTCTTACCTCCTCCCTAAGTGCGGCCACGCAATCCAGGAGAGCTGCGGTGGTGTGTGTGCCTGACTGAAGAAAACCGGGGCCTCCGCTGTAAGTAATCGGCAACTAGGACACGGCAGGAGATGTCAGAGTGACATCTAACACTCACAGTGTCTCTGCTGCAGCCCTTGAAGTCTTCAAAATTCACTTATAAAGCTCTTCTGAGGGCTTCTGTATGCCTGCACTGCATGGCACCAACTACAAAACTGAGCTCCTGTGCACGGAGGTGGGGTTATAGAGGAGGCGGTGCTATGCATCCTGGGAACAGTCAAAGCTTTTAGCCTGTTGGTGCCTCGGATCAAGATCCCACTCTACACCCCGATGTTATTCCCTGTGGAACCCAGTGTGCCCCGCTGCAGAAATCAAATTAGAGTCAATATAGAGGCAGTCTCTGCAAGTGATTGAAACTTTTTCAGTTTCTCTGCTTTATTGCTAGCATAGTGTTAAGGGGGATACTCACGAAGCGATCGCTGCTTAAAATCTAAGCAATCTGACTAGATTGCTTAGATTTTAAGCAGTGATCACTCCGTGTGTACCCCCACAGCGATAGCAATGCGCGGCCCCGTGCATCGCTATCGCTGGTGCTAGATTGGCCTGCATTCAGGCTCAATCTAGCAGGTCGCTCATTTCACCCGCTGGGTGAAATGAGAGGACCCCCGTCCAGCCCGCACGCTCAGCACATCGCACTGTGCTGAGCGGGGAGAGAGATGTGTGCTTGGCGGTTCGCTCAGCCCACATCTCTCCCCAAATCAGGCCATGAATACGGCCCTTTAGAGTATGGTGGGGCCTCTGCCTACCGTATTCCTTTTCTCTCTTCCACTTTGTTGAGGTGTCCGTGCAGGGAGATCCTCACATTCGTTGCCGGTATAGTGGTGGTAAATGTAGTCTGCCGGCAGCTCCCGCAGCTCCGTGTCTCTGTCCATGCGGCCACTGAGCGGGATCGATTACTCCGCAATCAACGCGTTTCTCCTAGACAATAGGCTTCCTCAGGATGGCTGTGTAGTCGATCTACAGTTCTCCGCTTTTCTTATTGCTGCGGCAGGGGTGATTCTCTTCTGCCCTTAAACAAGATGGTTTTAACTGTGTCTTGCCATTACATTATTGTAATAGCCTTTTCATCCAATAATTAAAAAAATAAATAAAAATAGAATAACTAATAGAAATAGTAGAGATGTGCGGCTGGCACTTTTCGTGTTTTGTGTTTTGGTTTTAATTCCACTTTCGTGTTTTGCTTTTGGCTTGGTTTTGCCAAAACCACCCTTTCGTGTTTTGGTTTTGGATCTGGATGATTTTTGAAAAAAACATAAAAACAGCTAAAATCACAGAAGTTGGGGGTAATGTTGCTCTTACGGTATTATTAACCTCAATAACAGTCATTTCCACTCATTTCCAGTCTATTCTGAACACCTCACACCTCACAATATTGTTTTTGGGCCAAAAGATTGCACAGAGGTTGCTGGATGACTAAGCTAAGCGACACAAGTGGACAACACAAACACCTGGCCCATCTAGGAGTGCCACTGCAGTGTCAGACAGGAGGACATATATAAAAAATGGCCCCAAACAGCACATCATGCAAAGAAGAAAAATAATTGCAATGAGGTAGTTGTATGACTAAGCTAAGTGACACAAAAATTGGCCCATCTAGGCGTGGCACTGCAGTGGGAGACTGGAGGGCAGATATAAAAAAAAAGGTCCCAAACAGCACATCATGCAAAGAAGAAAAAGAATTGCAATGAGGTAGTTGTATGACTAAGCCAAGCGACACAAACAATTGGCCCATCTAGGCGTGGCACTGCAGTGGCAGACAGGAGGGCAGGTATTAAAAAAGGCCCCTAACAGCACATGATGCAAAGAAGAAAAAAAGGTGCACCGAGGTTGCTGTATGACTAAGCTAAGCGACACAACCACCTGGCCCATCTAGTAGTGTCACGCAGTGGCTGAATGTCAAGAGTGGGCCGCAATTGTTCGGTCCACTGACAGCATCTCCAGCACATTCCAGTCACTTTAAAAAAAATCTGCAATTGATGGACTTATACGGCAGTAAATAGTCCCCAAACAGCAACTCATGCAAAGATGTCTGTGACAGGACGGTACCGTACGAAAGCACTCGCCGCTTTCGCGTCCCGTTGGCTGCGCACAGAATGGAAGGTCAAGCTGCACGAGGCCTGACCACATAGGGGATTCCCGCTTACCGTCAGTAACCGCCTGTTACTGACTCCACCCACTGCGCTGTGGGCGGGTTCTCGCTGCCACCACCAAACTCCTAACCTGCCGTGGCGTTTGGAACCACGGTTCTGCTCTGTATGTGCCGACGCACTGCCTTACCACCCCTGTGTGGTGCTGACGAATCCCCACTAGCCACTTGCTAGGCCTCTACCGGTAGCTGGCGGAAGGCGGAGCTTGGAGACGCTAGGTACTTCCCTGGACAGCCGGAGGACGGGGCTAGGTTTGGCCTAACCCTGTTGGTCACAAGATGAAGCAGTCTTCTTGAGGCAAAGATGTTTATTGCTCAATAACCTTTAAAAAGGCTCCTCCCTATTGCTAGGGGTAACAGCATACAATCAGATGTTTTCAGCAGAATAAGATGGAATAATACACAACTCTGGAGGCACGCAGGTCTCCTTTTTATGTCAGTTTTCCACACAGTACCACAGGGGGGTAAGCCCTCCCTGTCTTCTCCAACCAATCAGGTTATTTTACAAAATACCAATAAATTACATTTTACAAGGATATAAGTGCAATAAAACAATATCCTCCTTCCTGTCACCCAGACAACGTTTGGTATCAGATTAACATTCACTATTGATAAATTTATCACATAGCTTCAAAATACAATGTTTCGGTCTCATTCACATCGCCAGGCAAACCCAGTGTTTGAGATTACAACAGGAAGGCTACAATACAAACAAACAGTCTTCCTTCCTGCATCGGTCGTTCGTATGTCAATTAAATCAGGTACATGAAACAAGTTCCAAGCCCATAGACCCAGTGATTAGCATCTCTCTCTAAGGAACTTACACATCAAAAGGTATTGTCCTTCACACCTCTCTGATAAGACAGGGCCATTAGCATGCCACTTCCTACTGACAGGAGATGATTATTCAGACATCTATAAGAGTAAGTGCATTTTCCTCTTTAAATATACAGATGACCTCATCTTGAATATAAAATAAATACAGTTAAACATGCATTCCTGCAATTGTGCATAGAGCACTACATATGACATGTTAAAACACATCATTAAACAAACTTTTAAACAGTCCGCGCCCAGCGCCGTAAGTACGTTTAACAGTGATGCCCAGCGCCCATTGTCCCTTAATATGGCGCCAGGCACGAGGGTTAACACCTTCAGTGCCGCAGCCGCCATTACACGTGTGGCTGGTTGGTCTCTCCGGCCACACTCCCCCCCCCCATTCAAGCGGGTCAACCAGGGACCCATGTCCCAACGATTTGGGTCCTGGTCCCGCAGTCCGTTGGGGTGAAGGGGACGCTACCTGGGATGTGTAGGCTCTGGCCTAGACAGTTCATCCATAGTGTAGTGGGCCTCTCTTCGTGGGTGCACAATGTTCAAATAGTCCACCTGAAGTCCAAGTTCAAGGCTCCACCACAAAAGTCTGTCAAATTTCCCCAAGGTAGGTTGCAGCCACCTAACAGGTGGGTGGTAAGTCACCACGGCGGGGGGCTGGTTACAAACAAGTGCCACCCAAGGTGTCCCAATTGTGGCATACCCCACCTCCCACCATAGCAGTTTCCTGCTCAAACAGGCCACAGGGTGCTCCTGCCCATATGGCTCTTTCTGGCTCGGTACTGCTCCCAGTCCGTGCAGTGGCGCAATAGTTCGTAACACACAGTCCTGGTCAAGAATGTGCGCCATCAGCACTGGAGCGGGTACCCGAGCCTTCTTCAATGACTGGAATGCCAACTCGCAAGCGGGTGCAAAGTCCACTGACTTGGGAATGCCCTTCCTAGCCATCTCTGTCAAGGGGTTCACTACAGGACTAAAGTCAATGACAACATGTCCGTAGGGCCTTACAGGTTCTAAGGTCAGTACCGGTCTGGGGAATGTGGGTCGGGGACAGCCTCTGGTTGCCTCCACCCCCTCTGGTTTGGGCCTACCCCTGTCTCTTCCCACATGGTGCCCCAGGCACTGCACCTCCGTCATACCTATCTGGCAACTGTCTGCCCAAACTGTCAGACCTGCCCTCCAATCCTCTTCTGTCGACCTATGACTCGGGAAACCTACCCTGTCACCTAGGCCTACTCTTCCCTCCTCGTCCGCTACCTGTGCCACAGTGATGGCGGCCAGACCACCAGCCTCTGGATCCTGTGTGGCATCCACTACAGGGAGGCTGCGTGTCTTCCCCGATCTACTGTGCACAGGCAAGGGACCTGCTATGTCCACAGCATCTTGCTGCAAGGGTTCTCCTATGGGCAGAGGCCCAGAGACAACACAACCGCTGGAGTGCCCCGGCTGCCAACGCATGGCACCAGCCTTACAGTTGGTCTGGGCGTCTTCCGACATTCCAGACCAGAGTAAGCTCTGTGTCAGGCACTCCAGGGTTCGGTCTGTCTCCGGGTTACTGTCCAAAGGGCTTTCGCTGGCAACCAACACCGGTTGCGCAGGAACGTTCCCTGAGGGGACCAGTTGGACACATTCCCTATCTGGTCTATCCCCTCCCACTTTCCTGTCTACCCTGTACCTTAACCCTTCCCGCCAGGACAAACTTCCTGCCCCAACCCTGTCAAGGCCGCTGTCAGAGTGGCACCTCATGCCTTTCGGGGATGGGTCAGAGAGTTGAGCCTCCCTAAACTCCTGCCTGTGGCCCTCAATCTCTCCTAAATTGGGACACTCTACAGAGGGATCTAGGTGGGGACTACTAGGGTCAGTCTGGTAGGGGTCAGTCATGGAAAAATCAGTGTGGTTTCTCATACTCACCGCCGGAGTTGGCAAACCACTTGGGTCAGGAGCATCATTGGGCACCCCCACAGGATCAAACGAGCTGGAACCGACATCCTCTGCGTTGCTAGTGGACGTGGGCATACCAGAGGCAAAAGGCATGCGGGGTCGATGTGCTGATCTAGCCGCTGTAATCTTTTCCTCTGGGCTGGTTGATGCTGTGGTTGGCTGTGCTGGCAGTTGTCTAGCAGCTGTAGTCTTTTCCTCTGGGCTGGGCTGTGCTGGAGTAGCTGATGTCAACGGTGGGTTTGGAACTTGACTCCGGGGAATGGCGCCAACAAACGTAGTGATGATCCCACCACCCAGATTATTTCCTAGGACCACATCAGTTGGGAGACCATCCATGACGGCAACTTCTCGCAACTCTGGTCCAGCTCCCCAGTCCAGGTAGACTCTTGCCATGGGAACCGCTTTCTCTGTTCCTTCTGCCAGGGTGACCGTGGCAGTGCGACCCTGCAATACTGCAGCAGGATCTATAAGGTGGGGGCTCACCACAGTGATTGAGGCCCCAGAGTCTCTTAGGCCTTTTCCCTGCAGGGGTCCCTCGTGGACTGGCTGCAGGTGCCTCCACATGTTGTGTAGGGGCTGTTTGGCCATGCACCTGTCTCTCGCCACACTCCATCGGACTGACTGGAGGGGGAACAGTCTCTGTAGGCTCATCTCCTCTCATCAAACAAGCTAGCCGGGCTCCAGCACTCGGATTTGGGGCACGAGTCTGGGGTGCTTGGGATGCAGGACAGTTCATCCTCAGATGTCCGATTTTCCCACAGCCGTAGCACTTCTTCTCCAGTCGTGGCACCGATGATCTCTGATCAGTTGCAGGGACGCTGCGGTGCGGTTGCTGGCCAAGAGCACCCGGGTTGGAAGATGCTTGTCTTTGGGGGTGATGAGCTGAAGAGGGGGGTCCCCTTGGTGGTGCAGTCTTTGGGAGCTGGCTGCTGGCGGGGCGCTTCTGCCCCCGTGGCCGAATTGCCACATATTTGTCGGCTAATTGGGCAGCCATTTTTAAGCTGGATGGCTCCCGATCTAGCACCCACTCCTTCACTTCTTGGGCGCACCTGCGGTAGAACTGCTCCCTGCAGATCAGGTCGATCAGTGCGTCCCATGTAGTGGCTTCAGAATCCTTCACCCACTTCACCACGTACTGCAGCAGCTGGGTGGCGAACTGCTCATGGGTGCTGCTAGGATTCTTGGGCAAGTCTCTGAACTTCTTCCGGTAAGACTCTGGAGTGATGAAGAATCGCTGGAGGAGGGCCTTCGCGACTTCGTCGTAGTTCCCACAGTCCTCTCCATGCAGAGTGGGTACAAGGTGTCTCACCCACTCCGACTTGGGTAAATCGTGTAGTTTACAAGTCCTTTCAAAAACTTGCAAATGTCCATCAATGTCCCCATCACTGTCTGCAAACTTGGCAAACTGAATGCGTCCCGATCTGTGTACAACAGCTGACAACGGCTCCCGGGGTACCACAGCCTGTGGTGCCCGCTCATCACGCCACATCTGGATGATGATCAAGCGCTCTTGCTCCGTTGCCCTTTCCCCCAATTCCGCTAGCCGATCTGCTAGGGTATCCGGGCCGCCCCCCTGGGACGCTGGGATCCTGGCCCTGCTAGGGATTGCTGGGAAACATTGCTGCTGTGAGAGAGGGCGGGGCTTGTGGTTCTCACCGGTTCCTTACGAAGGTCCACTGTTGGGCCGTCCTCTGCGATGCTGACACCGTCAGTGCTTTCCACCTCCGCCCGATGAGACTCCTCCACGCTCATGAGCGCCGCCTTCATGACGCTTCTGGACGCGTTGGAAGGGATATCCACACCCTTCTCCTGGTACACGATCTCCAGATCATCCTTGGACATTCCGCTGAATTCCGCCATCTTGTGCGTTCTCCTGCGCTGCAGTTACTCCTCTCCTGAGTAACTCGGCTTCTCCAATCGGGTGATGAAAAGCCGCCTGGGAATATCCCACAGCTATGCCACCAATTTCTGTGACAGGACGGTACCGTACGAAAGCACTCGCCGCTTTCGCGTCCCGTTGGCTGCGCCCAGAATGGAAGGTCAAGCCGCACGAGTCCTGACCACATAGGGGATTCCCGCTTACCGTCAGTAACTGCCTGTTACTGACTCCACCCACTGCGCTGTGGGCGGGTTCTCGCTGCCACCACCAAACTCCTAACCTGCCGTGGCGTTTGGAACCACGGTTCTGCTCTGTATGTGCCGACGCACTGCCTTACCACCCCTGTGTGGTGCTGACGAATCCCCACTAGCCACTTGCTAGGCCTCTACCGGTAGCTGGCGGAAGGCGGAGCTTGGAGACGCTAGGTACTTCCCTGGACAGCCGGAGGACGGGGCTAGGTTTGGCCTAACCCTGTTGGTCACAAGATGAAGCAGTCTTCTTGAGGCAAAGATGTTTATTGCTCAATAACCTTTAAAAAGGCTCCTCCCTATTGCTAGGGGTAACAGCATACAATCAGATGTTTTCAGCAGAATAAGATGGAATAATACACAACTCTGGAGGCACGCAGGTCTCCTTTTTATGTCAGTTTTCCACACAGTACCACAGGGGGGTAAGCCCTCCCTGTCTTCTCCAACCAATCAGGTTATTTTACAAAATACCAATAAATTACATTTTACAAGGATATAAGTGCAATAAAACAATATCCTCCTTCCTGTCACCCAGACAACGTTTGGTATCAGATTAACATTCACTATTGATAAATTTATCACATAGCTTCAAAATACAATGTTTCGGTCTCATTCACATCGCCAGGCAAACCCAGTGTTTGAGATTACAACAGGAAGGCTACAATACAAACAAACAGTCTTCCTTCCTGCATCGGTCGTTCGTATGTCAATTAAATCAGGTACATGAAACAAGTTCCAAGCCCATAGACCCAGTGATTAGCATCTCTCTCTAAGGAACTTACACATCAAAAGGTATTGGCCCTCATTCCGAGTTGATCGGTCGCAAGGCGAATTTAGCAGAGTTACACACGCTAAGCCGCCGCCTACTGGGAGTGTATCTTAGCATCTTAAAATTGCGACCGATGTATTCGCAATATTGCGCTCACAAACTACTTAGCAGTTTTAGAGTAGCTCCAGACTTACTCTGCCTGTGCGATCAGTTCAGTGCTTGTCGTTCCTGGTTTGACGTCACAAACACACCCAGCGTTCGCCCAACCACTCCCCCGTTTCTCCGGCCACTCCTGCGTTTTTTCCGGAAACGGTAGCGTTTTCAGCCACACTCCCATAAAACGGCCTGTTTCCGCCCAGTAACACCCATTTCCTGTCAATCACATTACGATCGCCGGAGCGATGAAAAAGCCGTGAGGAAAAATACTATCTTCATAGCAAAGATACTTGGCGCAGTCGCAGTGCGAATATTGCGCATGCGCACTAAGCGGAATTTCACTGCGATGCGATGAAAAATACCGAGCGAACGACTCGGAATGAGGGCCATTGTCCTTCACACCTCTCTGATAAGACAGGGCCATTAGCATGCCACTTCCTACTGACAGGAGATGATTATTCAGACATCTATAAGAGTAAGTGCATTTTCCTCTTTAAATATACAGATGACCTCATCTTGAATATAAAATAAATACAGTTAAACATGCATTCCTGCAATTGTGCATAGAGCACTACATATGACATGTTAAAACACATCATTAAACAAACTTTTAAACAGTCCGCGCCCAGCGCCGTAAGTACGTTTAACAGTGACGCCCAGCGCCTATTGTCCCTTAATATGGCGCCGGGCACGAGGGTTAACACCTTCAGTGCCGCAGCCGCCATTACACGTGTGGCTGGTTGGTCTCTCCGGCCACAATGTCGCTGAGGTGCAATGAAGTAGCTGTATGACTAAGCCAAGTGACACAAACAATTCCAACTGAAATTATACGTCCAAATCACTGGAATTAAATGGCAAAATCTCGCTATCACCTGCCTAGTGAAGTGAAATCTAGATGGGATTTGGTACCGGGGACACAATACCTCCATCAATTGTCTAAATCCCACTGCACTAATGGCGGATACCGGATGCATGTCTAACACCAACATAAGTGTCAAGGCCTCAGGTATGAGGGCTTCCATTGTCATGTGAAGCTGAACCACTAGTCATGAACATTGGCCATGGCCTCAGCCGTTCCTTGCCACTCCGTGTCGTAAATGGCATATTGACAAGTTTACATTTCTCGTCAGACCATTTAAATTTCTTTTTTTGGGGTCTTTTTACTGAACTTTAGCTTTTTGGATTTTACATGCCCTCTACTATCACCTTGGGCATCGGCCTTGGCAGACGACGTTGATGGCATTTCATCGTCTATGTCATGGCTAGTGGCAGCAGCTTCAGCACTAGGAGGAAGTGGTTCTTGATCTTTCCCTATTTTATCCTCCAAATTTTTGTTCTCCATTATGTTTCTGGAGTTATATAACACAATATGTGGCACAGGAATGACTGATGGCTGATGCACAGGACACTACCACTGGTCTGATGCAGGACAACACAACAACACTGTAAGGGACTTGTTGTTGTTGTTGTTATTATTATTATTATTATTATTATTATTATTATTATTATTATCATCATTATTATTATTATTATTATTATAATACGGCAGCAGGGGACATATAACAGCAGTGTATACCACTGTGACTGCCTGGTCACTGGAATGACTGATAGCCAGGACACTACCACTGGTCTGATGCAGCAACACTGTAAGGGACTTGTTGTTATTATAATTATTATTATTATTATTATTATTATTATCATCATCATCATTATTATTATTATTATTATAATACGGCAGCAGGGGACATATAACAGCAGTGCATACCACTGTGACTGCCTGGTCACTGGAATGACTGATAGCCAGGACAATACCACTGGTCTGATGCAGCACAACACAGCAACACTGTGAGGGACTTGTGGTTGTTGTTGTTATTATTATTATTATTATTATTATTACTAGGTGCTTCATCGCGCCCTACGGGCGCTCTTCACACCGTCGCAAGGGGCTACGCCCCCTTAACCCTTGCATGCCTTTCTGGGGTTCAATATTTGTGTTATATGGAGTATCACCTGCATTCCTTTGTTAGTGGTTAAATATTGCACAATGAAAGGGTGTGCGATGGTGAAGGAGGCGCAGCCCCTTGCAACGGCGTGAACAGCACCTGCAGGGCACAATGTACAGAATGTAGCGGGTGCGGGGGGTACTGCGGATGGTGTCTGTAGATGCTGCGGATGGAGGGGGGGCGGAAGTGGGGGTGGGGCCCGGATGGGGAAGGGTTGGGAGGTGCTGCGGGTGGGGGAGGGGCAGAGGAGTGGGGGATGCAGATGGGGGAGGGGTCCGGAGGCACTGCAGGTGGGGCAGGGGTGCCATGGGTGGGGGAGGGGCAGGTGTGGGGATGTTGCAGATGGGTGAAGGGTTCCGGAGGTGCTGTGGGATGGGAAGGGGCGGGAGTGCCACTGGTGGGGTAGGGGTCCGCAGGCGCCATGGGTAGGGGAGGGGCAGGTACGGGTGTTGCGGCAGATGGGGAAGGAGGTCCGGAGGTGCTGCAGGTGGTGGTGGGGCAGGTGCGGGGGTGCCATTGGTGGGGGAGGGGTGGGTGAGGGGGGGACCGCGGATGGAGGAGGGTGTCTGCAGATGCTGCGGGTGGAGGGGGGCAGGTGTGGGGGAGACATATAAGGGGGTGAATGGTGGAGGGGGCCTGGAGATTGCTGGGGGTGGTGAAGGGGCGGAGGAGTGGGAGCCGCGGGTGGTGTAGGGGGTCTGGAGGCACAACATGTGGGGGAGGGGTTGAGTGCCGCATGTGGTGGAGGGGAAGGTGCGGAGGTGTGGTGCATTGGGGAGAGGTCTGGAGGTGCTGCGGGTACTGTACCTGCCAAAAAGGTAGTTGGAGGGTATGCAGTAACAGGGTCAGGACAGGGGTGACAGGGTCAGAACAGGGTTGACTGGGCCAGGACAGGGGTGACAGGGTCAGAACAGGGGTGACAGGGTCAGAACAGGGGTGACGGGGCAAGGACAGGGGTGACGGGGCCAGGACAGGGGTGACGGGGCCAGGACATGGGCGACGGTGCCGGGACAGAAATGACAGGGACAGGATAGGGGTGACAGGGTCAGTGTAGGGGCGGCAGGACCAGGACAGGGGTGACAGGGCCAGTATAGGGTTGACAGGGCAAGCACAGGGGTGACAGGGCCAGGATAGGGGTAGCAGGGCCAGCATAAGGGTGACAGGGCCAGGATAAGGGTGAAAGGGCCAGGATAAGGGTGAAAGGGCCAGGATAAGGGTGGCAGGTCAAGGCCAGGGGTGACAGGGACATGACAGAACACAGGGCATGGGAGAGATTGGTATTAGGGACAGAACAGTGGTGACAGACAGATGTGTCTTACCGGAGTCACTGCTGCTGGCTGCTGCTGTTCCACTCCAACCTGTTGGGATCTGCTGCTGGTGGAGACTTGGCATGGCTGACTCTCTTAGGCTGTATTCCTGCTTCCTCTGCCCGTCCGAATCACTCCCCCCCTCCTCAGTCACACACCGCAGACCTCGCGCAGCTGCCGGGCACTGTGGTAAGGTGAGACTGGGAGTGACTGGTTAGCCCCCAGGAGATGCTGCGGCTGGAGGGAGGAGGGGGTCATAGCATGCACGTGGCACGGACCTCACGGCTGCTGGGCACTATGGTAAGGGGAGACTGGGAGTGACTGGTTAGCTCCCAGGAGACGCTGATGCTGGAGGGAGGAGGGGGTCAGAGCCTGCAAGCAGCGCGGACTTCTGCAGCACTACCCGCCGGCTAAAGTGTGTGAAGGAGCTGGGCGCAACTCACTGCGGGTGGCAGCGCTGCAGCTAGCGATGGGGTCGCAGGGGCTGGAGATAACAGAGGCAGTACGGAAAGTGCACAGAGGCTGGTGACCCACAAAACTACAGCTAAGAAGCGTGGAGTGTGCCAGAATGTGACGCTCCTCCCCGCCAGAGAGACCCTGCTGAGTATGCTGATGTGGGGGTCAAGTATGGCATACCCCCTCACACACCCCCATACCTCCCAAATGTCCCAATTTTCGCAGGACAGTCCCATTTTTTGGGGTCTGTCCCGCTGCCCCACCCGCGGGTCGCAGTGTCCTGCGGTGGGGGGGGGGGGAGCAGTTGGAAAGCTCCTGTACTCGCTGTTCTGCTTAGCAGAGCAGCGGTGAATAGTGGAGACAGAGGGAGAGGGGGCATCAGGGGGTACGGATTAAGGGGGGGTTCCAGCAGCAGAGCCGGATTAAGGGGGGGGGGGGCAGGCGGTACGTACCGTTGGCCCCACAGTTTTAGGGCCCCCCCCGGCTGGAGTAGCTCTGTCCCAGCTCAGAAGCTCCCCCGTCCTGCCAGCAACAGCGGCAGCATTGTGCTACAGTCAGCACACGCTGCTGCGTATTGGCAGGTCTGTGGTGTTACAGGGAGGCAGCAGTCTCCCTGCTTTCTTCTGCCTGTGCGGGTGTGTAGGGGGAGCGACCACCTCCTCTGGATTTACCTCTAGCTGAGGGGCCAAAATTCCATAAAAAAAAAAAAAAAAAAAAAAATCCCAAATTTGCATAATGGGGCGTGGCCTCGCGTCCCGCGATTAGGCCACGCCCCCAACCCACCGCATGCACAGCAATGAGATAGGTCTCCCCTGTCACAAGTACCCTGTGCCCCCCGGACTCATAATCAGCCCCTGGGGGCATGCCAGCAGCTCACAGAGCGCTGGGCATGCCCCCTCACTGACGAAAACGGGGCCCTCCCGTGAAGCCACGCCCCCTTTTCGCTGTGTGTGTGTGTGTGTGTGTGTGTGTGTGTGTGTGTGTGTGAGAGCTGGGAGGTATGCACCCTGCCTGTGCCATGTCCATACTATCTGCTTCTGCAGCTGCTCCTAGTGTCCTATAGATTTGGCCAGATCTGTGACTCATTTGACTAACTCCGCCCACTGTTGTGACTCCGCCCAGCGTTAGCAAATGAATCACAAGATCACAGATCTGGGCTATTATATAGGAGATTATAATACTGTAGCAGTGGACATATAGCAGCAGCGTATACCACTGTGACTGCCTGGTCACTGGAATGACTGATGGCCAAGACACTACCACTGGTCTGATGCAGCACAACACAGCAACACTGTGAGGGACTTATTATACAGCAGCACTGGACATATGGCAGCAGAGGACACCACCACTGTGAATGGTCACTGGACTGACTGATGCACAGGACACTAGCACTGGTCTGATGCAGGACAACACAGATATTTATACAGAAGCACTGTGCATATGGCAGCAGATGACACCATCACTGTTGAATGGTCACTGGAATGACTGATGCCAAGACACTACCACTGGTCTGATGCAGGACAACACAGCAACACTATGAGGGACTTGTTGTTGTTGTTATTATTGTTATTATTATTATTATTATACGGCAGCAGTGGACATATAGCAGCAGCGTATACCACTGTGACTGCCTGTTCACTGGAATGACTGATGGCCAGGACACTACCACTGGTCTGATGCAACACAACACAAGAACACTGTAAGAGACTTGTGGTTGTTGTTATAATTATTATAATACTGTAGCAGTGGACATATAGCAGCAGCGTATACCACTGTGACTGCCTTGTCACTAGAATGACTGATGGCCAGGACACTACCACTGGTCTGATGCAGCACAACACAACAACACTGTAAGGGAATTGTTGTTGTTGTTATTATTATACGGCAGCAGTGGACATATAGTGATCTATATGCTCTGGTGCCTGTGGCCTACAAGGGATGCGGTCAAGATCCCGCCGGACAGGATCCCGGCGGTCGGAATACCAACACCGGGATCCCGACCGGCACAATCCCAACATATTCTCCCTCTGCTGGTGTCCACGACACCCATAGAGGGAGAATAAATTAGTGTGCCAAGCATAGTGAGGCACCGTGCCCACAGCGTGGCGAGCGCAACGAGCCCGCAAGGGGCTGCGTTGCGCTCGCCCCCCTGTCGGGATTGTGCCAGTCGGGATCCCGGTGTCGGTATTCGTACTGATCCCGCCTACAATATGTAGGCAAAACGAAAAGGAAATTACATACTCAAATTCAGCAACATCTGTGCAACATAAAGAATGGTCGGGCATGACTTGGTCTTGAAAAAGGTCCATGCCAGGATCGAAATGTCGACCTCTATATTTGGTCATGTGAGTGTTGATTAAAATATTTTTTTCTACAAGGAAGTCTGGTGAGTGCTTCCCTATTGAAAATTGAAATTTTATATATATATATATATATATATATATACATGCATACATACACTGGCAAACCAGGTAATGATTGAATGTCCACGCATGTCTTGCTGAACCGGCTAAACACTCAGTATAAAGTATATGCTCAGCTCAGGGGGTGGGCAGGGTACAACTCCCCAGACAGAAAACACTTCTGTATTAGCCTAGGGCGGCTGGAACCCTTAATCAGGCCCTGCCTCAGAACTACAAATAAGTACTCAGACTGGGTTGCTGACTGCCGGATCTATAAAAAGAAACTCATTACTCCAGCAAAAGCTCCCATGACCCCAAAATAAATACAATACAGCACATGCATAAAGTCCCTCTCCCCATATTGACCACTTTGTACACTCACCCAATGAGCCTCCTGTGTGACACCATGCAGATATCCCAGTCCCTTCTGCTGCTGCTGCTGGATACACACATGCACATTTCTGCAGCATGGCCCCAGTGGATTACTTTCTCCAGCTTGCCCCCAGCACATACACACAGAGCAGAGGTAAAGAAGTTTTTCTCTACCACAGCTTACTAGTGGTACAGTATTCATTCATTAACATCATGGTGTTGTCTGTTCCAGAATCCTTACAGGGCTTTGATTTAAATAAATACGCTCTCCCCACACCTAGTACTTTCAATTTGGTCTATTCTAAATCCTTCCTATGGAATCCTCTTTGCAGGAATTTACTCATTCTTGATCTCATTACCTTAGAAGCAGTTTCCTCATAATAAGCGATCCTGCGGATTTTCTAAAATTGGGAGTAGGGGAGCCCCTTCTTTAATGGAATTAGATGAAAGCTTTGAGCATGTAAAATTGTATTACAGTCCGTGGGCTAATTATAACCCTTGTGTCAACAACATTCCCAATCCAGATGATGGTGACAACCAGATTGTTAATTTATGTATGGCTGCATGTATATATAGATTGTAAGATTGTGAGCAGGGCCTTCCTACCACTTTGTCTGTTTGTTTTTACCCAGTTTTGTTCTATTACTGATGTTCCAATTGTAAAGTGCAATGGATTATGCTGCGCTATATAAGAAACTGTTAATAAATTAATGTTACTGTCATAGCTGCAATAAAGTCATCTTCTGAGCCAGACCACAGGACTAAGATATCATTAATGTAATGACTGAACAATATGATGTGTTGAGAAAAGTCTTGATTGTTGAAAAATAATTCTTGTTCTACTTGGAACATAAATATGTTGGCAAAGGATGGGTCAACATATGAGCCCATCGCACATTCTCTTACATGAAGAAAAAATTGATTGTTAAACAAAAAAAAATTGTGTTATTGTCTTCTCCAGAGTATTCACAAAGAATTCAATGTTAGGACCATCATAATCTTGGTTTCTTGACAAAAACCTCCTCATACACTCAAGTGAGGAATAGTGGTGTACAAAGAGGTGACATCCATATAGTACACAGTAAGTCATTCAGAAAATCTCTCAGATTGGCTAGCTTCTCCAACAGCATTGTATTATCTCTCATAAACATACTTTCTTTGGCTACCAGTGGCTGTAGAAAATGGTCTAAAAATGTGGAGACACTGTGGAATCATTATCCACCAAGGACTTGTGAATCTTCGGTAAAGTGTATATTAAGGGAACTCTCAGACTATCAGTTTGAAGATTCTATTTGGTGGCTTCTGTGTTCCACATCATTTGTTCTGCCTCATTCATAATCAAGTCTTATTCCTTCTTAAACTTGCAAGTGAGATCGTCATCCAGCAATCTGTATACATCCCCATCATGTAGTTGTTTATACATTTCTGTTATATACACATTAGTGTCTTGTATAACCAACGCCTCACCTTTGTCCACCCCAACACATTAGCATCGATACTTTATAGTAATGCAAGTTACAGGTCAGCACTACTTCAACAACATTAAATGAGTGTCTACATACAGTCCAAAATTGGTCAAACATATGAATGATACACTTGTGCAAAAAGAGAAGCATGATTATTTAGTGCAAAAAAACACAAGAAAAATGGTTGCCAATACACCACAAACCCATCTTAAAAGAAAGAGTTGTAGATTATCTCAAATCCTGCAATTTACTGGATCCCAAACAGCATGGATTCACTGGGGGGAGATCATGTCAAACAAATCTTATTGACTTTTTTGATTGTGTGACTAAAGTGATGGATAAAGGTGGAGCCATGGATATAGCTTATCTAGACTTTAGTAAGGCTTTTGACACAGTTCCACATCGCAGACTGCTAAATAAACTTGAAAGTTTGGGATTGGATATTAGGATTATTGAATGGATAAGATCTTGGTTGAAGGATAGAAAACAGAGAGTTGTGGTAAATGGAGTGCATTCACAGGAGGGAAATGTTACCAGTGGAGTACCCCAGGGATCTGTACTTGGACCAGTGCTTTTTAATATCTTTATTGGTGACATTGCAAATGGCATTAAAGGGAAAGTATGCCTTTTTGCAGATGACACAAAGGTATGCAACAGGGTAGACACACCAGGTGGGGTAAAACAAATGATTGAGGATCTAGGTAGACTAGAGGAATGGTCAAGAGTCTGGCAATTACAGTTTAATGCCAAAAAATGCTAAATCATGCACTTGGGTCTCAAAAATCCTAAAGCTAAATACAGTATTAATGGCACTATACTGGAAACTACTGAGGAGGAAAGGGATCTAGGAGTCACAATTTCAGATGACTTAAAGGCAGGTAAGCAATGTAACAAGGTAATGAGGAAGGCTAGTCAGATGCTTGGCTGCATTGGAAGAGGAATCAGCAGCAGAAAGAAAGAAGTAATAATGCCACTGTATAGGTCATTGGTACGGCCTCATCTAGAATACTGTATTCAGTTCTGGAGGCCATATCTTCAAAAGGATATTAATACATTAGAAACTGTACAAAGGAGGGCAACTAAAATGGTGCATGGCCTACATCACAAAACATACCCAGAAAGACTAAGAAATCTCAATATGTATAGTTTGGAGCAGAGAAGGGAAAGGGGGGACATGATAGAAACTTTCAAATATATCAAGGGTTTTAACAAAGTCCAGGAGGGAAACATTCTCCAAATGAAGAGAAGCAATAGGACACAAGGACATGCACTGAGACTGGAGGGGGGGAGGTTCAGGGGAAATTTGCGGAAAAATTATTTCACAGAAAGGGTAGTGGACAAGTGGAATAGCCTCCCATCAGAGGTGGTAGAGGCTAAGACAGTAGAGCAATTTAAACATGCATGGGATAGACATAAGGATATCCTTACAAAGAAATAAGGATCAAATAAGGTTAGAGATAAAAATAATATAAAAAAAAAAAAAGGGGCAGACTAGATGGGCCAAGTGGTTCTTATCTGCCGACAAATTCTATGTTTCTATGTTTCTATCTTACCAATCATGCTAATTAATAAGAACCATTATAACTAATGGCTCTCTTATCTTCCTATTGGCTATCCAAACTAATGTATTTATATATATTTTTTGATACATTACATTCTAAATGTGATTTTTCAAATACAGGTTGAGTATCCCTTATCCAAAATGCTTGGGACCAGAGGTATTTTGGATATCGGATTTTTCCGTATTTTGGAATAATTGCATACCATAATGAGATATCATGGCGATGAGACCTAAGTCTAAGCACAGAATGCATTTATGTTTCATATACACATTATACATACAGCCTGAAGGTCATTTTAGCCAATATTTTTTATAACTTTGTGCATGAAATAAAGTTTGTGTACATAAACACAATTCATGTATGTTTCATATACACCTTATACACACAGCCTGAAGGTCTTATAATACAATATTTGTAATAACTTTGTGTATTAGACAAAGTTTGTGTACATTGAGCCATCGGAAAACAAAGGTTTCACTTTCTCACTCTCATTCAAAAAAGTCCGTATTTCGGAATATTCCGTATTTCGGAATATTTGGATATGGGATACTCAACCTGTATGTAATAAGATACCTGCGAAGATTTATGAAGGTCTATTCACACTCAATTGGTCTTGAAATACGTGTAAATAATAAGACCTAATTAACGAGAATGTGCAATAGTATTTAACCACTTAACTGATGATTTTTTCCCACAAAAACCGCTCAGAAAGTTGACATTTTTTTATGAGTGAATTAGGTGAAGAACATGAATTTAACCATACCCAAAATGATTTTAGTTAAAAAAAAGAAGAAAAATATTTGTTAAAATATTTACCAAACATCGGAACATCGATCGGGTTCATTGGAACATCGGTAACATTGCGACCATTGCGACTTTAGTTTTTAGTGCCCAGACAGCTGCCAGGTACACAGGGGGTGGGGCTCGCGGCGATGATTTACACTGACCAGCGCCGCTATTGTCTGCAGCCGCTGGGGGTGGGGGATCCTGCCGTGTTGACCGATCAGCAATGATCGGCAGCACGGCAACACTGGGGGCTGGGGGCTGGAAGGCAGAGGACCTTCTGGTCCCTCTGACAACAGCAGTAGAGGAAAGTTTTCTTTCCCTGCCGCTGCTTGCACTGTTTATCTGACTGGCCTCATCCTGTGCGACCAGGTCAGATAGAGCATTTGCAGGCATGGTCGCATCTGATGCGACCATGCCAGGCAAGTGGTTAAACAAAGTTCCGGGGACTTATTGACACCTTGACAGTGAGGCTTTGAAACACATAGGTGCTCAGAGAGACATTAAAATTTTGGACTGAGGTGCCAGTACTGCCCTGAAAAGGCTTTAGATTGAAGTCTGATGCCAGATTAACACCTGTCATTGTGATTCCAGTCGGGTGCACGGAGAGATCTCCAGCTGGCACCTTTTGCAGAGACCCCGTGAAATGAATATCGGTTTGTGTCCCCCTAACAGCTGCTGCACTCCCCAAACAGGGGTAAGTCGGGTCACCGTGGGGTCTGCAAGGTGGAGACAGAGCTGCTGTTCTGCTCCGGATCTGTGCCACTGCCCGGATCTGTAAAGCACCAGCCATCCCAGATTAAACAAACATCACGCTTCCTTGCCTTGGGATAAAAACTCCGGGAAAAACTGGCATTCTACTGTGTACTGCTTAAATACCTTGCAGCACGGACAGGAAGAGGTCTAAAATAAAAGGTATTCACTTTATGACTCTCACAATATCACTTTTCTTTTACAAGATAAGTCGGGTGCTCCAACTGTTAAATCTTTTCCGGCATAAGAAGCAGAAAAATTCCCTTCAGAATTCTTAAAACTCAGCCCTCAGTTCAAAATGAGATATGTTGTAATGTTTATCTAATATTGGATGCATTCAAGTGGTTCTCCTGGTTTTTATGTGATTCCACTTTTTAACATTGTATTATTATTTTGTCCTATTAAATTGCTTTATAATTCAAGACAGTTTCAGTGATTATACATTCGTGTCTACCTCACCTCATTCATTAGCTGCTATTTGTATATCTACAATTTACTATTTCCTCTATTAGTAGTGACTACCCCATACAGATGTATTAAATAAGGGGAGTAACAAACTCATCAGCGCCAGGGCTTTTTTTATTAAATAAATCATAAAATATTGGTTGGCTCATAGAGAATAGCTGCCAATTAGATTAAACTGATTAAACAGAATGCAGGGGTGGGCTGTAGTATGATGTGGATATAATAGTGCAAGGGATGTTCCAAATGTTTGAACAAAAATGTTCAAAAAGGGTACTCCTAGCGCATTACCACATATAAGGGGATATCCAATTAGCCCCGGTAAAACATTGAGCGATTCTTGATAGATCGCCTGTAAAAATTGCCCTTTCTCCCAAAAACACACAGGTTCCGTGAAACCTTTGTGGTTTTGTGAGAAACAGCCCCGTTTTCGCTTGAAAACAGGGCTGTTTCCAGGGATTTGGTTTTGCCTGCCTGAGGTAGGCGAAGCTAAATCCCAGAAAAGCCACAGGGACCTGCAGTGTCCCATGCACGCTGCAGCGGCAGCATGCTGGGTCTGCAGTGAGGGTGCCACGACCCGGGAACCTGCACTCAGTAGAGCCGGAGCAGCACCGCAGCCCCCTCTTCCCCTGACAACGACGACGGTCATGTGACTGGGGAGCCGCAGGTCAGCACTGCAACGGGAACTGTCAGGAGCTGGCACCTGGTGCAGCATCAGAAGCCCCGATAAGTCGCCACTCGGCTTATCGGGGCTAAGAGGATAGCCCCCTGGCGGGACTAATTGGATATCCCAAATAGTCACTAAGGGTGGGTACTGCAAGATTGCATAACTAATAGTATAGTACATAGAGAGATGGTTAAAAATACTACTATGCACCTAGATGATGAATATATGTCATGATGCACTAGAAGTTTACTTTTTGTACAGATTAGATTGTCTGCCTCTAATAAATCTATATAAAATAGGAAATGTTTACCACTTAGTGCTGTATAATACCCCTTTCACATCGCATCAAAAACCTGGTATATTGCCGAGTTTTAGCCGTGTCAACCTGGGTCAAGCTGCAGTGTGAAAGCGCCATAGTGAATTAACCGGGTCCAACAACCCAGTATTTTAACCCGTGTTTAAAGAAGGAACCTACATGATTCGTAACCGGTTTATCTGGCAGTTTGAAAGCCTCAAGGGGGTACTCATGGAGCGATATTCTAAGCAATCTGACTAGATTGCTTAGAATTTAAGCATTATCGCTCCGTGTGTACCGCCTACAGCTGGTGCTAGAATGGCCTGCATGCAGCGGGTCGCTCACTTCACCCGCTGGGTGAAATGAGCGCCCCCCCGTCTCCCCCCGCACGCTCAGCACACATCGCGCTAAGCTGAGCGGGGGGAGAGATGTGTGCTGAGCGGTTCGCTCAGCACACATCTCTCCCACATCGGCCTGTCTATATGGGCCTTCAGACTCGGTATATTCAACCCTGGAATCTTAAAAAGCAGGTAATAAATTAAAGGCCCTTGAAAGGAATTTCAATAAGGTTCATGACCACAACCGAAACAAGAGTGGTGCTGCCCGTATGAAGTGGCAATATTACGAGCAGTGTGCCACCATATTTGGCCACACAGCGCTTACAACACCTGTTAGCTTATCCTCGAGCCTAGCAGCAGCAGAAACAAACCAGGCCTGTGCTGCTAAATACACCTGCAGCGTACCAGACCCAGAGAAATGATCACCACCACCGCCATCCCCACTATCCTCACCACTCGTACTGGATGAGGATACGTAACCGATGTAAACCATTGTGCCTGAGCCAATTGGACACGAACCCATCAGAACTCCAACCACTGATGCGCCGGAAGACACACAGGCTGGGACAAGTAAAATGGACCCAATTTCACAAACGCAGCCTGTACGTGGAAACAGTAAGTACAACACTCAAAAACAAGAATAACTAACATTAACAACTAATGTAAACTAAACACAAACTAACAACTCTAAACATTAACGTTATTAAATATTACCAATAACATTAACTTAATAAATTAATTTAAAAAAAACTCAAACAGTACTAAATAAATTCATAGAAATAAAAATGCTAAATGTTGCAGAGTATATGCAGTGTTTAGGTGGGAGGAGGCCATAAACATGTTTGTGAACAACGCTGCTATTTTATATAAGCTCATTGCAGAATCTATTTACAAAATTCTTTGACTTGTGTCTGCCAAGGAGGCGCCGCCCAAACATAACGGAGCAAGCTGCAAGAATTATGACCACTGTCCTGGTCGAGAAATTGGAGCAGATGGACGCTGCCATGGCTGCTCCAGAAGATGCACATCTCAAGTGATTTTTGCAGGCAGAGCAAGACATGAACAACACATTTATGGCCCAGCTGAACTCTGTGCAGAAAACCTATAATAGGATGCAAGAGAACGTCAGAGGGAAATGTAGGAATTTGAAATGTCAATATTTGACAGAATGTTTCAATGTATTGAAGGGCTGCACACAGTGCCACCTCAGCACCCGCCTCCAAACTAACCTTAACTCTATCCACAGTATAACCCTGGCCCTTCCTACTACGAACATACCCCACCTCAACAAACGCAACCCCAGCAAACCCAAACTCAACAAACCCAAACTCACTATACCCAGCCTTGACATACCCAACCTCAACAAACCCAACCTCCACAAACCCAAACTCACTATACCCAGCCTCGACATACCCAACCTCAACAAACCCAACCTCCACAAACCCAAACTCACTATACCCAGCCTCGACATACCCAACCTAAACACACCCAACTACCTCCTGAAAGGAAGACAACTGCAGAATCTCCTGTTTATAGGAATTTATCTTAAGTGGTTATAGTTTTTAAAAATTTGGTTTTAAATTAATGTGAGTGTATTTCATACACTATTACTGGTTTGTCTTTTATTTCTGCAAAGATTTTGAATGTTCACTTTTATATACCAAAGTTTTATACAAATTAAAATGTTGTTAATCTTTAGAATTGTTCTATTTTTCCTCAAAACCCAAATGCTTGATACATCCTTTTAAAATTGTGTATCGCTGTTGTACATTTGAAATCGGCACAGTAGCTGAACGTCAAACAAACAGGTATATTTTTTGGTGGAAACACCAATTAACTGAATATACAAACTGATAAAACTTAACGGAGTAATGAGGGAAGGTTGGCCATTATAGCAGACCTCATCTGTTCTGCACTTCCAGAATGGTCACCCATATAGGACTCACAATCAAGTGCAGGGTACGCAACTGAAACGTGCACTGTCAACTCTGGTAGGAATTCCTCCCTCTGAAATTCACATAGGTTATGCAGAATACAACATGCTGCAACAATGTTAAGGAAATATAATAGTAATGTCTACATCATTGCGATTATAATACAGCGCCAACGTCCTTTTAATCATCCGAAGGCATTTTCTACCACCATTCTTGCCGAGCTCAGGGTGTGAGTATATGTAATTTGATTTGTGCTCAGCTGGACATGTTGGGTGAACCCCTTCATGAGCCATCGTCGTAACGGGTAGGCTACATCACCAATTATGTGTACCGGGATTTCCACTTCATCCACAAATTTAGATTTCTAGTATGAAAATAGAAAAAAATGTACATTGGCAACGAGAAATAGGTATACGCACATGAGCAGACTCCTCTGTGAGGGGCTGGCTGGTGGCCACATAGGGAGCGTGTTTGATGGTAAGGACAACTATTTAATCTCAATGTAAATTGAATTGCATTCATCTATTCCCCGCTCGATTCATGGACATTGAGTCAGTTTAGAAATAAAAACACATCTATACCAGGACCTGTTTTAACAAATATTCGAAAATGTGTTTTTTTAATTACCACTCTTGGAAAAAGCCAGCCCCCTTGCTTGTCCCCTGCTAGGCGGTACAGAGCCAAGTTTGCAAGCACTCAAGCGTCATGTGACCATCCTGGCCAAGTGATGAATACATCTGTGAAGCTAATCTAAAAATATATATTAGGTTTTTATAGGGGTTTTAAACAATAAGCATTAAAAAAAACACACTGGGCAGAACATTCTTACCAATACTTATAATCCACCACAGCTTGTAAAACAATGGAATGCCATCCCTTTCTGTTGTAATTGTCGGCAGATTTCATGAGGGGCGATCATAGGGATGTGGGTACCATCATTTGCGACTGTGCACTGCAGATGTCCACACTCCACAAATCCCTTTATTGTTTCATCTAAACTCTGGCCTTATGGCAGAGAAATAAATCTGTGATATAGTTTGTCCACCAATGCTCGGGTCACCTCATGTACAATGTTGCAAACAGTTGATATCCCCACACCAAAGAGGCAAGAAATTGTGCAATATTCACTTGGAGTGCCATACCACCACAATGCTATAGCTAGCCTCCTGCTTGGCTCTATTGGTGACCTGAAGTTTGTGGTCTGTCTAGAGAGTGCTGGGGTCATTAAATCCAAAAGGTATTGGAGTGTCTGAGGCGATATTCTGAAGTGACACTTCCACTGAACATCTTGAAAGTTAAGCACACTTTGCATAAAAACTTGCCCATGCTGCCGTTCTCTAGTCCACAATCTTCGTTGTGTAGGGAGGTTAAGGTTGAGTATGGTCGTCACAGAAGCTGATATAAACGATCTCCTTCTGCGCAGGTATTGACAGCGAAGAATGTCGGTCTCTCTCAAATACTGCAGCCTCCTCCTCCTAAAATCGCTGCTGAACAAGCTACAGAATGTGAGAAGCTCAAATATCCTCTCACAGGCTGAATCCAAGGGGGTGATTCCGAGTTGTTCGCTCGTTAAAATTTTTCGCAATGGAGCGAATAGTAGCAAACTGCGCATGCGAATGGTACGCAGCGCGCCTGCGCCAAGTTATTTTACACAAAAGTTAGGTATTTTACTTACGGCATAACAAAGCTTTCCATCGCTGTGCTGATCGGAGTGTGATTGACAGGAAGTGGGTGTTTCTGGGCGGAAACTGGCCGTTTTATGGGAGTGTGCGGAAAAACGCAGGCGTGCTAGTTGAAAACGCAGGAGTGTCTGGAGAAACGGGGGAGTGGCTGGGCGAACGCTGGGTGTGTTTGTGACGTCAAACCAGGAACGAAAAGGACTGAGCTGGTCGCAATGGCAGAGTAAGTCTGGAGCTACTCAGAAACTGCGGGGTAATCGTTACGAGAAAATTAGCGAAGCTTTCGTTCGCAATTCTGCTATGCTAAGATACACTCCCAGTAGGTGGCGGCTTAGCGTGTGCAATGCTGCTAAAAGCAGCTAGCGAGCGAACAACTCAGAATCACCTCCCAAGAGCAGTACAGCTGAGACTATCATAAAGTCTATAGAGACGTGTGCTCTGTCGGCCATGATTGCTGCACTGCTCACAGCACTCCCCAGCCCCTCCTTGCACTGGGAAACGTCATATGTGAGACAGAAAAGTCCATTTAAAGTGACATCACACTGTTTTAAATGGGTGAACCGGGTTCAATGTGAAAGGCACCAACCCAGGAATAACCCGGTAATAACACGGCTCCAACATGCGATGTGAAAGGGTTATAGCTTGTTCAGACCCGGGTAGGATGCGAGTTCAAAAGAAGGGTCCTTAAAGGGTTAGTGATGTGAAAGGGGTATAAATTTTCACTACAGAAGCATTTACATGCATAAACAAACCAAGGGGGTCTCCAGTTACCTGGAAACCTCCCTTCCCCACAGCCTGGTCATCGGTCTCTATATACAGTATAAAGGGCAGAAGGGAGCTGCTGCACATGCCCAGTGGCAGCAGCTTTTCCTACCAAGTCTGCTGTATGTGTCTTTGGATCTGAGTGCTCAGTCATAGCTCCAGAGAGAAACTGGTAAGTGGCTTACCATCATATTTGGACCTGCATATGTCTGGCGTACTGTATTACATAAACTGAACTTAGTTTGGGGCAGACTATAGCATGTTACATGCTAATTACGCATCCTTCATGGGCTGGAGACAATGGCTCTGTAATCAAACATTTAGAACCCTCCCTCTAGACATTCTGTGTTCACCCCTGCTTTGGATTTTTTTCTTTCTTTTCTTCCTATACTGAGCAGCCATAGTATGTAAGAAGCAGGTCCCTCTGTGGCATGTGAGAGGGAGGGGCCATCAAGAAGGAGGCAGGGTTTGTGCGCTGTAGCAGTAGTTTGCATGTTCCCTACAAGGAAAGGAACTCTGGGGCAGATGTATTAACCTGGAGAAGGCATAAGGAAGTGATAAACCAGTGATATGTGCAAGGTGAAAAAGGCACCAGCCAATCAGATCCTAACTGTTAATTTACATATTGGAGCTGATTGGCTGGTGCCTTTATCACCTTGCACATATCACTGGTTTATCACTTCCTTATGCCTTCTCCAGGTTAATACATCTGCCCCAAAGAACCTTGATCCAGGTGGTCGCTGACTGCCTGCCGATTGTAGGTTTGTTTTTAACCCATGTCCGCATGATTACAGATGTTCTACATTTGCAGTCAGTTTGATAAGATTAGTTTTGCTTTTATTACAAAATGTTTAATTTTAGACTCCCACAATTAGTTTAATTAATGAAGGATGAAATTGTTAATAAATGTCACGGTTCAAAAGCAGTTAGAGAAAGAGAAGAAAAGCTAGATTGCAAAATTCTGTAGAGGTTAATTTATATTTTTTCCATCTTGGTTGGGAAATGTGTGTTCCTATTTAATAGCTAATTACTCATGTCTAGTAACTTAATCACTATGCAAAACGGTGTCTTACGATTTCTTCTTTCATGTGCTGTCTGTAAAATCTACAATGTTGAAATCAACAGAGCTTGAAGACTTGATTACAGTTTTGTTGCTTCCTGATCTGAAGATTGCCAGATTTCTCGGAGTGTAGTGAAAAATACAACTGTAAGTTTTCATGCTACTAGGACTTTCCTAAGAGTTTACTAAAAAAATAATGGCCTATGACACTAGTGATGATATTTATTAAAAGTGATGCACAAGGAAAAAAAAGGAAGGGTGCTACATCTAGTTATTTGCTTCCACTCATCTAGGAAAATCACAGAATTTAAGGGCTAATTCAGGTTGGATTGCAAATCGCAAGGAGCCACATGCTGCCACCATTTTCACTCCGGAGTTAGAGAGTGAGGGAGACAGATGTGGGTGGGTGGTGGCGTACAAGGGTGCTGCTGTCCTGTTCTAGGGTGGTGTCCTGTGCTGGTCTACTGTGCTGTTAGGGGTGCTGCTGTCCTGTGCTGTTAGGGGTGCTGCTGTCCTGTGCTGTACAGGGTTGCTGTTCTTGGGTGTCCTGTGCTGTTTGGGGTGCTGTACAGGGGCACTGTTCTGTGTGCTGTAAAAATACAGGGGTGTTGTAAAATACAGGGGTGTTGTAAAAAATAAAGAACACTGGCCCTGTTCTGTATGTTGTACAGGGGTGTTGTAAAAATACATGGGTGCGGTTAAAATACATGGGTGATGTGCAGAGCCGGATTAAGGCGGGGGGCCCCGGGGGTATGTACCCCGGGCCCCTTTTTTTAAAAGGGCCCCCGCGGCCCCGCCACCTAGCACAGATTGGATCTTTGATCCGATCTGCGGTGCTGTGCTCCGGGCAGCGACTCCCCACTGCACTGCCAGACGCTTGTGTGGCCGCGCAAATAACAAGCAGGGCAGGCAGCTGTGAGATGGCTGTCCCGGCTCTCCTGGCTCCCGGCTCCCATCTGCACTTACAAAACACTGGCGCAGTGCCGCACGCCAGTGACGCCACGTAGAGGGAGCTGATCTACAGGGACTACAGGCAGGGCAACTGAGCGACGGCTCTGCTGCCCAATCATCTGTGAAGCAGCAGCCTGTGGCTCAGCCATTGGCTGGGCACGCAGGCTGCTGGGAACAAGGAGGACAGCCTCTGGAGTGAGGATTTGTGGTGTGGAGCCAGCGCCCAGCGGAGTGTGCTGCTTGGAGGAACAAAGAGAGAGGAACTATCGCTCTTCTATGTGTGACAGCAGCCTGCCAGCAAAGTAAAAAAAAGTAAGCCTGGCTGCACTTCAAGTTTAGGCTCTGGGTTATTATTATATATATATATATATATATATATATATATATATATATATATATCGAAAGGAGAATGGAGGGCGCAGGTGTAAGTAAAAGGTTTACAATTCCATTTATTGAAAACAAATGCTCACATACATCTCAGTTTAAAATGGTGCGTTCCGTCCTTCATAGCAATCAAGCCCCGGAGCCGCTCTCTCCCACAACCGATCCTCCGTCTCTCTGTTAGGAATCACGGGCAGTCAGTCCTTCTTTCACCGGGAACAAGACCAAAGTATGACAGTCTGTCACCAGCTCCACAGGCCACGCCCAACGCGTTTCGTCAATGGACATATATATATGTATTGCATATAGAAGCAGCACTCCTGAAGCTCAGATACCTGTCCCAGTGCCTCTCCCTAGGAGCCCTCTGCGGAGATCCAAATATACATCAATCATGTGTAGGCGGCACCCTGTATAAACACTCTCAAAAGCGCAGGTAAGTTATCAACGTTTTGAAGCTTTAATACTGCCTCTTCGTCAGTATCCTGACGAAGAGGAAGTATTAAAGCTTTGAAATGTTGATAACTTACCTGCGCTTTTGAGAGTGTTTATACCGGGTGCCGCCTACACATGATTGATGTATGTATATATATATATATATATATATATATATACACACACATACATACACATACATGTTGACAGTTTCTAGATGAGAGTGCCGGACAACAAGAGATTTTATATATATATATATATATATATATATACTGTACATGTATAGATTGCAATGGCAGTGGCACTCATGGTCATGCAAGAAACGTAATGTTAAATGCTTCCAATTTTCGTTTATTAAAAAAACTTAGCATTTTGCATTACATTTCATGCATAACCATGAGTGCCCGCCGCCATTGCAATCTATTTTATTTTTATTTTAGATCTTAGGGCCCCCCTGTCTTAAGTACCCTGGGCCCCCTGAAGCCTTAATCCAGCTCTGGTGATGTGTCCCTGTCATGTATGCTGTAAAAATAAGGATTTTAATTACATACCGGTAAATCCTTTTCTCGTAGTCCGTAGAGGATGCTGGGGTCCATATTAGTACCATGGGGTACAGACAGGTCCACCAGGAGCCATTGGCACTTTAAGAGTTTAATAGTGTGGGCTGGCTCCTCCCTCTATGCCCCTCCTACCAGACTCAGTCTAGAAACTGTGCTCGAGGAGACAGACAACTTCGAGTGAAGGATTTTACACAGATAGTGGCGAGATTCACACCAGCTCACACAAACAAGGCAAACCAAGCTAACTAGCCTGAAAACTCAGCAACAGCTGAATAACATTACTGAACCAAGTAACAATGCAGTACTTAACTAAGAACAAAGCAGTACTGACCAAGTAACCACTGCAGGATAACGAAGCGCTGGACAGGCACCCAGCATCCTCTATGACTACGAGAAAAGGATTTACCAGTAGGTAATTAAAATCCTATTTTCTTTTACGTCCTAGAGGATGCTGGTGTCCATATTAGTACCATGGGGATGTACCAAAGCTCCCAGAATGGGAGGGAGAGCGCGGAGGCTCCTGTAGGACTGATTGACCAAATTTTAGGTCCTCAGAGGCCAAAGTATCAAACTCGTAGAACTTAGCAAACGTGTATGACCTAGACCAAGTAATCGCTCGGCAAAGCTGTAAAGCTGAGACACCCCGGGCAGCCGCCCAGGAAGAACCCACTTTACGAGTAGAGTGGGCCTTAACAGATCTTGGACACGGCAATCCTGCCGTAGAATACGCATTCTGGATAGCGACCCTGATCTAGCGAGAGATCGTCTGCTTAGAAGCAGGACACCCAATTTTCTTGGGGTCATACAGGACAAACAGAGAGTCCGATTTTCTGTGATGAGCACAGATTTTACATAGATTTTCAGAGCCCTTACAACATCCAAAGACTTTGACGGATTTGAGGAGTCAGTAGCAACTGGCACCACAATAGGTTGGTTGATATGAAAAGCCGACACAACCTTTGGAAGTAACTGCTGACTTGTCCGGAGCTCAGCTCTATCTTCATGAAAGATCAAGTAGGGACTTTTGCAGGACAAAGCCCCCAAACTCCAACACACGTCTAGCAGAAGCTAAGGCCAACAAAGTGACAGCCTTCCACGTGAGACACTTGACCTCAACCTCCTGTAGAGGCTCAAACCAATCCGATTGGAGAAACTGCAACACCACGTTAAGATCCCAGGGCGCCGTAGGCAGTACAAAGGGAGGCTGGATGTTCAGAACCCCTTTAAAAAAAAATCTGACCCTCAGGGAGGGCAGCCAATTGTTTCTGGAAGAAAATGGATAAGGCTGAAACTGGACCTATACAGATCCCTACCTCAGGCCCATATCCACTGCTGCTTGCAGGAAGAGGAGAAACCATCCCAGTTGAAACTCCACCGTAGGAAACTTCTTGGATTCACACCAAGACACTTACTTTTTCCAAATGTGATGGTAATGTTTAGACGTTACTCCTTTCCTAGTCTGTATCAGGGTAGGAATGACTTTGTTCAGAATGCCCTTCCGAGCTAATATCTGGCATTCAACCGCCATGCCGTCAAACTTAGCCACGGTAAGTCTTGATAAGCAAACGGCCCCTGTTGTAACAGGTCCTCACGAAGAGAAAGAGGCCTCGGATCTTCCAGCAGTAGATCCAAAAGATCTGCGCACCAAGCCCTTCTTGACCAATCCGGAGCAATGAGGATTGCCTGAACTCTTGTTCTCCTTATGAGCCTTAGAATTCTTGGGATGAGTGGAAGTGGAGGAAATACGTACACCGACTGGAACACCCATGGAGACACCAGAACGTCTACCGCTTGTGGGTCTCTCGACCTGGAACAATACCGCTGAAGCTTCTTGTTGAGGCGGGAGGCCATCATGTCTATATGAGGAACCCCCCAAATATTTGTCACCTCCGTGAACACCTCTGGATGGAGGCCCTACTCTCCTGGATGGAGATCGTGTCTGCTGAGGAAGTCCCCTTCCCAGTTGTCCACTCCCGGAATGAAGATTGCTGACAGCACCAACGCGTGTTTTACTGCCCTGAGGATGATTCTTGTTACCTCTGACATTGCAGCTCTGCTCTTCGTTCCGCCCTGTCGGTTTATGTAGGCCACCATCGTTACATTGTCCGACTGCACTTGAATGGCTCGATCTCTCAGAAGATGTGCCGCTTGGAGAAGACCGTTGTACACGGCTCTTAGTTCCAGAATGTTTATGGGAAGACCGTATTCCAGACTTGATCACTTTCCTTGTAAGGTTTCCCCTTGAGTGACTGCGCCCCATCCCCAGAGGCTTGCATCCGTGGTTAGAAGGACCCAGTCCTGAATCCCGAACCTGCGGCCCTCCAGAAGGTGAGACATTTGCAGCCAACAGAGGAGTGAAATCCTTGCTTTCGGCGACAGACGAATCCTCAGGTGCATATGCAGATGAGACCCCGACCACTTGTCCAGGAGATCCAGTTGGAAAGATCGAGCATGAAATCTTCCGTACTGTAGAGCCTCATAGGAGGCAACCATCTTCCCCAGAAGGCGAATGCACTGATGAACCGTTACCCGGGCTGGCTTCAGGACATCCCGGACCATTTATTGAATCACCAACAGTTTCTCCACTGGTAGAAACACCCTCTGAACTTTCATGTCAAGGATCATCCCCAGGAAAGATAATCTCCTTGTCGGCTCCAAATGTGACTTTGGAAGGTTCAGGATCCAACCATGGTCCCTGAGCAGACGAGTCGTGAGAGCAATAGATTGTAACAACTTTTCCCAGATGCCTTTATCAGCAGATCATCCAGATACGGAATTATGTTCACCCCCTGTCTGCGGAGGAGAACCATCATCTCTGCAATCACCTTGGTGAACACTCTCGGTGCCGTGGAGAGGCCGACTGGCAGTGCCTGGAACTGATAGTGACAGTCCAATAGTGCAAATCTGAGATAAGCCTGGTGCGGCGGCCAAATCGGAATGTGGAGGTACGCATCCTTGATATCCAGGGATACCAGAAACTCTCCCTCCTCTAGACCTGAGATCACCGCTCTCAGAGACTCCATTTTGAATTTGAACTCCCTCAGATAAGGGTTTAACGATTTCAAGTTCAAAAACGGTCTGACCGAACCATCCGGTTTCGGTACCACAAAAAGGTTTGAATAATAACCCTTGTTTTGCATGTGAGGTGGAACTGGGACAATGACTTGTGACTTTTCCAATTTTTGGATGGCTTCCTTTAGGATAGCCCTGTCTGCCAGCAAAGCTGGGAAGCCTGATTTGAAGAATCGGTGAGGTGGAAGTTCTTGAAACTCCAGTCTGTACCCCTGGGACACAATATCCTGTACCCAGGGAACCAGGCCGGACAACACCCAGACGTGGCTGAAACGTCTGAGACTCGCCCCCACCAGCCCATCCTCAAGGCTGTGTGGTCCACCGTCATGCTGAGGATTTTGAGGTACCAGAAGCAGGCTTCTGGTCCTGGGAGCCTGCGGGTGCAGGCTTTTTGGATTTTGCTCGCCCACCTCTAAAGATGGTGGTAGGAGGCTTGGACTTTTTTGTCTTAGCGGTCCGAAAGGACTGCGATACAGGTGAAGAAAAGGGTTTCTTCGTAGAAGGTGTAGCTGAGGGAAGAAAAGGTGACTTACCAGCGGTTGCCTTGGAAATCCACGCATCCAACGCTTCCCCAAATAGAGCCTGACCTGTGTAGGGTAGGTTCTCGACACTTCTCGTGGATTCCGCATCTGCAGACCACGGGCGTAGCCAGAGTCCCCTGCAAGCTGAGACAGACATGGAAGATATCCTTGCAGTCAGCGTACTTAGGTCCTTCATGGATTCCATCATGAATCCCGCCGAATCCTGTATGTTACGCAAAAATAATTCAATGTCACTTCTATCCATTGAATCCAAATCCTCTAGTAATGCGCCTGACCACTTTACTATGGCACCACCCCTGAAGCAGTGTATATGGATTTGAGCATAGTGTCAATCTTACGATCAGCCTGTTCTTTTAACGCGGTAGATCCAGGTACAGGTAAAACCACCTTTTTCGACAGTCTGGAAACAGATGCGTCAACTATGGGTGGGTTTTCCCATTTATTTCTATCTTCCTCAGGGAAAGGAAAAGCAACCAGAATCCTTTTTGGAATCTGTAATTTTTTCTCCGGATTTTCCCAGGATTTTTCAAATAAAGCGTTTAATTCTTTAGACGCAGGGAAGGTTAGCAAGGCTTTCTTATTGTCTGTGAAGTAAGCCTCCTCAACCTGCTCAGAAGTTGTGTCAGTAATATTTAACACTTCTCTAATGACCTCAATCATCAGCTGCACCCCTTTTGCAAGGGATGCCGCCCCCCGCAGCACATCCCCATCACCGTCTGCCATGTCAGAGTCGGTATCCATGTCATCTTGCATAATCTGGGCAAGTGCACGTTTCTGTGGGTATATGCTAGGGGATTTTGAAGGAATAGGAGCAGGACCTGACCAAACTGCCATAGACTTCTTTAAAACCCGAGTTTCAGATTCAGTATGAACTACTCTAGTAGAGATCTGAGTAATCATACCCTTAATAGAGGTTAACCACTCAGGCTCATTAATAGGGATCTGAGACAAGACATTACATTCCTGTGTACATGGAATGGATTCCTCCTAAAAGGAAATATCCTCTGCAGCATATGACACAAAGTCCCTAGACATGGCTATGTGAGACAACAAATACCCCCACACACACAGGGAAATGTCAGACACAGTTTCCCCCCAAGTATGCCACAGAGAGACACAGAGATTGAAGCCAACCCACACATAGCGCTTCCCTAGGTAGATATAATACAACTAGCACTGACTGTGTACCTTAATAGACTACACAGTATTTACACAGCCCCCCTTCCTTCTACAACCCCCTGGCACTACACAGGATAGCAGGAGTTGCTTGGAGGGACAGCTCTCCCTGTCAGCGTGTCTGTACAGAATCTGCAGGCAGGAAAATGGCGCTGCTGGGTCCACTCTGAGGAGAAGCTACGCCACCTGAACATGCCGCTGCTTCCCACTTTTCATTTCTTTATGCTGGTCTGAGGATTGTTGCTGGCAGTGTAACTGAGGTCTCTGACAGGCTTGTGACCAGTGTAGGGTAACGGCACTGGCTCAGGGTGCCCCTCACAGAGCCGCACTATGTACCGCTGAACCTCCGGAGCGCAGTTAGTACTGTGCTCCCACCCTATTGCCGCCATCTTCACACCAGCTCCCCGCTTGCCAGGGGGGCCGGTGACTCACTTGCCACTTGCCACTGGAATCTTCTGGCTCTGTAAGGGGGTGGCGGCATGCTGCGGGAGTGAGCTGTCGCCTAAAGATCATCATCCTCAGGAGCTCAGTGTCCTGTCATCGGAGATAGTGGCTCGAACCTCTCAGGGTGGACACTACTCCCCCCCCCCTTAGTCCCACAAAGCAGGGAGGCTGTTGCCAGCAGGCTCCCTGTGCCTAACTAACTCTTCGAAAAAAAATAAAACTAAAGAAGCTCTAAGAGCTCCACTAGCTGTGACCGGCTCCTCCGGGCACATTTTCTAAACTGGTAGGGGGGGCATAAAGGGAGGAGCCAGCCCACACTATTAAACTCTTAAAGTGCCAATGGCTCCTGGTGGACCCGTCTATACCCCATGTTACTAATATGGACCCCAGTATTCTCTAGGACGTAAGAGAAATACAGGGGTGCTGTGAAAATAAAGCGGCACTGTTCTGTGTGCTGTAATATTAAATATTAAAGGGGCGCTGTCCTTTTAAATGGAGAACAAAAGTTTGGAGGAAAAAATAGTGAAAGATCAGGAACCACTTCCAATACCTAGTACTTGTGCTGAAGCTGCTGCTGCCACCATTCATGACACTGACGATGCAATTCCATCAACGTCATCTGCTAAGGCCAATCTCCAATGTCATAGAGGGCATGTAAAATCCAAGAAGCCAAAATTAATAACCAAAAAAAAAAAAAGAATTTATCTGATGAGAAATGTAAAATTATCAATATGCCATTACGACATGAAATGGCAAGGAAAGGCTAAGGCCTTGGCCTATGTTCATGACTGGTGGATCAGCCTCTCATGAAGATGGAAGCCTACCTGTCTCTCGAAAAATAAAAAAAATAAAGCTTGTTCAAGCACAGGAAAAAAATAGCTGTGCGTTCAGAGATATCCCAAATCCCCAAGGAGAGTCCAAGTGTGTCCACGGTTGCGATGTCTTTCCTGACCTTCCCAAGACTGTACGGGAAGAGGAGGATTCTACCAGGATATCACTGTAGAAGTACACCAGGATGAGGAGGATATTGGTGAAGCTGGCGCTGAGGAGGAAGTTGACGATGAGGATTCTGAGGGTGATGTGGTTTGTTTGAATAAGGCACCAGTGGAGACAGTTGTTGGCCATGAGATGAAAAAGCCTATTGTCACGCCTGGGCAAAATACCAAAAAGTCCACCTCTTTATATATTTGCTTGGTTAAAGTCCTTTCTGTTCCACACCAAGATAGGAGTGGTGGTGAAAGCCTGTGTGTTGTTCCTGATTGCGTGTGCCTCTCTAATTTTTAATCACCTTCTTGACACTGTCCTCTTCCTCGTGCCTTTTCTCATAATGTGAAAAGTCATCAAATATGGAGGTGGTATGTTTGTAGCTATCTATGATTCGGAGAACTTGGCAAGATTTTTCCAGGGGGACCACCTGTCGCTGAAATGAAGGGTTTATTAAACTATGCATGTCCTGTTTAAACAACATAAGGGTAGGTGGGAGGGCCCAAAGACAATTCCATCTTGCACCTCTTTTCTTTGCATTATGTGCTCTTTGGGGCGTAGTTTTTAAAACTGCCATCCTGTCTGACACTTCAGTGCCACTCCTAGCTGGACCAGGTGTTTGTGCCACCCACTTGTGTCGCTTATCTTAGTTATCTAGCTACCTCGGTGCAACCTTTTGGCCTAAAAACGATATTGTGAGGTGTTCAGAATAGACTGGAAATGAGTGGAAATGAATGTTATTGAGATTAATAATACTGTAGGAACAAAAAAAATCTGTGCTATTAGCTGTTTATATTTTTTGTTTTTTTAAATCCAGATCCAAAACCAAAACCCGAAAGGGTGGTTTTGGCAAAACCAATCCATATCCAAAACACAAACAGAGATCCAGATCTAAAAACAGAACACAAAACCCGAAAAGCGTCCGGTGTACATCTCTACTTAATGGGGGTAATTCCAAGTCGATCGCAGCAGGAAATTTTTTAGCAGTTGGGCAAAACCACGTGCACTGCAGGGGAGGCAGATTTAACATGTGCAGAGAGAGTTTGATTTGGGTGTGGTGTGTTCAATCTGCAATTTAATTTGCAGTGTAAAAATAAAGCAGCCAGTATTTACCCTGCACAGAAACAAAATAACCCACCCAAATCTAACTCTCTCTGCACATGTTATATCTGCCCCCACTGCAGTGCACATGGTTTTGCCCAACTGCTAAAAAATTCCTGCTGCGATCAACTTGGAATTACCCCCAATATGTCTCCAATTATTGCACCTGCGCAGGTGAATGGCCAGCAAGTTGTTAGGACTATTTGGGTCATTCCGAGTTGTTCGCTCGCTAGCAGTTTTTAGCAGCCGTGCAAACGCTATGCCGCCTCCCACTGGGAGTGTATTGTAGCTTAGCAGAAGTGCAAACAAAAGGATCGCAGAGCGGCTACAAATTTTTTTTGAGCAGTTTCAGAGTAGCTTCAGACCTACTCAGCGCTTGCGATGACTTCAGACTATTAAGTTCCTGTTTTCACGTCACAAACACGCCCTGTGTTCGCCCATGCCACGCCTGCATTTTTCCTGGCACGTGTGCGTTTTTTCGAACACTCCCCGAAAACGGTCAGTTCACACCCAGAAATGCCCTCTTCCTTTCAATCACTCTGCGACCAGCAGTGCGACTGAGATGCTTCGCTAGACCTTCTGTGAAACTGCATCGTTCGTTGTAATAGTACGACGCGCGTGCGCATTGCGCCGCATACGCATGCGCAGAAGTGCCTTTTTTTTGCCTGATCGCTGCGCAGCGACCGAAAACAGCTAGCGATCAACTCTGAATGACCCCCTGTGTTCTAGCTTTTCTTTTGTGATTCTGAACTTTCAGGCTACAGGCGTCACTTCCACCACCAAGATTGCTGCTTACCTGTTGGAACAACAGTGCAGACAGAGTTAATATTACTGCTGTTCAAGGTAATTACTACCAACTATACATAGCCCTTATAGGGGCTCATTCCGAGTTGATCGCTAGCTGCCGTTGTTCACAGCGCAGCGATCAGGCTAAAAATCGGCATTTCTGCGTATGGGTAGCAGTGCACACGCGCGACGTACTTTCACACAAAACTATGCAGTTTCACACAAGGTCTAGCGATGCTTTTCAGTCGCACTGCTGATCGGTGAGTGATTGACAGGAATTGGGTGTTTCTGGGTGGTAACTGCATACTTGCCTACTCTCCCGGAATGGGCGGGAGGCTCCCGAAAATCGGGTGACCCTCCCGGCCCCCCGGAAGAGCAGGCAAGTCTCCCGATTTTTTAGAGGCCCCCCTGCCCGGCCGCCCACTTAGTGAGTAAAGTGGGCGGTCCGGGCAGTCGATGACGCGATTCTTGCTGAATCGTGTCATCATAGCAACGCCCCCTGCTGTATAATGCAGGTAATCGCGGCATTACATAGCAGGGGGCGTGGCTTAAACGATGTGCAACGATAACCCAGCCCCTGTTCCGCCTCCGCTCACCCTGTTCCGCCTCCGCCCCGCCCCCTATGAGTGTCATAACCCTGCACCGCCCCCCTGCTGAGCCGACCTGGCTGCTCTCTCCCGGAGAGAGCAGCCAGGATGTCGGAATGTATGGGTAGCTGGCTGTTTTCCGGGAGTGTGCTAAAAAATGCAGGCGTGTCAGGTAAAAACGCAGGCGTGCCTGGGGAAATGGGGGAGTGGCTGGCCGAACGCAGGTCGTGTTTGTGACGTCAAACCAGGAACCAAACAGTCTGAAGTGATCGCAAGGTAGGAGTAGGTCTCGAGCTACTCTGAAACTGCAGGAAATTATTTCAGCACTATTCTGCTAACCTTTCGTTCGCACTTCTGCTAAGCTAAGATACACTCCCAGAGGGCGGCAGCTTAGCGTTTGCACTGCTGCTAAAAGCAGCTAGCGAGCGCTCAACTCGGAATGAGGGCCATAGTGCTAACCTACCATATGCTCAGTGCAGTTATTTATATCTGTCTCCTTGGAATGCTGCCTGTGTTGTACTGATGCATGATTTCCTATACTCAGCTGTGTTGGATGGTGAAAAGACCCTGGCTTGTTTCATGGTCTTTTCAGGATTTACATCAAGTTTTTGCTCTGTTGCTTGTTACGGGGGTTTGCAATGAACTACACATCTGTCTTCAGTCATACCAGACAGCGGCGGTTCCTATCTTTTTCAGTCCAGGGGCTGCCCAGGCTGCAGTCTCAAGATTCCAAAATACAGGTATTGTACATGCGCAGTAAATCTAGCCAAGTTCAGGGAAATAATGAGGGGGTGATGTAACCCCACCTTATTCCTAGATGTGGGCCACTAATATAAGTTCGTGCCTCCACCCAAGCTATTTTATTGAAGTAGATGCAGTTAGGCTGCTTAGGTAACCTATTAGTTTTGTTATTCAACAATGAAAGGGGCTAAATCAATGTTACTACTATAATATGTCTATATATATATATATATTTCTTTGCCTTACCAATTCATCGTTTCTTCTGTGCAGATTTCTCCAAACAGCATTACATAATATTATCCAGTCTAATTAATGGTAAGTATATAGTTTTATTACATTCCCTACTACTCATATGCACAAATTCAAGTATTTTGATAACATAGTAACCTTTCTTATCCTTTACTATATTCCCCAACACCTATACATATAAATATTGCATGCAATACAAAAAATGTGTTATTAACCTTACTTATTGAGTGACCCGGGTACTCTTTAAGACTAAAAATTTTGCGCAAGTCGGGGCCCATACAGTTATACAGTTGATAAGCAGTATAATGTTCCTGCGCTTATTCTCTGTTCATAAATATGAACACTCCTTAGTTGAGACTAATGCCAAATGTTACTCTAGTTTCAGATTGCAAATAACTCTTTCAGTCTGCAGTGGTCAGAGTAAAGTTACATTTGTATCCACTTGTATCCAATAGACCAGTGGTTCTCAAACTCGGTCCTCAGGACCCCACACAGTGCATGTTTGGCAGGTAACCCAGCAGGTGCACAGGTGTATTAATTACTCACTGACACATTTTAAAAGGTCCACAGGTGGAGCTAATTATTTCACTTGCGATTCTGTGAGAACTGCAAAACATGCACTGTGTGGGGCCCTGAGGACCGAGTTTGAGAACCTGTGCAATAGACTAACTCTCACAATATAAATAGAGCTGATAATATGGCCAGTTGTTTGCTTAGTGAGAATTATTAACTGTTACTCTAGTTTCAGATTGCAACTAAGGGGGTCATTCTGAGTTGTTCGCTCTCAAGCTGCTTTTAGCAGCTTTGCACACGCTAAGCCGCCGCCTACTGGGAGTGAATCTTAGCTTATCAAAATAGCGAACGAAAGATTAGCAAAATAGCGAATAGACACCTCTTAGCAGTTTCTGAGTAGCTCCACACTTACTCGGCATCTGCGATCAGTTCAGTGCTTGTCGTTCCTGGTTTGATGTCACAAACACACCCAGCGTTTGCCCAGACACTCCTCCGTTTCTCCAGCCACTCCCGCGTTTTTCCCAGAAACTGTAGCGTTTTTTCGCACACACCCATAAAACGTCCAGTTTCCGCCCAGAAACACCCACTTCCTGTCAATCACATTACGATCACCAGATCGAAGAAAAAACCTCGTAATGCCGTGAGTAAAATACCTAACTGCATAGCAAATTTACTTGGCGCAGTCGCACTGCGGACATTGCGCATGCGCATTAGCGACTAATCGCTCCGTTGCGAGAAAAAAATACAGAGCGAACAACTCGGAATGACCCCCTAAGTCTTTCAGCCTGCAGTGGTTAGACATTAGTATCCACTTGAGATATTTGAGTCACTTGTGTAGTACTCCAACTGTATCAGCCAGTTTCTGTGCAATCTGTTTCCTTCTATTACTGATCAAATCCGGCGTCAACTATATCCCACAATAGTGAGTCAACATAAGTTTTCACTACAACTTTCCTTCAATGTCTTTCCTTATGTAACTCAAGATATTAAATTAATTGCTAGCCTTGTATTTTCCAATCCTTACTCATTTGCATACTCTGTTTCATCTCCCTTTATATACGATTAAAATTTCCATATCCTTTAAGTTCAGTCTCAATATTCAACCATTTATATGTTATTCTTTCTTGGTATCAGCAATGCATGCAATATAACGGCTAGTATATATTTGTAATATATATCAACAGCTGATCTTCCTATTATTTAATGTCATACAGCTGCAAGTCCAAATATCACTTAAAGAGGTGTATTACTTGTTTCACTTATGTCCCACCATGCAGCACTGGTATCGGCGATAAGTTAACTTAGGACCAGTGGTATTATGCCCTAGGTGTATTTGGTGTAGTAGATGTAGTTTTTGTTTCACTTACACCTCCAGTGGGATAGGATCAGTCTGACCTGTCTGGCTGGGCTTCCCCGACTCTATCCCTGCCTCTGTCCCTGGATACACTCTGAAGCTGCCGGGCTCCCTCTTTCTTCCTCTTAACCTCGCCTCCTCATAGGATGCTGCACGGAGATGCCGCTGGCGGAGGGTCTCTCTTTCTCTACCCCCGCTGACCTGACGTGGTCAGGCTACTCCTTGCCCTGAAGAGGATGGCCCGTGACCAAACTGAGAGCCGACGCTTCGGTAGTGGGGCAACACTGTCTTAGAGCCTCAGCCGCCACTGTGGATGTTACAGCGTTTACAGCTCTGTTAGCGGCGGCGGTTATGAGGCTCCATCAGCATCGCAACCCCAGCTCTATTTGCGCCGCTCTCAGCCTTCTGCTGGCTCCAGACAACAAGTCCTGTGTGGGCTATAACCTCCGAGCCTGTGTCGCCGCTGTGTTTACAGCAATTACAGCTCTCGGCAGCAACAGGCTTCAGGCAGGTAAGCGCTAACAGGAGGAACAGCAGACTGACTCGCCGCCGGCTGGGAGCGTCTTTTATACGCTCTCCTTTACCGGCACGCGAGTCTCCTCTCTGCACACGGCCCTTCCTCTTCACCGGCACGCGAGTCACCTCTCTGCACACGGCCCTTTCTTTTACCGGCACGCGAGTCTCCTCTCTGCACACGGCCCCTTCTATCACCGGCCAAGTGGGTCCTTTGTTCACACAACCCTCTAATACTGGCACGCGGACGCTGGCCAGCCAAAACCACACCGCCAACCACACTGCCCTCACGGGTCCCCAGGTGCAGAACAAACCAAGTAAAATGAATAATATATTTACACTCTTCACACCCCACTACCTCCCATACCATATATATATATACATATACACATGAATTAGGCATATATCATCTGCCCAAATAAATCAATACATACAAATAGTCACTCCAATACCAATAAACTCACCATCAATTTTTCATGTACAGAACAATTTATATTTATGTTACAGTGAGTACACACGCATGTGCAGCTGCAGTATAACAGGTTGTAGGGCTGAACAGACTGCAGCCTCTAGAAGCACAATCCTTCTAGCAAGCCCTTACTGTGCTAATCCCACTCTGAAATGGCAGGCCCAAAGTTGAAGGAGTCTTCTCCCCTGAAACTGCCAGCCATGTGTGAGATTAGCAGGCAGGGCTTCCAATAGGAAACCACTGCACAGCTAACTCCTCCTCATGCAGGGCCGTTCTAAACAGAGTACAGGACTGGGGTTGGCGCACTGGGACTGGAGGTCACTAGGGAGCCTTGGCAGATTTTTACCTTGATGACTACAGTCCCGCAGGCCCTTGGTAATATATGTCAATGATACAAGACCATAACTGATATCTATAAGCATGTATTGTACTGACATTGCCACAGGTACTGTATACCCCACAACCACTCTGGAAAGTCCTGCTTTTCTGGCCCTGTCCCACCCACTAGCTGCAGTTTCCCGTGAAAGGGAGAAAGGTCAAATTTACACTCCGCAGACAGCGACTGGAAGAGTGGAAGCAGCCCAGACAACTTGGGAAGCACCTAATGAAAAATGGGATCATGATGAATGGACATGCCCCTGTGCCACATCCTCCTGCAGTAAAGCCATGCTTCAGGCATACCTACAGTGTCCCTCTTCACGCTTCCCCAAAAGTTGGTGGTATGGTACTGTCCACCCAGATTTCCCACCTGTGTGAACTGCATTACTATTTGCAGACTGTTCTATCAGACGCCTTTCTTTAGTACAAGAGCTTTGTAGTTTTCCTGCTGCATAGCGCCAGTCTTCTGTGGCATACCAGAATGCCTATATCAATTATTGCTGTGTACAGCTTTGCTGTCAAGTTTCCCATACCATCCTGTACTTCCAGAGATCTATTATCTGTTACTATGGGCATGAATCAGTTGCAGTGACAAGTACCCTGTGCACTGCTATCATTATGCTTCTCACACAGCATTCTTTTCCAAACTTGTTGCTGATTTACTACAGTGCATGTTCACGTGTGTGTGTGTGTGTGTGTGTGTGTGTGTGTGTGTGTGTGTGTGTGTGTGTTTTCTTTTCTATTGCTACAAATCAAGTTTCTGTTGCCCTGATTTTGACTCCATTATTAATCCTGTTGTGTTGATATGTAATATACTGTCATTATTGGATCCTCCCCATCCTGTGGCTAAATTAGCATAGAGCATCATAACACTCTTGACTCTTTTCTTTCCACATACTGTATACTGACGGTACCTGCGCAGAATGCACTTATATAATACTGTATACTTGCCTTTCTCATACCACTGTTCCAGGAGAAGTGGAGGGAAGGTATAAAAAGAGGTGGTTTTGTCATACGAAAATCGCAGCTTTAAATCTTGAGATTACTTTTCAGCAACCTGGAGGCTATTACATTTGGCTTTATGTACTGTAATTGGTCACTAGAAAACTCTATATTGTATAATGGCCAGTGTGACTTTTTCTATTTTTTTCTAGGGACTTTCTTTTCATTTATCGAAGAAGAGGCATTGAGTGGTAATGGGCTTATCCAGGAAAGCCCTGGGGGGCTCTACCTGATATTGCAGGGATTCATTGTGGCTTCACCATTCCCCAGGACCATCCCTTTAATTGAATGTGCCGCACGGATCTTCATCAGTCTGATCTCTTGCAGCCCTCTGTCTTCCACTCCCTTCTTCTGCATGTGTGACTGTTTCTGTGTCTCTTGTCCCACCGACCCTGTTTTGGAGTTACTGCCTCTATCTATCTTCCCTTTTGTGACTCACAATCTCTATCCACCCCAACCACTCCCACTGCAAGTTTCAGCCACTCTCTATGCTATACACATTTTAAACTATTTTTCATGTATCTCATAGTTCAGTGATTCTCAAACTCGGTCTGCAGTACCAGTTCCCCAAACAGTTCATGTTTTCCAGGTCACCTGAGGCTCTATAAAATCTGTCAGTTTGTAATACACCTGTGCACTTGTTAGTTACTCTGGAAAATGTGAAACATTAGGGGTCCTATGGACCGGCGTTGAAAAACACTATCCTGGTCTAAAAGAGCAGAAGGTTATTTATTTAATATTGGGATTCTTGGGGAGAGGAATAGGTCTGTTAATTGTGGATGGTATTGATGTCAGAGATGGTTGGGGAGGGAGACAGAAACATTGAAGAATACGATGCCCATAACATAATTGCGTTACCTAGAAATTACTACACATGTTTTTTTCATGTTTATTTTTCATGTGTATGGGTCGTTGGATAGACACAACTTAGGTCGCTAGTCATTAGGTCGACCATGGAAGGTCAACATGCATTTGGTCAACAGGGACAATAGGTCGACATGGTCATTAGGTCAACATGTACTAGGTAGACAGGCCAAAAGGTCGACATGTGGTTTTTGACTGTTTTTGGTGTTGTTTTCTCCGTAAAGTGACGGGGAACCCAAATTAGTGCACCGTGTCCCCTCGCATGGCTCGCTTTGCTCGCCATGCTTCAGGCAAGGTGCCTCGCTCCGCTGCCGCTTCGCTTGGCACAGATTACCATTCCAATCGTAGTCCACGTGGATGGTTAAGTATTAAAAAATCCAAAAAAACTCATGCCGACCTTTTGACCAGTCGACCTAGTACACAGGGGTGTATCTTCCTATTGGCCAGGATGGCACTCGCCAGGGGCGCCAGGCAAGGAGGGGGCGCCGCCTGGCTGTGCCACCCGCGGCCAAAGGATAGAAAAGCAGTACTGTCAGACTGTACCTGGTGAGAGTCTGTTATTACTACTACAGTAACAGACTCTCACCAGGTACACAGCAATTGTTAGATATTGTTAAGATAATAAAAAAGTGTCAGTGTTTGGGAGAAGGGACTGTAGTACCTGGAAAACTACACGATTTTCATGTATGTTAGATGTAAGTAAGTAGAAAGTAAATGAAAACTTTAACTTGTTGAGTGTAATAAACAAAATACATATCTTATCTATTTCAAGGCCATGTTCAAGGAAATGTATATCAGTTAATTGTATAATTGATCATTTTATCTTGGAAGTGATGGCACCCTGATGTTTTTTTCTAACAGGAAACACTCCTTCCACCCAACTAATAGTGTTTGGTTAATGGCTGGGTCAATTTGAGGCTCATCTCACAGCATCTCATTAGCATTTCATTCAGGATGCAGTCAAGATGCCGGCATTTGGCATCCCGGCGGTCGGAAAGCTGACGCCAGCATCCCGAAACTGCTCAGAATGCTGATGCTGGCATCCCAACATAGATAGCGATGCAGAATGCCAAAATCGGGATCGAGTTGGTGCCAAAGTCTCCACTGGCAAGCTACGTGGGAGGGTTAGGGTTAGGCTGCAAGGGCGGAAGGGCTAGGGTTAGGCTGCAGGGAGGGAGATTAGGAAGGGTGGGTTAGGGTTAGGCACCACTGAAGAAGCTTTTGGGGGAGGGGGGCAGGTTAAGGTCAGGCTGTGGGAATACGAGACACTACTGCGGTGTAATGTGAATAAGGGACACTACTGTGTGGCATAATTTGAATTGTAAGTACTATTGTGTCCACCTCCTTCTCCACAAGACCATGCCCCATTTCCAATACTCACACCTTATTCCAAATGTGTGTAGGGAGGGCGCCAGCTCCCTACTTTGCCAGGGGCGCTCAGACCCCTAGATACACCCCTGCTAGTACATGTCGACATAACGGCCATGTCGACCATCAGTGGTCGACCTAATGAGTTTCGACCTAAGTTGAGTCGACCTAACAACCGTAACCCATTTTTTATATACATGTGAGCATCCAAACTGTTGATTGAAGTTGATCACCCTGAATGAAGGACGCTCCACCCTTAGCTAAGTATACTAGCTATTTGTCACTCATTTCCGCTCCCTAACACGTTAGCGCCATCTTCTTCACACCTTGTTTCACTTTTTGATCTGTATACTTTGGACCATTTTGGGATAGGTCAATAAGTGAAGACAGAAGGCAGCAACCGCTCCACGAAGCGCCCTTAGTGACTTCAAAAATTTACTTTTCCATTTCAGAAAATATACTCGTTGCTTGGTGTTCAGTGAGGTCAATAGTACCATTCCCTTTTTTTCTTCAAAAAGGGACCCAACATTCCAGTATCCAGCCTAACAGAAACTACCAACATCTGGTAGTCAAAGCTGCAAGAACAGGTAGCAGAGAATATCACTGTCTATGAAAGTCTTGGATTGTTCTGGATCAGGAAGCACCCAGTGTATGCAGAGGTAGGGGCCCATGCTTAAAGGTTTGTAGCCAGCCACATGGACCTAATCCCAAGGCAGTAGAGAGATTTGCAGGGACAGGGCACTTTTGAGGGTGCTACCTAATCAGGCGAGTATTAATCCGTGGTTGGGCCCCTAGGCTTTCAGGTATTTTGGGCCCCCTCCCGCACTTAAATCTTTCACCCCACTACAACTGATGCTTGGGAAGCCATCATTTACACTTTCAGTATTCACAAGGACACTGATACCCAGTTAAAAAAAAGTCTGCTGACCTGTTTTCTCACAGCGCAATCGTTCTTCCTTTTTTTCTCTCTCTTGAAATACTGCTAGTGCGCTATTGACCTGCTGTCTCCTCCCTCTCATCAATGTCTGAAAACAAACCTTAGCTGACTATGAGTATGCCTTGCTACAGCACAGATTGCAAAATCCCTTTAATCATAGGAGGCCTAGGGTGCAGGTAACAGTGACTCAGCAAAAAATATTGATAGGCCCCTAATCCCTGCAGGGCCCCTAGGCTTCAGTCCAGTCAGCCTTATGGATAATAAAGCCCTGGGCATAATTGAGGCGGCATAGTCATCTGTAAGAAAAGTAATTAAGGGGCTTTGAAGCACTGGGTTGGGGAAACACAGGCTGCTGCTACTGTCATGTTAGGGGTGGGGGTGGGGGGGGGGGTGGCTAGACATGGGCCCCTCCAATAATCACAGGCCCAGGTAATTATTGACCATCAAACCCCCCCACGCACACACACCCGGCACCCCTGCCTATTTCATCAAGTACATTAACTGTCCCTACCAATGTACACTGCTCAAAAAAATAAAGGGAACACTAAAATAACACATCCTAGATCTGAATGAATGAAATATTCTTATTAAATACTTTGTTCTTTACATAGTTGAATCTGCTGACAACAAAATCACACAAATATTGTCAATGGAAATCAAATTTATTAACCCATGGAGGTCTGGATTTGGAGTCACACTCAAAATTAAAGTGGAAAAACACACTACAGGCTGATCCAACTTTGATGTAATGTCCTTAAAACAAGTCAAAATGAGGCTCAGTAGTGTGTGTGGCCTCCACGTGCCTGTATGACCTCCCTACAATGCCTGGGCATGCTCCTGATGAGGTGGCGGATGGTCTCCTGGACAGTCTGTGATGCAACGTGGCGTTGGTGGATGGAGCGAGACATGATGTCCCAGATGTGCTCAGTTGGATTCAGGTCTGGGGAACGGGCGGGCCAGTCCATAGCATCAATGCCTTCGTCTTGCAGGAACTGCTGACACACTCCAGCCACATGAGGTCTAGCATTGTCTTGCATTAGGAGGAACCCAGGGCTAACCGCACCAGCATATGGTCTCACAAGGGGTCTGAGGATCTCATCTCAGTACCTAATGGCAGTCAGGCTACCTCTGGCGAGCACATGGAGGGCTGTGCGGTCCCCCAAAGAAATGCCACCCCACACCATTACTGACCCACTGCCAAACCGGTCATGCTGGAGGATGTTGCAGGCAGCAGAACGTTCTCCTTGGCGTCTCCAGACTCTGTCACATGTGCTCAGTGAGAACCTGCTTTTATCTGTGAAGAGCACAGGGCGCCAGTGGCGAATTTGCCAATCTTGGTATTCTCTGGCAAATGCCAAACGTCCTGCACGGTGTTGGGCTGTAAGCCCAACCCTCACTTGTGGACGTTGGGCCCTCATACCACCCTCATGGAGTCTGTTTCTGATCGTTTGAGTAGACACATGCACATTTGTGGCTTGCTGGAGGTCATTTTGCAGGGCTCTGGCAGTGCTACTCTTGTTCCTCCTTGCACAAAGCGGAGGTAGCGGTCCTGCTGCTGGGTTGTTGCCCTCCTACGACCTACTCCACGTCTCCTGATGTACTGGCCTGTCTCCTGGTAGTGCCTCCATGCTCTGGACACTACGCTGACAGACACAGCAAACCTTCTTGCCACAGCTCGCATTGATGTGCCATCCTGGATGAGCTGCACTACCTGAGCCACTTGTGTGGGTTGTAGACTCCGTCTCATGCTACCACTAGAGTTAAAGCACAGCCAGCTTTCAAAAGTGACCAAAACATCAGCCAGAAAGCATAGGAGCAGAGAAGTGGTCTGTGGTCACCACCTGCAGAACAACTCCTTTATTAGGGGTGTCTGGCTAATTGCCTATAATTTCCACCTGTTGTCTATTCCATTTGCACAACAGCATGTGAAATTGATTGTCAATCAGTGTTGCTTCCTAAGTGGACAGTTTGATTTCACAGAAGTGTGATTGACTTGGAGTTACATTGTGTTGTTTAAGTGTTCCCTTTATTTTTTTGAGCAGTGTATTTATGCACAAAAGGACCTGACCCTAAGGGGAATGGAGGGGGCTCCCAAGCAGTTAGACCCACCAGGAATTTCGCCTGGCCACATGTGGACCAGTTTCACACTGGCAGCAATAACACACATACCACTTGATCTAGAAATGAACAATCACTAGCCCTACAATATATACAGTATTACCAGTGCTGTGTTCAGAATGCAGCAACAGCAAGTTATAAAACACTTTCAATTAGAGATGTGTAGAAATCCGAATCCATACGAATTTTGTGGATCTGAACCGAACCAAAACCCAGTCTGGATCTTCTGAAGCAGGGGCGTAACCAGAACATTGTGGGCCCCATTTTGAAGGGGACTTTGTTCCAATACTTCTAGAGAAACACCTCTCTTAGCAGCAGTTGTTCATTTATGCCCCATAATAGTACTCTAGTTAATTTTCTGAACCATAGTAGTGCCTTGGTTAATGTTACGCCCCATAGTAGTGCCCTAGTTTATTTTATAAACCATAGCAGTATCCTAGTTCACGTTATGTCACATTATAGGACTGGCAGTACACATTATGCAACACAGCATCCCCAATTCACATTATGACATACAATGTCTCCGCTTCATATTGTGTACAGTGCCCTCAGTTCATAGTATGGCAGACTATAGTGCCTTCACTTCATTTTGTGCCACATTACAGTGCCCTCCTTAATATTCTGCAACATTATACTGTACATTTATAGTGACCTCCAGTTTACTTTATTCCACATTACAGTGAGCTGGTCCAAGGGCATAACTAGATATACTGTAGGCCCCAAGGCAAAAGTGTGTAAGGACCCCTATTTACCACCCAATGGTGAAATATGTATATAACACATGTAACTGGGACAGGGAAGGTGGGCCCGGGCCCCACAGAACCTACGGTAGCTATACCTTTGTATATAACATATGTGTGACACATAGGCAGGGCCGGCTCCAGGCCTACTAGCACCCTGAGCGTGAAAATGTAAAAGCGCCCCCCCCCCAAGTGGGCGTGGCCTCTTAACTTCATATCGTCAAACTATAAATATATTTTCACACAATTAGCAGCCTTACACATAGCCACAGTAGTGTTCCTTACACACAATGTCTCCAGTATAGTGCCAGATACACATAATGTGCAGTGCCAGATAGACATGACATGCCCCCCAGCAGTGCCAGCTACACATGACATGCCCCGCAGCAGTGCCAGCTACACATGACATGCCCCGCAGCAGTGCCAGCTACACATGACATGCCCCGCAGCAGTGCCAGCTACACATGATAGTGTTCACTTTTTAGGGCATGGTGCTGATCACAGGGAGGGCACATTTTTAAGTTAGGAGGGCAAAATGATGTACATACTGCTTGTTGTTCCCATACCTATATGTCAAAGCATGGACAGTGCGCGCCGAAGGCGCGCAGCAAAAATTAAGGGGGTTTACTTCGTGGGGAAGGTACGTGGCCACATAATAGTGGCAATTTGCATTACACCACACAGTAGTGCAGCTAATACACACTGCACCAGGTAGAACCTCCTATACACTTTGCGCCAGGCACAGCACTGAGACACATTGCACCAGGGAGAGCACTGAGACACATTGCCTAGCCACAGACGCCTAGCGGGAACACTACATGACATCACATGCCCCCCAGCAGTGCCAGCTACACGTGACATGCCCCCCAGCAGTGCCAGCTACACGTGACATGCTCCCCAGCAGTGCCAGCTACACGTGACATGCCCCCCAGCAGTGCCAGCTACACGTGACATGCCCCCCAGCAGTGCCAGCTACACGTGACATGCCCCCCAGCAGTGCCAGCTACACGTGACATGCCCCCCAGCAGTGCCAGCTACATAAATGGCCACACAGTGCCAGATATGCACCCACAGTTCAGATACATAAATGCATCCAAAGTGCCAGATACATAAATGCCCCCACAGTGCAGATATGCCCCCCACAGTGCCAGATACATAAGTGCCCACACAGTGCCAGATACATAAGTGCCCACACAGTGCCAGATACATAAGTGCCCCCACAGTGCCAGATATAAAAATGCCCACACAGTGCCAGATATGTCCCCACAGTGCCAGATATAAAAATGCCCCCACAGTGCCAGATATAAAAATGCCCCCACAGTGCCAGATATGCCCCCACAGGGCCAGATACATAAATGCCCCCAGTGCCAGATACATAAATGCCCACACATTGCCAGATGCATAAATGCCCCCAGTGCCAGATGCATAAGTGCCCACACAGTGCCAGATACATTATTGCCCCCCACAGTGTCAGATACATTAATGCCCCCCAGTGCCAGATATGCCCCCCCAGTGCCAGATATTCCCCCACAGTGCCAGATATGCCCCCACAGTGCCAGATACCTTAATGCCCCCAGTGCCAGATATGCCCCCACAGTGAGAGATACCTTAATGCCCCCAGTGCCAGATATGCCCCCACAGTGCCAGATACATTAAATGCCCCCAGTGCCAGATATGCCCCACAGTGCCAGATAAATAAATGCCCCCCACAGTGCCAGATAAATAAATGCCCCCACAGTGCCAGATAAATAAATGCCCCCCACAGTGCCAGATAAATAAATGCCCCCCCACAGTGCCAGATAAATAAATGCCCCCACAGTGCCAGATAAATAAGTGCCCCCGCAGTGCAGATATACCCCCACAGTGCCAGATACAGAAATGCCCCCACAGTGCCGATATGCCCCCACAGTGCCAGATACAGAAATGCCCCCACAGTGCCAGATACAGAAATGCCCCCACAGCGCAGATATGCCCCCACAGTGCCAGAAATGCCCCCACAGTGCCAGATACATTAATGCCCCCTCACAGTGCACAGATAAATGTCCCCCCCCCCGCAGTGCCAGATAAATGAATGCCCCCCACAGTGCCAGATAAATGCCCCCCACAGTGCCACATATGCCCCCAGTACCTGCTGTGCCGAGGGAGGGGGAGTGCTGCTGGTAGTGCTGCTGTGCGCGCCGCTGTCTGTGCGCACTGTGCGGCGCCGGTGTCTGACATCAGACGCCGGCGCCGCACAGCGCACACAGCGGCGGCGCACACAGCGGGAGCCGGGAGGACAGCAGGGGAGATCAGGGCCGGCTCCAGGCTTTGCTGTCCTGACTGAGTTTCTGTGAAGTAAGTTGGAAAGGTAAGGTGAGGAGACCAATATCGGTGAATGGCAAGAGGAAATTTCAACAGGAATTCAATGTTTTGAAAGAGATAACTCACTGGATGTACTTTGAAGAGTTATTACAAACTAACAAAATTCTGATGAATACACAGTATTACTCACCAATCTTAAACTAGGCCCAGGATTTTTAGGATCTAAAAAACTAAAATTAGTTTTTTTCAATCCATGTTTTAGGATTTTATAGGTTTTAAAAATTACAATTTAGGAATTTATATATTGTATGAAAATAAAGCAAAACCACGCAACATATCATTATGTTTAAAACACTGTGGGGGTTATTTTGTTTCTGTGCAGGGTAAATACTGGCTGCTTTATTTTTACACTGCAAATTAGATTGAACACACCGCACCCAAATCTAACTCTCTCTGCACATGTTATATCTGCCTCCCCAGCAGTGCACATGGTTTTGCCCAATTGCTAACAAAAATCCTGCTGCGATCAACTTGGAATTACCCCCTGTATGCCTAATTCAGAGTTGATCGCAGCAGCAAATTTGTTAGCAGTTGGGCAAAACCATGGGGAATAATTCCAAGTTGATCGCAACAGGAAATTTTTTAGCAGTTGGGCAAAACCATGTGCACTGCAGGGGGGGCAGATATAACATTTGCAGAGAGATTTAGATTTGGGTGTGGTGTGTTCAAACTAAAATCTAAATTGCAGTGTAAAAATAAAGCAGCCAGTATTTATCCTGCACAGAAACAAAATAACACACCCAAATCTAACTCTTTCTGCACGTGTTATATCTACCACACCTGCAGTGCACATGGGTGGTCATTCCGATTTGTTTGCTCGTTGCCGATTTTCGCTATGCTGCGATTTGTTGCAAAAGCGCATGCGCTTAGTTATTTACCTCAAAACTTTGTAGATTTGCTGTGGATCCTGTGGCGCTTTTCAGTCGCTCTGCTGATCGGTGAATGATTGACAGGAAAGGGGCGTTCCTGGGAGGTAACTGAGCGTTTTCCGGGAGTGTGCTAAAAAACGCAGTCGTGTCAAGGAAAAACGCAGGAGTGTCTGCCGTCTGGAGAAACGGGGGAGTGGCTGGCCGAACGCAGGGCATGTTTGTGACGTCAAACCAGGAACTAAACGGACTAAGGTGATCGCAATCTAGGAGTAGGTCTGGAGCTACTCAGAACTGCAGCAAATTATTTAGTAGCAGTTCTGCTAATCTTTCGTTCGCTATTCTGCTATGCTAAGATACACTCCCAGAGGGCGGCGGCCTAGCGTGTGCAATGCTGCTAAAAGCAGCTAGCGAGCGAACAACTTGGAATGAGGGCCATGGTTTTACCCAACTTCTAACAAATTAGCTGATGCGATCAACTCTGAATTACCCCCTGTGCCTTTATTATATATTAATTACATATGTAAACTACTCATTTCAAACTCCTATCATGAAACTTAACAATGAAATACAATATAGTGTACTATTATGTGTGAAACTGTGCCGTATATGAAAACTACTCATTTAAAACTTCTTTCATGAGACTTAACAATAAAATGCAATATACCATTACAGATGTGTCCATTACATTGTTGCTGTGGCAGGCTGTGTAGTGCAGCATTTTTGCATACTGACTCTCGGTTCCCGGTTCAAATCTTCCTGCAGTTCAGAGTTTGGATTTTAAATCCGAGTTTTGGTTATTGGATTGTAAAAATGACGTGATTTTGGCTGTTTTTATCAACTTAAAAAAAATAAAAAATAAATAAATCCAGATCCAAAACCAAAATCAAAACACGAGAGGAAATTAGCATCAAAACACAACACTCCGTGCACATCTCTACTTAAGTGCTCTCCTCTAATGAGCCTTTAAAAAAAAAAACAAAAAAAAACAAGCTTTAAAAAAGAATTTGATATTGTTTTAATTTCAAGCAAATTGAAAACACAAACTTGAAGTTTTTTTGCAAATATCATTTTTGAGTTAATGCTAGTTGCTATGTCTGGACAAGATGACTTGCTTTACAGTACGCAAATCCTCTTTTCTTTGGATTAGGATGTCATTTTGTGCTTTGTGAATTAGTTTTTACATCCCACGTCTTACTTCTCAAACATAAAAATGCCAGACAAGCTCTGTGCATTGTCACTTCAGTAATTTCCTTGCACAGGTCTCAGATTTTATTTTACGAGCTAGAAAAATAGATGTATGGTAAAGCTAATAGTGTATTGTCTTTCCTGGCATCTGTGAATATTTATAGATACAATAATAAAAGAAAGCTTGATGATAGCAAAAGCACACCAAAACAATAACTGATATTTAAATATATGTGCAAGTCACACAAACTTAAACTATTTAAAGACTCAGAGCCAGGGCTGGATTAAGGGAGGGGCGACAGGGACGGTCATCCTGGGGGCCCCCACACACAGTAGTATTTAACTGGAGATTGCCTTCTCTGGTGGCTGAGTACTGCCGCCGAGGTTCGTGTTGAGCGACAGTGAGGGATAATCCAGCAAGACAGTGTGCGGGATGCGGCAGTGTCTGGTGCCCAGGCGCTTTGTCTCCCTCTTCTGCTGCTCTGTGGATGGTCCAAGTTGGGGTTGGTGTATGTGTCTGTCTTTGTGTGTGTCTGTCTGTCACGGGGAGGCGGGGTGGTTGGTATGCTGTATATCGGGATGCGGTCATGTGACCGCTGCTTGGGATCCCAGTGGTCACCATGCCGACGCCGGGATCCTGAGCGATCAAACACCCGACAGTCGGCATGCTGACTAACAGGGACTATTCCCAATCGTGGGTGTCGAGCCAGCGAGCCACCATGCCCACTGCGTAGCAAGCCCGCAAGGGGCTCTTTTGCGCTCGCACCTCCCACTGGCATTCTGCGGTTGGGATCCCGGGGTCAGTATGCTGACCTCCAGGGTTCCCACCGACTGTCTCACAGCCCCAACCTGATATATCACCAGTCAGTATGTGCCTCCTCCCCCGACATGATTGTACCAAGCGGATGTTAGACACTGTACTTTAAATGGTGTTTGTAATTTTACCGGGGGGCCGCCCATAACTTTGTTGCCTCTGGGTCCCCACCAGCCTTAATCCGGACCCGCTCAGAGCTTTATGTTTTGCAAAAATTGTCGGCTATTTATTTAGGTAAATCAAAAAAAGGATGGGCAAATAACTGCACCTCATCAATGCACCACAACAAACCAACATCATGCATTGCAGAGGGATACCTCTTTGATGACTCTTTGAGAAAGCCTCCAATGCAGGCAAAACACGTCCAAGTGGTTTCCATTGTGCCTTTCGAAGTTTGATGGACTTATGCTGGAAATGCTGCATATTGATCACACAGATGGAAATGCTGCATATTGATCACACACTGGTTGTTAGCCAGCGCTGTTCCAGGAGACTAATACCTGACCACAGGGCCATAACTAGGGTGGTGCAGCTGGTACCGCCACACAGGTGCCCACTTCCTTGACTCTTCTCCTTGCCTTCTCCTCTCTGTGCCTCTCTTACTCCATTTGTCTCTTCACCATCTGTCTATTAGAGGCACCACCAGGCTGGTACTAGGTGGCGCTGTTGCTCTTGCCCAGCAGTCCTTTAGCTTCCTGCATCTAAAGACTTTGCCTATAACAGCCGCCTTTCCCGGGAGGATTGGGTCCGCTTCCAGGTTTTTATGATAGACACGGCTGCTGTGGGAGGCTGGGCAAGGCAAGTACATAATTGGAGTAAGACTGAGACACTAGTGAAAGAACCAGACACACAGGACAAACGAGACACTAAAGCACACTACCGTGTATGACTAGCACGGAACCACTGCGGCAGATGGTACACACTAGCACCACAGCACTGGAGATGCAGTTACCTAGAACTGGGTACTGAACTGCAATGGCCAAGATGTCAGTGGCGCAGTCCCTGGTAGCGTCTAAATACAATACAATACGGGCAGACAAGGGACAGGACCGGATTGCTTGCAATGCCGATACCAACGAACAAACTACTGGACCGGACTGCGGAGCAGAACCGGCACTGGTGGGCAGAGGTCCAGGCAGGCAGGGCTGGTATATGGAAGCGATCGCCAATAGTGACACAGCACTGGTAAACAAGCAGGTGGACAGACAGGCTCCGGTAGTGAAGTAGCCGCTAGCAGCAACACAGACAATACATATGTAACACAGCGGAATAGACGCTTCTAGTGACATAGACATACTGCAGGACCAGACTGACAGGACACAGGTAATTACACAGGATACAAAGAGAAGCTCCAGTTGAGCAAATACTGGCTGGAGTACACCGGATTGTGCACAGTATCTGGTATATAAACAGAAGCTCTTTACAGAGACAGTATAGACTGGAACAGCAGGGAAACAGCAGGCTCAGAGTATGACAGGATTACACGAACTATTCATGGTTCATCAGGGTTTGTCAAGATAGACTGAGTATAACCAACCCATAGGTCCTTTGCAGGCTATGTAATAAAAGACACAATATCCAATCAGGACAGCCAAAAAGGACAAGCCCTCTTAATGAAGAGAGTCACTGCAGGTGAGCAGCCTGACACACAAGGCCTACTGCTAATGGCATAATTATGCAGCAGCTGGACTGCACACAGAAGACATAGGAGTCAGGCTGCAATTACACAGGCACACCAGAGGTGGCTTGTAATACTCTCTCTTTCTACTTCTGTTTATCTGTTATCCCTGGTTTTTTAATTCCATTGTGGATAGTGTTTTGTTCATATGTTTGTAAATCCAGTCATAAGGACACAGAGACATGTGAGTTCACTGCTGTGTTGTTTTATTCCATCACCAACTCCAGGCACACTGCACACTGGACCACCCACTTCCCAGCATCTCCCTGGTCCCAGGGACCATCACTGAAGATTCAGGCTTACACATATTAGTAAGGGAGTGTCTACAAATATTAAGCATTCTAATACACTAACATCACATCCTCTTTTCTTTAAAGATAAGCCCTGTACGCTTCAATGCAACAATTAACAACGTCATATTAAGAACATCATCTAACACGTTTCAATGAGTCTCTCAGGTCTGCGTATTTCCCTTTTGGGTCTTTCATACACAGTCTGTGTTTCATCTACCATGTTGGACCTTTCTAGAATCGTGGTTTGTTCACCATTATGAGGATCATCATACATGTCAGATGAAGGGTTTTCTTCAGTCATGTTGTCTTCATTATGGTTAGGTTGAGATCTTAAATCCACCCGATTTCTTCTTACTTCCGTTCCACGCTCTGTACATATAGTATAAGATCTTGGTGCTACTTGTGCTTGCACAATACCTTTCTGCACCCAAATACCTTTCTCGTGATCTCTGAGTCGGACTTGGTCACCCGATTTTAGATCAGATAAGCTTTTTGCTCGCCTGTCATGGAAGAGTTTCTGTTTCGCCTGTTGACGTTCCTTACTCAGTCTGACCAATGCTTAGTTATGTGTATTAAGCAGTTCATCATGTATTGGGAGATTTGCTCTAATCCTCCTTCCCATCAGCATTTGTGCAGGAGAAAGTCCATTCTGTAAAGGCAGGGCCGAAACTAGGGGGGGGCTAGGGGGGCAGGCGACCTGGGCGCCGGATTGGAGGGGGCGCTGAGACCCCCTAACACCCGCCGCGGCACTTTTAAACCCCCTTCTCCCGAGTGCCCAGCTCGGGGGGCGGGGTTTCGCGGAATGACGCGATTGCGTCGTGACGTCACGGCGCAAACGCGTCATTCCACGAAACCCCGCCGGAGGAGGGAGAAGGGGGAGCCGCGCAGACGAGGAGGGAGAGGCGGCTGAAGAGCGGCGAGAACCGCTTCAAATGTAAGTCAGCCCCTCTCCCTTCCTCTCTCTCTCTCTCTCTCTCTCCCTCCACCACCTGCCGCAATGTGTAAAATGGGGACCTGTGCCTGCCGCAATGTGTAAAATGGGGACACTTGCCAGCGTACTGTGTAAAATGGGGACCTGTGCCTGCCGCAATGTGTAAAATGGGGACACTTGCCAGCGTACTGTGTAAAATGGGGACCTGTGCCTGCCGCAATGTGTAAAATGGGGACACTTGCCAGCGTACTGTGTAAAATGGGGACCTGTGCCTGCCGCAATGTGTAAAATGGGGACACTTGCCAGCGTACTGTGTAAAATGGGGACCTGTGCCTGCCGCAATGTGTAAAATGGGGACACTTGCCAGCGTACTGTGTAAAATGGGGACCTGTGCCTGCCGCAATGTGTAAAATGGGGACACTTGCCAGCGTACTGTGTAAAATGGGGACCTGTGCCTAGCACAATGTGTAAAATGGGGACACTTGCCAGCGTACTGTGTAAAATGGGGACCTGTGCCTGCCGCAATGTGTAAAATGGGGACACTTTTTCCTGCCGCAATGTGTAAAATGGTGACACTTTTTCCTGCCGCAATGTGTAAAATGGGGACACTTTTTCCTGCCGCAATGTGTAAAATGGGGACACTTTTTCCTGCCGCAATGTGTAAAATGGGGACACTTGCCAGCGTACTGTGTAAAATGGGGACACGTGCCTGCCGCAATGTGTAAAATGGGGACACTTTTTCCTGCCGCAATGTGTAAAATGGGGACACTTGCCAGCGTACTGTGTAAAATGGGGACACGTGCCTGCCGCAATGTGTAAAATGGGGACACTTTTTCCTGCCGCAATGTGTAAAATGGGGACACCTGTCTGCCGCAATGTGTAAAATGGGGTCACCTGTCTGCCGCAATGTGTAAATGTGTAAAATGGGGACACTTTTTCCTGCCGCAATGTGTAAAATGGGGACACCTGTCTGCCGCAATGTGTAAAATGGGGTCACCTGTCTGCCGCAATGTGTAAAATGGGGAATGGGGACACTTGCCTGTCGTACTGTGTAAAATGGGGACACTTTTTCCTGGATATGAAATTTATGTTAGAAAAGGCAGTTTTTCAGGTAAAAAAGTTCTGAAAGAGATATATATATATATATATATAATATTTTTATTCATTTATTTATTTATTTTAAATTTTTATTTATTATTTTTTTTTATTTATTGTAAAAGAATTTTTTTTTTTTTGCGGGGGGGGGGGGGTCCAAATGACTACCTTGCCCCGGGTGACAAAAATCCTAGTTTCGGCCCTGGTAAAGGTGTACTGCGGTAGATAAAAAGACTTTTGGAGAAATCTTCTTTACCTTTTTGAGCTTTTTTTATGAGACTCTTTACAGATTTTACTGAACTTTCCACCAACCCATTTGAGTGTGGATAGTGGGGACTTGACGTAGTATGGACAAATTCCCACTCATCAGCAAATTGTCTAAATTCAGCACTGGAAAACTGAGGACCATTGTCAGTGAACACTTCCATAGGAACACCATGCCTTGCAAAGATTGACTTCATGCAATTGATTACGGCTTTACTAGTAGTTGTATGTAGTCTCTTCACCTTAGGGTAGTTAGAGTAATGATCAGTCACGACAATGTACGTTTTCCCATTACAATCAAACAAATCTGCGCCAACTTTCTGGTATGGTCTCTCTGGCACTGCGTGAGGACTCAGTGGCTCGACTTGTTGTTTCGGTCTATACGTAAGACATAATGCACATGCAGCTGTAGTCTGTGCTATGTCTTGGTTCATTCTTGGCCAATACATAACTTCATGCACTCTCTGCTTACATTTTTCTTCTCCTAAGTGGCTTTCATGTATCTTGCACAGCATAGTTTTTCTTAGTCATGCAGGTATTACAAACCTATTGCCTTTGTAAATAATACCATCGACAACTGTAAGGTCACTGCGGTACATCCAATAATCATGGATAGACAGCGGGCACGCATGTTTTTCTGCTGGGCAACCATTCAGAATGATATCTTTCAACACTTTCATTGTGTCATCTGTCTCAGTTTCTTTCCTAATCTGTTCTTGTCTTGCAAGAGACACTGGTAGAGAAGCTACGATCAAATTAACATAGGCTTCTATCTCTTCATCCATCAGACTTTTGGAACCTTCACTTTTGTCCACAGCACGAGAAAGTGTATCAGCAATGTACATGTATTTACCGGGACAGTACAGCAAGTGTACATCATATTTTTTGTAGTCTGATAAGCATTCGTTGAATTCTCATGGGACAGTCATGTAATGATTTAGTCATGATAGCTACCAATGGCTTGTGGTCAGTTTCCACTTTAAATGTTCGACCATACACAAACTGATGAAATCGCTCACATGCATATGTGATCGCTAGAAGTTCTTTTTCTATCTGAGCATACCTTGTTTCAGCACTTGTCAGTGCTCTTGATGCATAGATTACTGGTTGCCATGTATCCTCATGTTCTTGTAACAGCACTGAGCCTAGGCCAAATTGCGAAGCATCTGCTGAAATTCTTATTCTTTTCGCAGGAACAAAGAATTTTAGCACTGGTTGCTCTGTAATGATCTGTTTCAAGTTTTGCCAACTTTCTTCTTGTTCATGTGACCACATCCACTCGTTATCTTTGTCCAACAACCATCTAAGAGAGGCTGTTCATTCAGAGAGTTGAGAAATAAACTTTCCTAAGTAAGTAATCATTCCTAGGAATCTTCTGACGTCGTCTTTGTTGTTAGGACGTTCCATGTTCACTATGGCTGATATTTTCCTTGGGTCTGGTTTTACACCTTGATCCGAGACCACGTCGCCCATAAAGGTAAGTGTATTCACGCCAAATTAACATTTGTCCTTGTTTAGCTTTAGATTCACTTTCTTGACAAGTTCCATAACTTGTCTCAATCTACAATCATGTTCTTCCTTTGTAGATCCCCAGACAATAATGTCATCCACCATTGTTTCAACACCTGGAAAATGTTCAAAAATCATGTGTATCTTTTTGTGATGTACTTCTGGAGCAGACAATATTCCATATGGTAGTCGAAGAAATCTGTATCGACCTTCTGGTGTATTAAATGTACAAAGCTTTGAGCTGGCCTCATCTAGCTTCATTTGCCAGAATCCTGAAGATGCGTCCAATTTACTGAACCATTTTGCTCCCGCAAATTGCTACATGATTTCATCTCTGGTTGGTAGTTTGAAATGTTCTCGTTTAATAGCTTTGTTTAAATCTCTGGGGTCTAGACATATTCTGAGTTGTCCATTTTTCTTTTCAACAATTACTAAGGAGCTTACCCATTCAGTAGGCTCATCAACTTTCTATATCACACCCAAGGCTTCCATGCGATTTAACTCTTGTTTCAGTTTTTCTCTCAGCGCAAACGGCACTTTTCTACAGGGGTGTATAACTGAAGAAACTTGCGTGTCTATATTTATTTTATGCTCTCCAGGCAAACAACCTAGACCTTCAAACAAGTCTCTGTATTCTGTAAACATCGATTTGCAGTCAACTTCTACTTGTGATGTCACCATAAAAACTTTCTTTAGCAAGCTTAGTTTCTCACAGGAACTTAATCCTAGAATCGGTTGCACATTTTTATCCACAATCAGTAGAAATGTTTTAAACTGTTGTCCCTTATATTTCAGTGTCACTAAGCATGTACCTTTCACAGGAATTTCCTCCCCAGTGCACCCTGTAACTTTCACTTTGGCTGGATGAATTTTAGGTTTTACTCTAAAAGTCCTATAGTCTTGAAACGATATTAAATTCACCTGTGCGCCAGTATCAAGCTTAAAGGGAATGACAATCTCATTCACAGTTAAAGGAACAATCCATTCTTTCTTATATGCACTGCAAAGTTCAATGCAATCCACAAAGAGTTCCTCTGTTTAACAGCATGCACATTGGTTGTTTCACTTTTCATTTTATAGCATTTGGCAAAGTGATTAAGTCTACCACATTTCATGGAGGTTTTACCATAAGCCGGGCACATTTTAGGATTGTGAGCATTTCCACATCTACTACACATTTCCTTATTAGACTGTGGCTTAGACGGCTTCATTCTTGAGAATGGAGGTTTGCTTGGCTCTGTTTTCTGCACTACATGGACAGCACCATCAACTTCCTTGTGTAACTTTTTGGCTTGAAATCTAGTTATTTCTGCAGATCTACACATAGTCACTGCCTTGTCTAGTGTTAGGTCTTGCTCTCTCAGCAGTCGCTCTCTGAGTCCATTATCAGGTATTCCACAGACAATACGATCTCTAATCGGTGAATCCTTTAAATCACCAAACAGGTTTTAATGAGTGATTGCAGCTCTGTAACATGCTGATCAAATCCATCTACAGACTTCTGATCACATGTGAAAAACATATATTTTATATGTCACATTTTTCCTTGGCACAAAGTAATCTTCAAACTTTTGCATTATAGAAGATAGCACCATATTCTGCCCCTCAGCAAACTGAAAACTATTATAAATGTCCAGCACATCCTCTCCTATCACATGGAGGAAAATGGATGCCTTAGTTTTATCAGCCTCTGTATCAGCTCCACATGCAGCAAGATATATAATAAACCTTTGCTTAAATCTTTTCCAGTTTTCAGACAAGTTACCAGACATCAGCATGCCGGTTGGAGGAGCTAGTTTATCCATGGTTACTCATTGTAAGGGCTTGTATATTAAAGTGTTGCTTGGATTTGTAAGTGTATGTGAGTTGGTAACAGCAAAAGGAGCTGTAAGCCGAGTGATAAGGAGGTGCAGTGAGCTGGATCAACTGCAACTGCTAAGTGGAGTATCGGTGACACAGTAGAGAGTACTACGGCTGCATAAAAGTGAAGGACCAAGAACCGCACAAAGATAGATAAGTATAAGCCAGCTTAATTATTGTATAAGTGAGATTGTTTGTCTTCTACTTTTTCTTTTTGCTTCTTTTTCTTTGAGAGTAACAGGGAGTTAGACCTTACAAACAATATGGGAGGGGCTGTGATTGGGGACCTCACTCAGTGCATGTCGTGCAAGATGGATGCACACCTGGAGCTACCGGCCCAGTGTGATTACATCTGCACAAGGTGTGTGCGAATGGTTGCCCTGGAAGCGCAGGTAACTGATCTAGAGCAAACCGTTATGCGACTGGGGGAGATTCACAATCTCGAGCGAAGTTTAGACAGAACGGTGGAGGAGTTACGGGAGAGGTCACTGGTAGAAGAGGATGATGATCAGGTAGCCAGCTGGGTCACAGAAGGAAGAAAAAGAGGGAGAGGCTCGACATCTCCGAACTATTAAACCCGAACAAATTTGCCCGACTAGACGAGGAATCGGAGGATGATAGTGAAGAAATGACGGTGCCGGAGGAGACTGCTCCCTCTAGCATTCAGAGGAGCGGTCCCTCTGGTGCAGTTGGGATAAAAGATAGTGAGGTACCTAGTCAGATGGTGGTGGTAGGGGATTCTATCATCAGGAAGGCAGATAGGGCAATCTGCTACCGGGACCGTGATCGCCGTACAGTCTGTTGTCTCCCGGGTGCTCGGGTACGGCACATCGCGGACCGTGTAGATAGATTGTTGGGAGGGGCTGGGAAAGACTTGGCGGTCTTGGTGCACGTTGGCACCAATGACAAAGTTAGCGGAAGGTGGGATGTCCTTAAGAAAGACTATAGGGACTTAGGAAAGAAACTTAGGGCAAGGACATCTAAGGTAATATTCTCCGAAATATTACCCATGCCACGCGCTAGTTCAGGGAGGCAGAGGGAGATTAGGGAGGTAAATGTGTGGCTTAGGGATTGGTGCAGGAAAGAGGGGTTTGTGTTCCTGGAACACTGGGCAGACTTCTCAGTCAGGCGCCATCTCTTTTGTCATGATGGATTGCACCTGACTGAGGAGGGGGCAGCGGTGCTGGGGGGAAGGATGGTTAGAAGGTTGGAGGAGATTTTAAACTAGGAGCCTGGGGGGAGGGTTTAGCTAGAAACTATGGGTCATGCAGTGAGAATAGTGTGGATGGCGGTAGTAAACAAAATGGGGGAGAAGTTGGGGGGAGGGTAAGAGCAGGCGGTAAGGTTACTAACATGGGTACTAAAAGAGATTTTACCAAAGCACTAACCAATGACGATTACAGGTCATCATTGCTACATAAGGTGAAAGATGTCCCTAACGCAAGGGAAAATACTTATCTTAGTTGTATGTATGTAAACGCTAGAAGCATTACTGGTAAAAAGGGACGAACTAGAAATACTTGCAGCAAGCAAACAGTATGATATTATAGGCATTACTGAAACTTGGTGGGACGAATCTCATGATTGGACAGTCAATCTAGAGGGCTATACACTGTTTAGGAGAGACAGACTTAATAAAAATGGTGGAGGGGTGTGTCTTTACGTAAAGCCGTTTTTAAAACCTGATATACGGGAAGATATTCAGGAGGGGACTGTAGACACTGTCGAGACATTATGGGTAAAAATTGCATGCGGGGAAAAAAGGAATAAAAAAGTTAGTATTGGGTGTGTGCTATAGGCCGCCTGGTATCAACGTATCTGATTAAGAATTGTTACTAAAGCAAATTGAAATAGCAGCAGGAGTAGGAGACATAGTAGTGATGGGAGAGTTTAAAGGGGGGTACTCACGGAGCGATATTCTAAGCAATCTGACTAGATTGCTTAGAATATCGGCAGGATCGCTCCGTGTGTAGCCCCCTCGGCGATAGCGATGCGCGGCCCCGCACATCGCTATCGCCGCTGCTAGATTGGCCTGCATGCAGGCCAATCTAGCGGGTCGCTCACTTCACCCGCTGGGTGAAGTGAGCGGCCCCCCCGTCTCCCCCCGCACGCTCAGCACAGATCGCGCTGTGCTGAGCGGCAGGAGAGATGTGTGCTGAGCGGTTCGCTCAGCACGCATCTCTCCTTGATCGGCCCGTGAGTACTGGGCTTAACTATCCAGAGATAAACTGGAAAAACGATTAATGTGATACTGCTAGGGGCAATATGTTTTTAAACACACTTAATGATAACTATTTAGTTCAACTAATTGAGGAACCAACTAGGTACAATGCAATCTTAGACCTGGTATTAACAAACAATGGAGATTTGGTATCAGGTATTATAGTAGCGGAACCCATAGGAAACAGCGACCACAATATGGTCACATTCAATATTAGTTTTCATAAACAGCCCTATACTGGCTCAACTAGGACTCTAAACTTTAGCAAAGCGAATTTTGAATAGATGAGGGTATTTTTCAGGGATATTGAATGGGACGGTTTGTTTTTAGGTAAAAATACTACGGAGAAATGGGAGGTACTAAAATTCCTGCTAGCTAAAAATACACTCACATTTATTCCTACGAGCAGCAAAAAAAGGAATAAAAATCATAAACCGATGTGGCTTAACAAAAAGATAAAGGAATTTATGGGCAAGAAAAGGCGAGCATTTAAAAAATACAAATCTGAAGGGGAAGCAGAGTCATTTCAGCACTATAAGGAATGTAACAAAATATGCAACAAGGAAATAAGAGCAGCTAAAGTAGAAACTGAAAAACTAGTAGCAAAGGAAAGCAAAGCGAATCCCAAAAAATTATTTAAATACTTTAATAGCAAGAGATTAAAGAAGGAGAGTATAGGCCCTTTAAAAGACAAGTTGGGAGTCTTAAGCAAAAATGATAAAGACATAGCGGACACACTAAATGAGTTTTTTTCAACAGTATTTACTAGAGAGGGCCCAATTCAGGGACTAACACATAATCTCAATAATGAGAATATCCCACTGATAGGTACTTATTTAAGCGAGGAAGTAGTCTGTGACCGATTAAAACATTTAAAGATTAATAAGTCACCAGGTCCCGATGGTATTCACCCAAGGGTTCTAATGGAGCTTCACTCTGAACTTGCAAAACCGCTATTTTTGATCTTTAAGGATTCAGTAATATCAGGTATGGTTCCCAAAGACTGGCGTATAGCGGAATTAGTGCCTATATTCAAAAAGGGAAGTAAAGCTGAACCAGGTAATTATAGACCAGTTAGTCTTACATCTATAGTGGGGAAAGTACTGGAAGGTATTCTAAGAGATAGTATTCAGAAGTTCCTTGAAGTCAATAAGGTCATTAAAAGGAATCAACATGGGTTTATGAAGGACAGATCCTGTCAAACCAACTTACTTGGCTTTTATGAAACAGTAAGCGCAAACCTAGAACAGGGTAAAGAGGTAAATCTTTTTAGATTTTGCCAAAGCATTCGACACTGTACCACACATGCAGAGCCGGCCATAGGCATAGGCAAACTAAGCAATTGCCTAGGGCATTTGATATGCCATGGGGCATCAGCAGCTTCTGCTGATTAAAATGATATGCAGCATGCCTATATTCTGTGTTTAGCATTTCATATGCAGATACAGCCACAGTCTCACACAGTATATAGGCATGCTGCATATCATTTTAATCAGCAGAAGCTGATTGTGCATCCTAGCCACATAGCAATGCCAATAAGATGCATTTTTATAAAAAAGGTGCCCGACGTTAGCATTGAGGCAAGATTTTAGAGGACATATCTGTATTCAAGCAGAGACAGAGGTCACAGTGTTAGTGGCAGTGTGAGTGTTGTGTGCATATGAGTAGGTTGGTTCTGCAGTAGTATTCGGAATATGTGTAAGGAGCATTATGTGTGTCATGTAAAAATGCATTAATAATGTGCAACATATGTGTAAAGGGACACTATGTGTGTCATTATGTGTATAAGGGCATTAATAATGTGCGGCATATGTGTAACAGGGTACTACTGTATGTGTGTCATTATGTGTATAGGGGCACTAATAATGTGCAGCAAATGTGTAGGGGGCACCATGTGTGTCATTATGTGTATAAGGGCATTAATAATGTGCGGCATATTTGTAAGGGAAATTACGTGTAAAAGGGCATTAATAAAGGTTGTCATAATGTGTAAGGCACATTATGTTTATAAGGACATTAATAATGTGTATCATATGTGTAAGGGGCATTACTGGGTGGCATTATATGTATAAGGTGCTCTACTATGTGGCGTTGCGTATAGAAATGGAACTACTGTGTCGTCTAATGTGAATAAAGAGCTATAGGGTGTGGTGTAATGTGAATAAGGAGCAATTCAGTGTGATATAATGTGAATAAGGGGCTCTGCTGTGAGGAGTAACGTTTATAAGGTAAAGTGATGCTACTGTGGGATGTAATATGAATTATGGACACTATCGCATGATCAAATGTGAATAAAGTTGCAGTACTGTGTGGCGTAATTGGAATTGGGGTTACTATTGTGTGGCCATGCCCCATGCCAGCAAAAACACACCCCTTTTTGAACTGTGCGCCAAATGTGCTAACTGTTCCTATTTAAAATATAGGGGGTACAAACCCCAAAATAAGGACTGCTATGGATGAGGGGTGATGGTGCTGGGAAAGAGGTGCAAGGTCAGAGGCGGAACCAGCGGTGGTGCTAGGGGGCACCAGCCAAAATCCTTGCCTAGGGCATCATATTGGTTAGGGCCGGCTCTGCACACGAGACTTATCTACAAGCTACAAGAATCAGGGCTAGGAAGCACAATAAGCACTTGGGTCAAAAACTGGTTAGATAATAGGGAGCAGCGCGTTGTGGTTAATGGATCTTTTTCAACTTGGACTGAAAGCTAAGTGGTGTGCCGCAAGGCTCAGTATTAGGACAGCTATTGTTCAATATTTTCATTAACGACCTAACAGAAGGTCTAAAGAGCATGGTGTCAATTTTTGCAGATGATACCAAATTGTGTAAAGTTATAAATGTGGAAGGGGATGCTGAGTCACTTCAGAACAACTTAGTTAAATTAGAATGAAAATGGTCAGCGCGCTCTGGGGGTGTGGATATCAAAGGGGAAGGGAGGGGAAGGAATGGGTAAGAAATGACGAAATGTCTAGTTTTGTATGGGAAGTGTCAGTGATGACTTTAAACCCTATGTACACAATGATAATCGTGAAACAGAATAAACTGTGTTTGTATATTTATTTTTGCTTATGTGAATCCCTCTTCAGGTGTGTCGTGCAGACCACCCTTTCTGAGTGTACCCTCCTGAATGGTACACTTTTACCCAGACCCTTACAGATTGTAGTGTATACACTGGATCAGCAAGCCGGAATCTGAAACTGCACACAGAGAAGATCCCCTTCTCAGGCCGGAGAGGGAGAATACACGATTCCGGACATATTTCGTCCGTTCACGTGACCCAGCACGTGACACCGACACCAGGAAGTAGCGGATTGGACCCGCGAGCAGGAGGAAGACAGCAGCGCCTGTGAGTGAGACGGGGACCGGAGCTACAGACAGGACTCGCGGAGGCAGCGCAGGACACGGGACGGGACTGCAGACACCGGCGGTAGGCGCACCAGCCTGCCCCCGGCGGTAAGTGAGACTTACACAGCCCCACACCCGCTACCTCCAGCCGAGCACAACAGTGAGAGTCTGACAGGCGGGACGCCGCAAACTGTCACACTCACTTACACCAAACTAACAGAGACTAATCGGAAGTACATAGGCACACCACACCTATGGTAAAGGTGACCCACACCAGGGTACACCCGACATTTACCCCAGCTGAGGTCCTTCTGAATAGGGTATACCATCAGGAGGGTATACTTATAAAGGGTGGTCTGCAAGACACACCTGATAGTGGTAATTTAGACATATTGACTGTAAGGGTCTGGGTAAAAGTGTACCATTCAGGAGGGTACACTCAGAAAGGGTGGTCTGCATGACACACCTGAAGAGGGATTCACATAAGCAAAAATAAATATACAAACACAGTTTATTCTGTCTCAAGATTATCATTGTGTACATAGGGTTTACAGTCATCACTGACACTTCCCATACAAAACTAGACATTTCGTCATTTCTTACCCATTCCTTCCCCTCCCTTCCCCTTTGATATCCACACCCCCAGAGCGCGCTGACCATTTTCTTTCCAATATCTGCAAAAGGAGGTAGGAGACCTCCAGGTCTAGCAGCGCTAACCCAAACCAGCCCCCAGTGAGTGCTATCTCTCCCAACCACAAAATAGTTAAATTAGAAGCTTGGGCAGCGAAATGGAGAATGCTCTTCAATACAGACAAGTGTAAGGTAATGCACTGTGGTAACAAGAACAAAAATAACACCTACCTACTAAATGGGGTAAAATTAGGGGATTCTGTACTGGAAAAGGACTTAGGTGTCCTCATAGATAGCAAACTAAGCAGTAGTACCCAAAGTAGGACTGCAGCAAAGAAGGCTAATAAGATATTAGCATGCATAAAACGGGGAATTGATGATAGGGACGAGAGTATTATACTCCCATTATATAAATTACTTGTGAGGCCACACCTTGAATACTGTGTACAATTCTGGGCACCTTACTACAAAAAGGATATCCTGGAGCTAGAAAAGGTTCAAAGGCAGGCGATCAAACTAATTAAGGGTATGGAGACGCTGGAATACGAGGAAAGGCTTGTAAGACTAGGCATGTTTACACTGGAAAAGAGGAGATTAAGAGGGGACATGCTCAACATTTACAAATATATAAGGGGACAATATACAGATCTTGCGCAGGACCTGTTTTTGGTTAGATCAACACAGAGAACTCGTGGACACTCGCTCAGGTTAGAGGAGAGGAGATTCCGCACAATACCGCGTAAAGGCTTTTTTACGGTAAGGACGATACGTGTTTGGAATTCCCTGCCTGAGGGAGTTGTAATGGCTGACTAAGTCAACACCTTTAAGAATGGGTTAGATAAATTCCTAATGGATAAGGATATCCAGGGTTACGGGGCATAGTCACGCACTATGGTTATTATAAAAAAAAGGGGTAAAACGTAACGGCAGTCATCAACTTCAGTCAAAATTTTATACAAAATAATCATGCATAGGAGACCACAAATAGGTTGAACTCGATGGACAATTGTCTTTTTTCAACCTTAGATACTATGTTATTATGTTACTATGTTACTGTTTGAAGAGAGGAGCACACGGCAGGCTTTGCAGACACTGAGTATCACAGCCTGCTGCTGGATTCTTTCACACTCTGAAAGCACTAGCAGTCCAAGTTAAACTTCTTCTGACACCATGTTTTGTTCATATGTTTGTAAATCCAATCATAAGGACACAGAGACATGTGAGTTCACTACTGTGTTGTTTTATTCCATCACCAACTCAAGGCACACTGCACACTGGACCACCCACTTCCCAGTATCCCCCTGGTCCTAGGGACCATCACTGAAGATTCAGGCTTACACAGATTAGTAAGGGAGTGTCTACAAATATTAAGCATTCTAATACACTAACATTACAGATAGTACTTTAGTCTGCAGATGAGTCCATGTTGGATAAGGCCAGTCTTAGTGTGGGTGGGAAATCACACAATGTGTAGGTAATAACTGCAACTCTCTACGTCTTGAGTGATGACTGGGTGCTGCCGAGGGAGAGGCGGTCCTGTTCTTGCAGCCGGGGGCGGATGTCATGATCTCATGACTGTCCCCGGTGTGTCCGCCACATTCAATCACTGTGGCTCCGCCTCTATTCTTTACAAAACTTAAGATGCTGTGGGTGCTAGGAAGTGTAAAGAGGAGATGGAAAGTGGACGCAAATAATGCAGGTAACAGCACCAAGAGCAGCGAGGATCTGGGGGTGGGGCTCTGGCTTACACTGTGGGTTCAGCTCCAAAGTCACCGATGGAGGGCCAGACATGCTGCAAAGTGTTGTTCCACTGACCTGATCTATGTACTATTATATCACCTCTCTTGCTCCGTCCACCTCCCACACTGCATTGTGCCCATCATATGTACTTATATTAGTGCTATTATACATGGCTCATCCTATGTACTTATATTACTCATCATCTCACATGTAGCATAATATGAATTTGGGCTCACAGTGGGTGGCATAATATGAAGTTGGGCTCTACTGTGTGGCAAAATGTGAATAAGAGGCACTACTGTGTGGCATAGTGTGAATAAGGGGCACGACTGTGTGGCATAATGTAAATAAGGGGCACAACTGTGTGGCATAATGTAAATAAGGGGCACTACAGTCTGGCATATTGTTGCACCTGGGTCCACCACTCTTTGGTTCCTCTACTGTCCCAATGAAGTGTTTTTGAATGCCCTCCTGTGACATTCTGTAAGAGCCTATTAGAAAGTAGCAAAAACTCAATTTTCACCAGTCAACCTTCTCAGCCAAATGATGTATGTTATATTTAATGATTTTGCATCTGTCTCTTCTACATTTGTTGAGGCTGTCAACTTGCCACCATTGGCTCAGTGACACCAACAAAGGTTCCAAATCTAAAGGAGCCTGAATCAGATCATGAAGTACATCAATCTTATCAGGAGCAGCAGATCATTATATTTTTTTATTTTTTATTTTTTTAAACACTAAAATGTATTCTTAAATATAATTTATATTTTGCATATAGGCCCTCATTCCGAGTTGATCGCTCGCAAGGCGAATTTAGCAGAGTTGCTCAGGCTAAGCCTACGCCTACTGGGAGTGTATCTTAGCTTCTTAAAATTGCGACCGATGTATTCGCAATATTGCGATTACAAACTACTTAGCAGTTTCAGAGTAGGTTCAGACTTACTCGGCATCTGCGATCAGTTCTGTGCTTGTCGTTCCTGGTTTGACGTCATAAACACACCCAGCGTTCGCCCAGACACTCCCCCGTTTCTCCGGCCACTCCTGCGTTTTTTCCGGAAACGGTAGCGTTTTTATCCACACGCCCCGAAAACGCCGTGTTTCCGCCCAGTAACACCCATTTCCTGTCAATCACACTACGATCGCCGGAGCGAGGAAAAAGCCGTGAGTAAAAATACTATCTTCATTGTAAAATTACTTGGCGCAGTCGCAGTGCGATTATTGCGCATGCGTACTAAGCGGAATTTCACTGCGATGCGATGAAAATTACCGAGCGAACGACTCGGAATGAGGGCCATAGTTGCTTCTTTAATTACATTTAGAACAAGTAAAAAGAAAGTATGTACTTATTAGCGTGTGCTAAAGATGTTACTGTTGCAGGATAAGTAGGGTATTTACATACCTATGATGGTAAGATAATAGATGTAAACAATATTGTATAAACATCACAAATATTTTTAACATAACAATTTAATATTATAGCATTACTTTAACAAGTCTGAGAATATTAATATCAAAAATCTACTGTGGTGTTCTTAACTTATAATTGTTCAATATTCATAGTTAATGAGGGTTAATTTAAGATATGCTGTGTTAATATATTCATAATGGAAATTTACCAAAGTAAACGGGTGTGAACTTTTTGAAAGGGTAGTAATGTATGAGTAGAGTGTAAATCCTCAGTGTTATTGTAAAAAGATTTCATATTCTTCACTTGGTATGAAACAGTGCTTTATGTATATGTATATATATATATATATATATATATATATATATATATATATACTGTAAGTACCCAGTTTTGCAGTTGGCATAAATGTGTCACATACTGTATGTGCCCATGCAGAGTGGGCTGTATAGCAGATCTGCATGTGTGCAGATGTATACCACTTTGCATTTGCTTTTTCTAGAAGCAAGTTTCACTTTTACTGCCAATTCTGAATGTGCCCCTTTGCATACTTCCCACCATTCTTATAAAATTTCTTTTCTCTTACGTTCTAGAGGATACTGGGGATCCATTTAGTGCCATTGGTTATAGACGGTTCCACTAGGAGCCATGGACACTTTAAGAATTTGATAGTGTGGGCTGGCTCCTCCCTCTATGCCCCTCCTACCAGTCTCAGTTTAGAAAATGTCCCCGGAGGAGCCGGTCACGCTTATGGAAACTCCTGAAGAGTTTTCTGCATTTATTTTTCTGTTTGTTATTTTCAGGCAGGACTGGATTACACCAGCCTGCCTGCTTCGTGGGATTTAGGGGGGGAACAGCCTAACCTCTTGAAGGGTTAATGGTCCCATTCCCCGCTGACAGGATACTAGCTCCCGGGGGAACTATTCGCAAACCCCACCTCGGCGAGCATACTAAGCCAGCGTCCCGGTTAGCAGGTCGCCGGCCATTATGGAGACACAAAGGTACGGAGAGCACGGCTTCTAACCAGGGCGGACTGCGTCTCCAGACTCAGTACACAGTGCAGACACATAGCTTCTGAGGGGACGACTGAGTCTCAGTACACTGTACACAGTACCCACACTGGCAAACACAGACTTAAAATGGTTAGGACTCCATTTTTAGCACTAAATTACCTCAGCCAGTATAAAAAAAGTGGGAAGACTGCGCCTTTGTGGGAGCGGGACTTCACTATGAGAGGATCCAGAAGCTCACCAGCGCCATTTTCCCTCTGCAGTGGACACAGATGCTGACTGACAGGGATGTGCAGCTCCACCGGAGTGACTCCAGATTACCTCAGTGGTACCAGGGGGTCATAGCAGGGGGAGCGATTATTAGTGTACTAAGTCCCCAATCTGGGTACTTAGTCTGCAACCCGGCTAAGCTTGGCATTAGCGATTAGGGTGCCATGTGCTGGCACCATAATATCTCTGTGTCTCCCTAGAAGGGCTCTTTGTGGGTTAATTGTGCTCTTAACCTTTTCCTGTGTGTGTGTGCTGTCACATTTACAGTATGTCAGGCAAAGAGTATGTTTCATGTACGGCAGAGTGTTCCTCTTCCCCAGGGGGCTCACTACTGTGTAATCAACGTAGTGCACCTTCCCAGGCTAGCGGGACAGAACCAGCATGACTGGATTCTATTAACGGAATAATCTCCCATATTTCTACTAAATTGTCCCGCAATGAGAAAGAGACACAATACTATAGACAATCTGTGGATGAGTTTATGAACAGAGACTCAGTCCCCAAAACAGCGTCTCAGACCCCCACCATTTGTCCGCAAAAACATACTCTGTCCCATATCCTGCAGTCTGGTTCGGATGATCAAGGATCAGACATGGAGGTGGACTCAGAGGGAGGGGGGGGGAGGGGATGTGGCTCTGTCACAGGGAATAGAGGCTCTTATAGAAGCTATCAGAGACGTTCTGCAAATTCCTGATAAGGTGACAGAGGAGTGTGAGGAATCGTATTTAATGTAAAAAAGACGTCCTCAGTCATGTTTCCTGTATCAAAGAAACTGAATACCCTGTTTGAAGAACCGTGGGTTAATCCTGATAGGAAATTTCAGATGCCTAAAAGGTTACTCTCATCCTTTTCTTTTCCTCCTGTGAAAAAATGGGAAAATCCACCAATAGTGGATGCATCAGTATCCAGGCTGTCACAGAAAATAGTGTTGCCTGTCCCTGGTGCAGCCTCCCTCAAAGACACGGCTGATCGTAAAATTGAGACTACACTCAAATCCTTGTGTACGACTGCTGGGGTGGCCCAGAGACCCACTATAGCATGTGCGTGGATTACTAAAGCCATTGCTAAATGGTCAGGTAACCTAATTGAGGGGTTTGATTCCTTATCTAGGGGGGAGATTGTTTTACTCCTGCAACATATACAGGACTCTGCGAACTTTATGGTGGAAGCCATAAAAGAAATAGGCTTGCTTAATGCACGCACCACTGCTATGGCAGTGTCAGCACGCAGGGGCTTATGGCTACGCCAGTGGACTGAAGATGCGGACTCCAGGAAAGGCATGGAGAGGCCTTATTTGGAGATGAACTAGAAAATGGATCTCCAAAGCTACTGCGGGAAAGTCCACGTATCTTCCTTCTGCAGCTCCCCCAGCCAGGAAGGCCTACTCAGGACATAATCTACAGTCCTTACGGACTGCCAAGTTTAAGAGCAAAACCAGAGGTTCTTCTACATCCACCAGAGGCACTATATGTAAACCACGCAAACCAGCAGCTGCCGGTTCTCAGGAACAGAGCTCTAGCTCTGCTTCCTCCAAGCCTTCAGCATGATGGTGGACCGCAATGCCTAGAAGACTGGCAGGTGGGAGCCTGACTAAAGTTTTTCAGTCACATCTGGATAACATCATGCCAGGATCCTTGGGTCATAGATCTTATTTCCCAAGGCTACAGACTGGAGTTTCAGGAGCTCCCACCTCACAGATTCTTCAAATCAGGCTTACCAGTTTCGCTAGAGGCAAGTATAACCTTACAGGATGCCATTCAAAAACTGGTACCGACTCAGGTAATTGTTCCAGTTCCACCTCATCTCCAAAACAAGGGATATTATTCCAACTTGTTTGTAATACCGAAACCGGACGGTTCAGTAAGGCTGATTTTAAATCTAAAATTGTTGAACCCGTACTTACGAGTGTTCAAATTCAAGATGGAGTCTCTGAGAGCGGTGATCTCAGGTCTGGAGGAAGGGGAGTTCCTAGTGTCTTTGGATATCAAGGATGCGTACCTTCACATTCCGATCTGGCCGCCTCACCAGACTTATCTACGGTTTGCACTGCAGGACTGTCACTACCAGTTCCAGGCCCTGCCATTTGGTCTCTCCATGGCACCAAGGGTGTTCATTCACCAAGGTGATGGCAGAGATTATGTTTCTCCTTCGCAAGAAGGGAGTAACATAATTCCGTACCTGGACGATTTTATGATAAAGGCACCGTCCAGTGAAAGGTTGTTGGACAGCATTTGTCTCACAACCAAACTACTCCTGGATCACGGGTGGATTCTAAATCTTCTGATATCTCACTTAGAGTCAACTCGGAGGCTCCCATTTCTGGGAATGATACTGGACACAGAGTCGCAGAAAGTTTTTCTTCCATTGGAAAAGGCATTGGTAATCCAGTCGATGGTTCGGGATGTCCTGAAGCCAACCCGGATATTGGTGCTTCTATGCAGTCGCCTTCTGGGGGAAATGGTGGCCTTTTATGAGGCTCTTCAGTATGACAGGTTTCCTGCAAGACCCTTCCAGCTCGATCTGTTGGACAAATGGTCTGGATCACATCTTCACATGCACCAGAGGATCCATCTGTCGCCAAAGGCCAGGATCCCCCTTCTGTGGAGGGCCGACGGTTTGGGATTCAGGATTGGATTTTGCTAACCACAGACGCAACCCTCAGAGGTTGTGGAGCAGTAACCCAGGGGATTCAGTTTCAAGGAAAATGGTCAAGTCAGGAAGTAGTACTTCCAATACACATTCTGGAACTCAGGGCTATATAAATACAACGCCCTTCTGCAGGCCTCATATCTTCTTCAAGATTGGGTCATTCAGGTTCAGTCGGACAATGTAACGGCAGTAACATACATAAACCGATAGGGCAGAACGAAAAGCAGAGCAGCAATGTCGGCGGTACAGTATCAAGAATTCTCCTCTTGGCAGAAAAACACGCTGTGGCGTTGTCGGCAGTCTTCATTCTGGGAGTAGACAACTGGGAAGCAGACTTCCTCAGCAGACATGACCTGCACCCGGGAGAGTGGGGCCTTCACCTGGAGGTGTTCAGGTGCTTGACACATCGATGGGTATGTCCACAAATCGACATGATGGCCTCTCGTCTCAACAAGAAGCTCAAGCGGTATTGTTTCAGGTTGAGAGACCCACAGGCAGTGGCAGTGGATGCCCTGACGACTCCATTGGTCTTTCAGATGGTGTATGTGTTCTCTCCACTTCCGCTGATCCCAAGAATTCTGAAAAGAATAATAAGGGAAAAGGTTCAAGCAACTCTCATTGCTCCGGAGTGGCCAAGAAGGGCATGGTATGCAGACCTTCTGGAGATGCTCCTGGAAGATCCGTGGCCTCTACCTCTTCGCGAGGATCTTCTGCAACAGGGCCCGTTCGTCTATCAAGACTTAACACAGCTACGTTTGACGGCATAGAAGTGGAACGGCTGATTTTAGCCAGGAGAGGCATCCCTGACAAGGTCATCCCAACTATGATCCAAGCCAGGAAGGGGGTAACGTCTAAACATTACCACCGTATTTGGAAGAAATAGTGTGAGAGCAGAAAATATTCTGCGGTGGAATTTCATTTGGGATGTTTCCTGCTTTTTCTGCAGTAGGGTGTGGATGTGGGCTCCATAAAAGTCCAGATTTCGGCCTTGTCCATTTTCTTTCAGAAAAAATTGGCTTCTCTACCTGAGGTCCAGACGTTCTTGAAAGGGGTTCTGCACATCCAGCCTCCCTTTGTGCCTCCCACGGCACCTTGGGATCTCAATTTGGTGCTGCAGTTCCTCCAATCAGACTGGTTTGAACCATTACAGGAGGTAGACATAAAAAATCTTACGTGGAAGACCATCACACTATTGTCCTTGGCTTCAGCAAGACGTGTGTCGGAGCTGGGGGTGTTGTCTCACAAGAACCCTTATTTAATTTTCCATGAGGACAGAGCTGAACTCAGGACTCGTCAGCAATTTCTTCCTAAGGTGGTGTCTGCGTTTCACATCAACCAACCCATTGTGGTTCCGGTTGTTACCGACACTTCTGTTACTTCAAAGTCTTGGGATGTTGTGAGGGCTTTGAAGGTGTATGTGAAGAGAAGAGCTTGTCACAGGAAATTGGAGTCGCTGTTTGTTCTTTACGATCTCAATAAGATTGGGTATCCTGCTTCAAAGCAGTCAATTGCGCGCTGGATCAGGCTTACCATCCAGCATGCTTATTCCACGGCAGGATTGCCGGTTCCTAAATCAGTACAGGCCCACTGTACTAGGTCGGTGGGTGCTTCTTGGGCGGCTGCCCGGGGTGTCTCGGCCTTACAGCTCTGCCAAGCAGCTACCTGGTCAGGTTCGAACACATTTGCAAAGTTCTGCAAGTTCGATACTTTGGCATCTGAGGACCTTCAGTTTGGTCATTCAGTTCAGCAGGAACCTCATCACTCTCCCACCCGGTTTGGGAGCTTTGGTCCTTCCCCATGGTACTAAATGGATCCCCAGTATCCTCTATGATGTAAGAGAAAATAGGATTTTAATTACCTACTGGTAAATCCTTTTCTCGTAGTCCGTAGAGGATACTGGGCGCCCGCCCAGTGCTTTGTTTTTCCTGCACTGTTACTTGGTTAAGTATTCTGGTTTGTTCAGCTGTTGCTGTTCCTGTTTCAAGTTTGGTTAGCATCGCTTTCCTCTTGTTTGTGTGTGCTAGTTCGGAATCTTACCACTATCCTTTTATCCTTCTCTCACAGTATGTCCATCTCCTCGGGCACAGTTTCCTAGACTGAGTCTGGTAGGAGGGGCATAGAGGGAGGAGCCAGCCCACACTATCAAATTCTTAAAGTGCCCATGGCTCCTAGTGGACGCATCTATACCCCATGGTACTAAATGGATCCCCAGTATCCTCTACAAACTACGAGAAAAGGATTTACCGGTGGTAATTAAAATCCAATTATATAGTGCAGCAAATTTTGTTTACAATTGGAATTCTTCCTATGACATTAATTTCTCTATGAAAACAATTTTATTTACTTATAATCAGAGCAAATATTAATTATCTACTGTAATTACTCAACATTTATCTAAATCTAGGGTAGGGGAGGCGGGGAAACGGCCAGACCAGAGAGCCGGAAGCTGCGCTGCGCGTGGCCTTCCTTACTTTTTGTGTGACTGGGCTGGCCTACCAGCCCATCAGCCCAAGGGATATATTTACTAAGCTCCTGAGTTTGACCGATTTTGTGTTAATTCTTCAAAGTGTCATCTCGGGAATTTACTAAACACAAATCTCGGCAGTGATGAGGGCATTCATATTTTTTTGCGGCACAACTTCACAAATACGAATGAATACACCATCGGTCAAACACGGCTGTTTAGGTATAGAACTTGGTAATTTACTATTCAGTTGTATTTGTAATCTCTACCGTGAAAGTTCATTTGCGGCCGTGAAAAAAAGCGAACCATAAAAAAACACGGAAAAAAATAGACCTGCTTTTGAGAAGCGTGTTTACAAGTGTTTCAACTTCATCATTAATCACACCTGCATTTTTTCCCTTTAAAAGGGGCCCAAGCACATTTGACAAATCACTCACTCTGAAATGGCTGCTGCCGTGTGTAATACTGAATTTTTGTTTGCTGTGGGATTCCTGAGACTGCTCCATCAGGCTAGAAGAAACCAGGGCCAGGAAACTGAACATGATCAGCAGGTTATACAGGTGCCATGGAGGCTGCGCAGGCCTCGTTTGTTTATGGGGCGTTTAAACTTAAATGCATTGGCCGATGACCAGGTCATACAGATGTTCCGGCTAAATAGAAACAACATTTTCCGTCTGTATGACCTTGTCATACTGGACCTAGACCCTGAGACAGCACGCTCTCGCTCTGTCTCAGGCCTGCACAAACTCCTGGCTGTGTTGCACTTTATGGCTACTGGCAGCTTTCAGGCTGTGACTGGCGATGTAATTGGAATCTCACAGCCCACCTTTTCAAAATACTTAAATCAGGTGAGGTAAACCATACATACTCCTCTACGTCTAAGTTTCTATTCTTTATATTATATTTTGTAATGTACACTCAGGTTTTGGATGCTTTGGATACATACATAGATGCCTCTATCTGCTTCCCTACCCAGGAGTTGCAGTGGCATGCAGTCAGGGTAGCTTTCTATGAGCTTGCTGGCATGCCCAATTTGCTGGGTGCCATAGATTGCACACACATTGAGCTAAGACCACCTAGGGGCAGGGAATATATTTATACCAATAGACATCTGGCCCACTCCACTAATGTACAGGTGGTTTGTGATGCAACTCTTAAAATTACAAGTGTTGTTGCGGGTTACTCTGGCTGCTGTCATGACTCCTTCATCCTCAGTCAGTCATCCCTCTTTGATAAATTTGAGGCCGGACAAATGCCCGATGGATGGCTGCTGGGTATGTACCAAGTTTTTTGTGTGTATGTGTGTTAACCTCAACATGGTCATTATGTTTGCACTTTGTTGTCTAAAGCATATTTCACAATGTTGCCTTTATATGTATTTCAGGTGATGGGGAATATGGCTGCTTCTCTTGGCTTCTGATTCCATTGTCCCGACCTGATTCACCTGCTGAACACAATTACAATCATGCACATAAGTCCACGCGGAATGTGATAGAAGATGTTTCGGTGTACAGAAATCTAGGTTTCGGTGTCTGGATAAGTCTGCAGGGCTTTTTTTTATTGTATAGTCCCTCAAAGGTGACTAGGATTGTATTCTGCTGCTGTTTTCTTCATAACGTGTTTGCAGCAACATCTGCCACATGGTGAGGAGGAGGATGATGTTGGTGATGAAGAAAACAGTCAGCAAGTAGGGGAGTTTGAAACATCTGGCGACAGTGTGAGTACAGATGTAAGGAGGCAGGTAAGGCAAGAACTGATCCTGCGCCATTTTGGCGGTAAGTGTATTTTTCAGTGTGTTTTGTATATAAACAATTATGGCACACAAATGACATTACAATATAAATGTAGCTCTTGCTCACTACAAATATAGGCCCTCATTCCGAGTTGTTCGCTCGGTAAATTTCATCGCATCGCAGCGATTTTCCGCTTAGTGCGCATGCGCAATGTCCGCACTGCGACTGCGCCAAGTAAATTTGCTATGAAGTTAGGATTTTTACTCACGGCTTTTTCTTCGCTCAGGCGATCGTAGTGTGATTGACAGGAAATGGGTGTTTCTGGGCGGAAACAGGCCGTTTTATGGGCGTGTGGGAAAAAACGCTACCGTTTCCGGAAAAAACGCAGGAGTGGCTGGAGAAACGGGGGAGTGTCTGGGCGAACGCTGGGTGTGTTTGTGATGTCAAACCAGGAACGACAAGCACTGAACTGATCGCAGATGCCGAGTAAGTCTGAAGCTACTCTGAAACTGCTAAGAAGTTTGTAATCGCAAAATTGCGAATACGTCGTTCGCAATTTTAAGATGCTAAGATTCACTCCCAGTAGGCGGCGGCTTAGCGTGAGCAACTCTGCTAACATCGCCTTGCGAGCGAACAACTCGGAATGACCCCCCTAGTTATCTGATTGTAGTGTATGTACTATATATGTGTTTATGTCTATCTGTTGTGTAGCAGTTACCTTTCAAAATGAATATCTATATATATATATATATATATATATATATATATTGTTTGTGCTTTTATTTTTAGTAAAAACACATTTTTCTATTGTGTTGTGAATATTTTCCTCAATGATAATTTTGAGTTAAGTATGCCGTAACAAATTATCACTCGTTTTTGTTCTTGGTTGTGTCTGTGTTGTGTTTCATTTTAAGCTCTGTTTAAAAAATGTTATGCTACTGACCCCTACATAATGGGCATTGAGTAATGTCTGGCATTTTGCTTACCCCACATTGTCTAACAACAATCTGAAACAATATTTAGTACTGAATTATGTATGTGTGCGGTAATGCTTCATGTTAGGCATGTTGGTAAAAGTTAGTCAATACATGTGTTGGATAACTCAATTAATTTTCGTGTTACACTGACAGTCAATAACAAATTAAACATTGCACATATAGCGTTTTTGTAATCTATTACCTTAAACAATTTTTTTGGGTGTCCCACAATTCATTATTGTTGTCATATGCTGGGGAATAGTGTGTATACAGCTGCAGGGTTGTTTATTTCTTAGGGGGTTGTTTGCTGGCTGCAGATGTTTGGGATGGCACATTGGAGTGTGTTCTGCTCGATCTTCGAACTGGGGAGGTAACTGGGGTCTGGATAGGTGTGGTTGTCCCTGAGCTGGATCCTTGTTGCTGTGATGCCAACAAATTTATGTTTTGGCTCAGGTTGTTCAGGCTTGCTGTAAGTTGGGTTGTTGCAGCTGTGTTGTTTGCGATGATTCGGGACAGGCTTTCGGTGATTAGCTGATTGTTTTGTATGATTTGAATGTGGGCGTGTTGATGGCGGTGTTGCTCATCCATTATGCGCTGAAAACTAACAATAAGTTGGCTGTTGTCGGCTCTCATCTGCTCCATTGTATTGGCCACTCTGCCAAGTTGCACATTCAGGACAGAACACGGGGTGATCGGGCACAGGTCACAGGGATACAATCATAAACATAAGAGAGAAAAAAAACAAAAATGGACAATTAATTATCCAACTATTGTGGGAAAGAGAAAATGTATACAATTTTCTCTTATTAAATACTGTCCTAGTTGGTGGTGCGCCCAGAGCCAGAAATTACACAGATAGACAATGGGAGAGAAAGAAGGCTCTTGTGTGGGCGCACTCTTGTACAAGGAAGGAAATTATTATATTAGATATTAAGAAATATTTAAAACATACCTTTTATTGGTATTGTTTAAGACATAATTACCCATCTAAATGATCCTTATGAAATAAAGAATTGAAAAATATTAAAATGTTCTGGTCTCTTTCTCCAAAGAGTGATTGGAAAGGTTGTAGACACTGGATTGTCAAACCCCCATTTCCCCTGACCAGTACAGAATTTCTGTATTGATGGGACAGAGGAATGGTCAAAATATTATAGATACATTCAACTATATAACTTATGTTAAGTTATAGTTAATATTCGATGGTCACCAGTATTTAAACACCTGAAATGTTGACAGATATCACATTGATAAAAAAATTATAAGATGTTGAGCTGCAATGGACACGAATTAAATAAAAGAGGAAGATAAGGAGGTACTGAATAGAATTAGTGGTGATACTGCTGTTGGTGTCCCTTCTTACATAGAGAGGGAAATAATTCCTACTCTACAACACCAGGTATTCGCAGGCAGTCTCCTCTCCTGGTACTAACCCGGCCCAACGCTGTTTAGCTTCCAAGATCGAACGAGATCGGGCGTTGGCAGCGTGGTATGATAGTAGAGGATTATGCAATCTGTACACCAATAAGAGTGCACCTATGGACAACAAGAAAGAGGGATGAATAAGTGAAGTGGGTGAAAATGTGTGGATCTGCTTTCCACGTTAGGCACGGTTCAACAGTTCCCACGTCCGTGGTACTCTGTTCCGTGGATCGTGGATGAGAGTCCACGAAATTTTTGTGGAAAGGAGAGAGAGTAAATTAATGTAATAACATTCCAGAACAGAAATGTGTATCGTATCCACATAAAGTGAATTCTGGACAATACCAGTCCCTATAGCTGAAGTAGTGCTCCTAACACAAATGTCGTTATTGACGGTGATATGGAGCTTTGCAAATATATTCTCACAACAAAAATATGTGTGTATATATGTTTACTACATATTAGGCCGTCTGAGCCAACCTGTTAGTAAGATACCAGAAAGTCAAGAATTAGCACAAAATATTACTATGGATAGACCAATATGAGAAAATAATTGCTGGAATTGATATTGAAAACAGTCTATCAGCGAGTTCTAAAAATCCTGACACAAAAGTATCTGATAGGTACCAGGATTCATGTAAATTAAGGAAAAAAGATCCTGACCTCAGATAGGGAATGAGTTTATATCAGAGAATAATATTCCATAGAAAGATTATTCTGGAAAAAATTCAACAGTCATCATAATAATATTGTGCTCCTGACATAGGATATAGTTTTAAGCAACGGCATTAGTTTTGTGACTGTGTAGATATATTCTCACAGCATGTATATTTCTGACATATTAACAGTCTAGGACAACATATAATTGTGGTATTCAGATGAAAATAGGTCCAGAATTGCATGGATTATTGCTGAAAATTAAACCAGCGTAACTGAATCATTCCCTCAATTGGAAAATAAAGCAGCCTATTTGCAGATACAAATAATCCTGACACAAGAATCTCTAGCAGGTACTGGGAATTATACAGGTTATGGCAAAAGGAAAGGCAGAGAAAGGAATATGTAACAGTGTCCTAGCCTCTGTTGGAGATTATAATTGCAGCCTGTATCAAAGAAGTAAAATTCACATGAAAAATTATTTTAGATATTACCTCTGATGTGCAGATTATAGGGATACAAATGTGGCTGACTACAAATACAATGTTACTGTCTGTGGGACATGACCACACGACAGATGGGGCTTACAAAACTCCGACCAAGAGGGCAATCAGGCAGCTCCATGCATAGTCAGGTGAGTAAAGGTGGTGCCAAAAATATCACTCCATGTGCGGACCCCCCGTGGAAGACGCGTTTCGCCTGTCAGGGCTTGTTCACTTCCGGGTTCGGAGGGGTGAGTGGGGACGGGATTTTTAAAAGCAGCTATATAGATGAAATGACCAATGGTTGTGGTCGGAGAGCGGGTGTGGTGGGCGGGAGTGCTACGTTGCCGCTCCCGCCCGCCGCCGCTGACGGACATTGTCAGCTGGTAGTTACGTGCAAGGAGCCTGCACGCGCCATATTGATAGTGGGATAGGATAATGCTATGTTGAAGAAAGTATGGGCAGGCCAGGAATGGCTGTTGTGGAGACCTGGAGCGCCATCATGTTAAAGGGAAAGAGTGGCGCTGGGATAATCACAGTGAGGGCAAAGAAAAATGCAAGACTGCAATTAATATCAGGGGTCCCGATATAAATAAGATAGAAAAATGAGGACCATATATTGCATAGTATGAGGAACCAGAACGGATCGATGACATTATGGCAAAAATGATAAAAGTGAAATAAAATAAAATAAATGTAATAGAAAATATTAATGATGAATAGAATTGGGTATAGGGAAAGGGAGAAGGGGAAACAAGATAGAGTGCTAACGAACCCTGAGTGGTAGGTTAGAATTGAGTTAAACTGGGGACTGGAGTGGTGCAACCTGGGATGTGGGGTATGAATGGAATTGGGGTATTAGTGGTGCATGCTGGGACGTGATTTAACGTGCAGGCTATTATATTGAATGAGTAAGTGGAATGAGTGATGGGTGTAAATGTGTAGTGGTGAGCTGTGGGAGTGGAGGGGGAAAAACTAACTAAGAGGATAATTATTGTGGAACTGGGTGAGAGTTGGATTTGAGGAAATAAAAGGAAAGTGAAGTAAGAAAATAAATAAATAAAAAATAAAAAATAATAAAATAAAAATAAAATTAAAAATAAATAATGATAAAAAATAGAACGTAATAAAATACAAATGAATGGAATAAAACTGGTATTGAATAAATGAAATAATAATTGGTTGAACGGGCAAAAATCAATAACGGTATTAAACAGCAAAAATAATGCATCTCATGCGTTGTATCATAGTATGAATGATGCTAAAATATTGAAATTTGTGAGCTCATCTGGTGCCACTTTATTTTAGAGTGAATGAATGAGCTGGATGTTGAAAAAAGGTGATGTATAGTACAAGGGCAGTGTCACCAGGTTACAATAAAGAGTGTGTCACAGAATAGGCATAGAAAAACACGTGGGGAGAAGTAGTGATATGAGGAATGGCGTGGGAAAGGGAATTATAAATAAAATTACAAAATCTACCGGAATGATGAGGATGGGAGAAGGTAACTGTGATGGAGAGAAAAAGGTATTGAATAAAACAGGTGACGGCTGGGTAACTCGCTATTATTGGATTGGGAGCAGGTCGGAAAAAGAAAGGGGGGAACCGGGTGCAAGAAGAGGGAAAGGGAGAGCATGTAAAAAGTGTGATAGGCAGTGCAATGTGTTTGGGATTGAGAAAAGGTGCAGTGTATATGTAAATGGATTGAAACTAATGAAGGAAACCAGTGGTTCACAAGAAAACAGGGTAATTTATATTTTCATTTAGACCGGAGGGCTTGAGACTATTGAGGCGAAAAATCCATTCGCTCTCTTTTTTGTAAAGTTCCTTGGTAATGTCTCCTCCTCGTATGCCTAAATGAACGTGATCTAGGCCAAAGGCCTTAAATTCTTTGATGGATTCTTTGTGGTAAAAGTGAAAGTGCCTGGCAACCGAGGTGAGCTGTTTCATACGTGCAATATCTTTCGGTGCATTGCGAATATTGCCCAAATGTTCCAGGACCCTCTCTTTCAATTTACGTGTGGTCATGCCAATGTATTTAAGGTTGCATCCACAAGTTATGCAATAAATCACAGCTTGAGTATTGCAATTGAAGAAATGTTGTAACGTTATTGATTGACCATATCGGTCCATGACGGTATTGGTTTGTAATATCTGGGGGCACGATTTACATTGTCCACAAGGAAAAGAGCCAGTAACAGATGTTTTTTTAGGTGTCGAAGTCACAAAATGGCTCCGGACTAACTGATCTTTCATGTTCTTGGATCTACGCCAACTTATCTGCAATGGAGAATTCAAGAAGGGAGATAAATCGGGATCCAGCTGTAGAATGGAAAGATGTTTAGTTATGGCATTCCTCAGCATCTTCCACTAGGGTCAGAAAGTCCCTATGAATCTAATGGTGTCATCTTGCGTAATGACCTCTTTTTTCTTCCCAAAAATCAGGCTTTCCCTATTGACTGTTGCAGTGGCTGAGTATGGTCGTTTAAGTGAGCGTTTACTATAGCCTCTAGCTAAGAGGCGATTAGTGAGTTCTCTGCTCTTGATTTTAAAGACATGATCCTCCGAGCAGTTACGTCTCAGCCTGAGATACTCCCCTTTAGGGATATTTTCAATGGTCGGTGGGAAATGTGAACTGGTTTGAAAAAGGAGACTGTTAGTTGAAGTCTCCTTGCGATATAATTCAGTTTCCAAAAAACCTGTATTGGACTTGTAAATCTTGAGGTCAAGAAAGGGGACCATCTCAGAGCTAATGGTGTATGTCAGTGTGATATTGAGATCGTTGGTATTCAGAAGTTTGATAAAGTTCATGAGAAGGTCTCTTTCTCCGTTCCAAATAATGAATATATCATCGATATATCTCAACCACAAAATCACATGTGTGGTATACTCCTCATTGATGGTATTAAAGACATGAAGGTGCTCCCACCACCCCAAAAAAAGATTGGCATATGTAGGTGCGCAAGCAGCGCCCATTGCTGTTCCCCTTACTTGTAGAAAAAAGTAGTTTTTGGAAAGAACAAAATTGAGTAACTCCAGAAGGAAATTTGAAAAATCTTTTGCTCCTCCTTGATCCAGGTAGTATTTGACCTCTGTGAGGCCTTGATGGTGATTAATACTTGTGTAAAGTGCCTCTACATCTAGAGTCACTAGGAGAAAATTGCTCTCAAAATGTATGTCATGGATCTTTCGTAACAAGTCGCATGTATCTTGCAAGTTGTAGGGTAAATCAAGAATGAATTCACGTATATGTAAGTCCAAAAATCGGCTTGGTTGCTACAAAGTCCCCCATTACCTGACATTATTGATCTGCCAGGTGGAGTATGAGCATTCTTATGGATCTTGGGCAAAAGATAGAATGCTGGTGTTTTTGGTTTCTGGACAGTAAGATATTGTAGTTCTTGTTTCGTGATGGTACCTTGGGCAGCAGCTTCCTGTACCAGGATGTTATAAGCATTCAGGAATCTGGTGGTTGGATCACTGAGAAGCTTTTTGTAACATGAAGGATTATACAATTGTCGATGTGCCTCGGTAATGTACATATCTCGAGGCCAAAGAACAATATTGCCACCTTTGTCGGATGATTTTATGATTATATCATGCCAAGTTCCTATTTCTTGAAGGGCTTTTCTCTCTTTGAATTTAAGATTTTTGGAAGAGTGGTGGATGCCAGTTTTAGTTTGAACATAAATGTCATCAAATTCTTTGGATACTCGGTTCAAAAAGACCTTGATCTCTGGACTAGTATTGTCAGGAGGGAAGAATGATGATTTGGGTTTACATTTCGGTCTGTAGGTAGTTCCTCCGTCAGTGTTGGATTCCATTTGAAGTTCCTCTAATTCCTGGATGGCATGGAGGTCATCACTAGACAGTTCTGAGTTGAAGACATCACCTACCTGTCTGGATTGTTGTTTGGCGAAACATTTCTTGAGAAGAAGCTTCCTCCCAAATAGTCTCAGATCCTTTTCCCAGGAAAATCTATTAAAAGATCTAGATGGTGAGAAGGAAAGTCCCTTTCCAAGTACTTCCATGTGGTCGGGGGAGAGAGACCTATCAGATAAATTAATGATCTGTAGTTTGGAGGAATTATCGGGATCTATCGCACTGTCTTCCTCTGCTGGGCTGGATATCTGGCGGTCCTTGGTATGTCCCAATCTTGATTGCGTCTGTCGTTTCTTCTTTCCCCCTCTCCTGGTTTTCCTTGATTTCTTATACGGCCCCTGGGCCTTGAACCTTGGCCTAAAAAACGTGGGGAGAAATCCTCAACCTCTTCCTGATTGTACTTGGTGTTTTCAAAAGTTTCACTGGCCGAGTCTCCACTGTTGGAAGACTCAAACTCCGAGAGGGTAGGGTCTTCCCTCTGTTTTCTATTCCTGTTGGGGAGTATGGGATTCCACCTGAAGATGTCGCCTCGTGCGAAGTCACGTTTATCCCTGATGAATTTGTTGCGTTTTCGGTCAATTATTGCTTGTTCATACAGGGCAATTTCTTTCTTATGCTTCTCAAAAGCTGTCTGGAAGGATAGGTCCTTTTCCCACGTCTCCAAATTTTTCCCAAGTTCCTCTATCTCTTTTTCAACCTGATCTATGAGTAAAGTGTCATGTTTGACCAGGAGGTGTAATAATTCGTGGGAGCACTTGAGAAGGGCTGCTTCCCATTCGGTCTTCAAGTTTTCAGGTGCAAGTGGGAAAGAAGGAAATACTTTGGGTCTAAGACCTCGAGGTACAATTTTGTTTTTAATATAATTTTCTAAGGTTGTAACATCCCATGATAGACGTGTCCTCCTCTGCAGATTTTTTTGTAATCTGGAGAAGGTAATCCTCCAATCTAGGTTGGAAGAGGTTTGTTCATAGGTTTCAGAAAAGGGATCCCCAAAATTCTCTAAGTTTTGGCGTTTTAATAACTCAGCTTTGAGTGAGAATGTCGTCATATTAAATGACAATGTAAACTCAGGCAGTATAGTACCGGAGAGTGGTAAAGATAGTTAGACTGAATATAAAAAGAAGGTAGCTGCTAAAAGGATCTGTGGGTAGGAAAAAATGAATTAAAGTAACATAGGTTCAAACGTAAGAATAAAGACCGTGCCAAACAATCAGAGTCTGTTATTACAACAGTATAGAATACTTAGGACAGAACACGGGGTGAGCGGGCACAGGTCACAGGGATACAATCATAAATATAAGAGAGAAAAAACCCAAAAATGGACAATTAATTACCCAAATAGTGGGAAAGAGAAAATGTATACAATTTTCTCTTATTAAATACTGTCCTAGTTGGTGGTGCGCCCAGAGCCAAGAATACACAGATAGACAATGGGAGAGAAAGAAGGCTCTTGTGTGGGCGCACTCTTGTACAAGGAAGGAAATTCTTATATTAGATATTAAGAAATATTTAAAACATAACTTTTATTGGTATTGTTTAAGACATAATTACCCATCTAAATGATCCTTATGAAATAAAGAATTGAAAAATATATGACACCATTAGATTCATAGGGACTTTCTGTCCAGAGTGTAAGATGCTGAGGAATGCCATAACTAAACATCTTTCCATTCTACAGCTGGATCCCGATTTATCTCCCTTCTTGAATTCTCCATTGCAGATGAGTTGGCGTAGATCCAAGAACATGAAAGATCAGTTAGTCCGGAGCCATTTTGTGACTTCGACACCTAAAAAACCATCTGTTATTGGCTCTTTTCCTTGTGGACAATGTAAATCGTGCCCCCAGATATTACAAACCAATACCGTCATGGACCGATATGGTCAATCAATAATGTTACAACATTTCTTCAATTGCAATACTCAAGCTGTGATTTATTGCATAACTTGTGGATGCAACCTTAAATACATTGGCATGACCACACGTAAATTGAAAGAGAGGGTCCTGGAACATTTGGGCAATATTCGCAATGCACCGAAAGATCTTGCACGTATGAAACAGCTCACCTCGGTTGCCAGGCACTTTCACTTTTACCACAAAGGATCCATCAAAGAATTTAAGGCTTTAGGCCTAGATCGCGTTCATTTAGGCATACGAGGAGGAGACATTACCAAGGAACTTTACAAAAAAGAGAGCGAATGGATTTTTCGCCTCAATAGTCTCAAGCCCTCCGGTCTAAATGAAAATATAAATTACCCTGTTTTCTTGTGAACCACTGGTTTCCTTCATTAGTTTCAATCCATTTACATATACACTGCACCTTTTCTCAATCCCAAACACATTGCACTGCCTATCACACTTTTTACATGCTCTCCCTTTCCCTCTTCTTGCACCCGGTTCCCCCCTTTCTTTTTCCGACCTGCTCGCAATCCAATAATAGCGAGTTACCCAGCCGTCACCAGCTTTATTCAATACCTTTTTCTCTCCATCACAGTTACCTTCTCCCATCCTCATCATTCCGGTAGATTTTGTAATTTTATTTATAATTCCCGTTCCCACGCCATTCCTCATATCACTACTTCTCCCCACGTGTTTTTCTATGCCTATTCTGTGACACACTCTTTATTGTAACCTGGTGACACTGCCCTTATACTATACATCACCTTTTTTCACCGTCCAGCTCATTCATTCACTCTAAAATAAAGTGGCACCAGATGAGCTCACAAATTTCAATAGTTTAGCATCATTCATACTATGATACAACGCATGAGATGCATTATTTTTGCTGTTTAATACCTGTTATTGATTTTTGCCCGTTCAACCAATTATTATTTCATTTATTCAATACCAGTTTTATTCCCTTCATTTGTATTTTATTACGTTCTATTTTTTATCCTTATTTATTTTTAATTTTATTTTTATTTTATTATTTTTTATTTATTTATTTTCTTACTTCACTTTCCTTTTATTTCCTCAAATCCAACTCTCACCCAGTTCCACAATCATTATCCTCTTAGTTAGTATTTCTCCCTCCACTCCCACAGCTCACCACTACACATTTACACCGATCACTCATTCCACTTACTCATTCAATATAATAGCCGGCACGTTAAATCACGTCCCAGCATGCACCACTAATACCCCAATTCCATTCATACCCCACATCCCAGGTTGCACCACTCCAGTCCCCAGTTTGACTCAATTCTAACCTACCACTCAGGGTTCGTTAGCACTCTATCTTGTTTCCCCTTCTCCCTTTCCCTATACCCAATTCTATTCATCATTAATATTTTCTATTACATTTATTTTATTTTATTTCACTTTTATCATTTTTGCCATAATGTCATCGATCCGTTCTTGTTCCTCATACTATGCAATATATGGTCCTCATTTTTCTATCTTATTTATATCGGGACCCCTGATATTAATTGCAGTCTTGCATTTTTCTTTGCCCTCACTGTGATTATCCCAGCGCCACTCTTTCCCTTTAACATGATGGCGCTCCAGGTCTCCGCAATAGCCATTCCTGGCCTGCCCATACTTTCTTCAACATAGCATTATCCTATCCCACTATCAATATGGCGCGTGCAAGCTCCTTGCACGGTTCCGGTATGAATGGTCGACCATGTTATGGTCGACAGTCATTAGATCGACCACTATTGGTCGACACTGACATGGTCGACATGTACACTTGGTCGACACATGAAAATGGTCGACACGTGAAAGGTCGACACATGAAAAGGTCGACATGAGTTTTTTAACTTTTTTGGGTGTCGTTTTTTTGCGTAAAGTGACTGGGAACCCCAATTAGTGCACCGCGTCCCCTCGCATGGCTCGCTTCGCACGCCATGCTTCGGGCATGGTGCCTTCGCTCCGCTACCGCTTCGCTCGGCACAGATTACCGTTCCAATCGTAGTCCACGTGGATCGTAAAGTATGGAAAAGTTCCCCAAAAGAAAAAAAGTTAAAAAACTCATGTCGACCTTTTCATGTGTCGACCTTTCATGTGCCGACCATTTTCATGTGCCGACCATGTCAATGTCGACCTATAGTGGTCGACCTAATGACTGTCGACCATAACATGGTCGACCATCTGAATGGATACCCCTTGCACGTAACTACCAGCTGACAATGTCCGTCAGCGGCGGCAGGCGGGAGCGGCAACGTAGCACTCCCGCAAACCACACCCACTCTCCGACCACAACCATTGGTCATTTCATCTATGTAGCTGCTTTTAAAAATCCCGTCCCCCACTCACCCCTCCGAACCCGGAAGTGAACAAGCCCTGACGGGCGAAACGCGTCTTCCACGGGGGGGTCCGCACATGGAGTGATCCTTTTGGCACCACCTTTACTCACCTGACTATGCATGGAGCTGCCTGATTGCCCTCTTGGTCGGAGTTTTGTAAGCCCCATCTGTCGTGTGGTCATGTCCCACAGACAGTAACATTGTATTTGTAGTCAGCCACATTTGTATCCCTATAATCTGCACATCAGAGGTAATATCTAAAATAATTTTTCATGTGAATTTTACTTCTTTGATACAGGCTGTAATTATAATCTCCAACAGAGGCTAGGACACTGTTACATATTCCTTTCTCTGCCTTTCCTTTTGCCATAACCTGTATAATTCCCAGTACCTGCTAGAGATTCTTGTGTCAGGATTATTTGTATCTGCAAATAGGCCGCTTTATTTTCCAATTGAGGGAATGATTCAGTTACGCTGGTTTAATTTTCAGCAATAATCTATGCAATTCTGGACCTTTTTTCATCTGAATACCACAATTATATGTTGTCCTAGACTGTTAATATGTCAGAAATATACATGCTGTGAGAATATATCTACACAGTCACAAAACTAATGCCGTTGCTTAAAACTATATCCTATGTCAGGACTCAGGAGTACAATATTATTATGATGACTGTTGAATTTTTTCCAGAATAATCTTTCTATGGAATATTACTCTCTGATATAAGCTCATTCCCTATCTGAGGTCAGGATCTTTTTTCCTTAATTTATACGAATCCTGGTACCTATCAGATACTTTTGTGTCAGGATTTTTAGAACTCGCTGATAGACTGTTTTCAATATCAATTCCAGCAATTATTTTCTCATATTGGTCTATCCATAGTAATATTTTGTGGTAATTCTTGACTTTCTGGCATCTTACTAACAGGTTGGCTCAGATGGCCTAATATGTAGTAAACATATACACACACATATTTTTGTTGTGAGAATATATTTGCAAAGCTCCATATTACCGTCAATAACGACATTTGTGTTAGGAGCACTACTTCAGCTATAGGGACTGGTATTGTCCAGAATTCACTTTATGTGGATACGATACACATTTCTGTTCTGGAATGTTATTACATTAATTTACTCTCTCTCCTTTCCACAAAAATTTCGTGGACTCTCATCCACGATCCACGGAACACAGTACCACGGACGTGGGAACTGTTGAACCGTGCCTAACGTGGAAAGCAGATCCACACATTTTCACCCACTTCACTTATTCATCCCTCTTTCTTGTTGTCCAATTATTTCCTACTCCATAATTTCTTACATAGGTGCACTCTCATTGGTGTACAGATTGCATAATCCTCTACTATCATACCACGCTGCCAATGCCCGATCTCGTTCGATCTTGGAAGCTAAACTGCGTTGGGTCGGGTTAGTACCAGGAGAGGAGACTGCCTGCGAATACCTGGTGTTGTAGAGTAGGAATTATTTCCCTCTCTATGTAAGAAGGGACACCAACAGCAGTATCACCACTAATTCTATTCAGTACCTCCTTATCTTCCTCTTTTATTTAATTCGTGTCCATTGCAGCTAAACATCTTATATTTTTTTATCAATGTGATATCTGTCAACATTTCAGGTGTTTAAATACTGGTGACCATCGAATATTAACTATAACTTAACATAAGTTATTATAGTTGAATGTATCTATAATATTTTGACCACTCCTCGGTCCCATCAATACAGAAATTCTGTACTGGTCAGGGGAAATGGGGGTTTGACAATCCAGTGTCTACAACCTTTCCAATCACTCTTTGGAGAAAGAGACCAGAACATTTTTATATTTTTCAATTCTTTATTTCATAAGGATCATTTAGATGGGTAATTATGTCTTAAACAATACCAATAAAAGTTATATTTTAAATATTTCTTAATATCTAATATAAGAATTTCCTTCCTTGTACAAGAGTGCGCCCACACAAGAGCCTTCTTTCTCTCCCATTGTCTAAGTTGCACATTCAGTCTGCTTGTGTTTCTACTGAGTCTAGGTAGATGATGGGGCAGACTGGCCAGATATTGGCTGTGTGTACGCAGTCATGGTTTTGTGCCTGTTGTGTGGCCCAACTGTCCCAAAAATGATTGGTCAATTTGTGGATGGAGTGGTGTTGGGCTCAATTGGGGGGTTGGGGATGTTTGGGATGGTGGAGTAATGTCAGCAGGCGTGGTTGGTTGGTTAGTATCAATTGCTTGCAGGTGGAGCGTGAATGTTTGCTGCAAGTCTGTTTCCTGCTGGGGATCCTGGGGCATGATGTCTGCATCTGTATAGGGTTGAAGAGAACAACATTTGAGGAAGTGTTTGTCTTCTGGTTGGTTACATCTTTACGTAAACATGCATGACTTATAAATATGCATGTTTAACATTAAAAAAGAGTGTGGACACCAATAATCATTTGGCTAAATAATTTTGCACAATATGTTGGTTCTTAGATAACCAATTTATAAAAACAATTACTATTGTAAATGTTGGACTAAGACCAAACTCACTGGGCAAACACAGAGAACTTTAAAAACTACAACACCCACAAATGATATATTATAGAGATGAGCGCCTGAAATTTTTCGGGTTTTGTGTTTTGGTTTTGGGTTCGGTTCCGCGGCCGTGTTTTGGGTTCGAACGCGTTTTGGCAAAACCTCACCGAATTTTTTTTGTCGGATTCGGGTGTGTTTTGGATTCGGGTGTTTTTTTCAAAAAACACTAAAAAACAGCTTAAATCATAGAATTTGGGGGTCATTTTGATCCCAATGTATTATTAACCTCAAAAACCATAATTTACACTCATTTTCAGTCTATTCTGAATACCTCACACCTCACAATATTATTTTTAGTCCTAAAATTTGCACCGAGGTCGCTGTGTGAGTAAGATAAGCGACCCTAGTGGCCGACACAAACACCGGGCCCATCTAGGAGTGGCACTGCAGTGTCACGCAGGATGTCCCTTCCAAAAAACCCTCCCCAAACAGCACATGACGCAAAGAAAAAAGAGGCGCAATGAGGTAGCTGTGTGAGTAAGATTAGCGACCCTAGTGGCCGACACAAACACCGGGCCCATCTAGGAGTGGCACTGCAGTGTCACGCAGGATGGCCCTTCCAAAAAACCCTCCCCAAACAGCACATGACGCAAAGAAAAAAAGAGGCGCAATGAGGTAGCTGACTGTGTGAGTAAGATTAGCGACCCTAGTGGCCGACACAAACACCGGGCCCATCTAGGAGTGGCACTGCAGTGTCACGCAGGATGTCCCTTCCAAAAAAAACCTCCCCAATCAGCACATGATGCAAAGAAAAAGAAAAGAAAAAAGAGGTGCAAGATGGAATTGTCCTTGGGCCCTCCCACCCACCCTTATGTTGTATAAACAAAACAGGACATGCACACTTTAACCAACCCATCATTTCAGTGACAGGGTCTGCCACACGACTGTGACTGATATGACGGGTTGGTTTGGACCCCCCCCAAAAAAGAAGCAATTAATCTCTCCTTGCACAAACTGGCTCTACAGAGGCAAGATGTCCACCTCATCTTCACCCTCCGATATATCACCGTGTACATCCCCCTCCTCACAGATTATCAATTCGTCCCCACTGGAATCCACCATCTCAGCTCCCTGTGTACTTTGTGGAGGCAATTGCTGCTGGTCAATGTCTCCGCGGAGGAATTGATTATAATTCATTTTAATGAACATCATCTTCTCCACATTTTCTGGATGTAACCTCGTACGCCGATTGCTGACAAGGTGAGCGGCGGCACTAAACACTCTTTCGGAGTACACACTTGTGGGAGGGCAACTTAGGTAGAATAAAGCCAGTTTGTGCAAGGGCCTCCAAATTGCCTCTTTTTCCTGCCAGTATAAGTACGGACTGTGTGACGTGCCTACTTGGATGCGGTCACTCATATAATCCTCCACCATTCTATCAATGTTGAGAGAATCATATGCAGTGACAGTAGACGACATGTCCGTAATCGTTGTCAGGTCCTTCAGTCCGGACCAGATGTCAGCATCAGCAGTCGCTCCAGACTGCCCTGCATCACCGCCAGCGGGTGGGCTCGGAATTCTGAGCCTTTTCCTCGCACCCCCAGTTGCGGGAGAATGTGAAGCAGGAGATGTTGACAGGTCGCGTTCCGCTTGACTTGACAATTTTGTCACCAGCAGGTCTTTCAACCCCAGCAGACCTGTGTCTGCCGGAAAGAGAGATCCAAGGTAGGCTTTAAATCTAGGATCGAGCACGGTGGCCAAAATGTAGTGCTCTGATTTCAACAGATTGACCACCCGTGAATCCTTGTTAAGCGAATTAAGGGCTGCATCCACAAGTCCCACATGCCTAGCGGAATCGCTCCCTTTTAGCTCCTTCTTCAATGCCTCCAGCTTCTTCTGCAAAAGCCTGATGAGGGGAATGACCTGACTCAGGCTGGCAGTGTCTGAACTGACTTCACGTGTGGCAAGTTCAAAGGGCATCAGAACCTTGCACAACGTTGAAATCATTCTCCACTGCGCTTGAGACAGGTGCATTCCATCTCCTATATCGTGCTCAATTGTATAGGCTTGAATGGCCTTTTGCTGCTCCTCCAACCTCTGAAGCATATAGAGGGTTGAATTCCACCTCGTTACCACTTCTTGCTTCAGATGATGGCAGGGCAGGTTCAGTAGTTTTTGGTGGTGCTCCAGTCTTCTGTACGTGGTGCCTGTACACCGAAAGTGTCCCACAATTTTTCTGGCCACCAACAGCATCTCTTGCACGCCCCTGTCGTTTTTTAAAAAATTCTGCACCACCAAATTCAAGGTATGTGCAAAACATGGGACGTGCTGGAATTTGCCCATATTTAATGCACACACAATATTGCTGGCGTTGTCCGATGCCACAAATCCACAGGAGAGTCCAATTGGGGTAAGCCATTCCGCGATGATCTTCCTCAGTTGCCGTAAGAGGTTTTCAGCTGTGTGCGTATTCTGGAAAGCGGTGATACAAAGCGTAGCCTGCCTAGGAAAGAGTTGGCGTTTGCGAGATGCTGCTACTGGTGCCGCCGCTGCTGTTCTTGCGGCGGGAGTCCATACATCTACCCAGTGGGCTGTCACAGTCATATAGTCCTGACCCTGCCCTGCTCCACTTGTCCACATGTCCGTGGTTAAGTGGACATTGGGTACAACTGCATTTTTTAGGACACTGGTGAGTCTTTTTCTGACGTCCGTGTACATTCTCGGTATCGCCTGCCTACAGAAGTGGAACCTAGATGGTATTTGGTAACGGGGGCACACTGCCTCAATAAATTGTCTAGTTCCCTGTGAACTAACGGCGGATACCGGACGCACGTCTAACACCAACATAGTTGTCAAGGACTCAGTTATCCGCTTTGCAGTAGGATGACTGCTGTGATATTTCATCTTCCTCGCAAAGGACTGTTGAACAGTCAATTGCTTACTGGAAGTAGTACAAGTGGGCTTACGACTTCCCCTCTGGGATGACCATCGACTCCCAGCGGCAACAACAGCAGCGCCAGCAGCAGTAGGCGTTACACGCAAGGATGCATCGGAGGAATCCCAGGCAGGAGAGGACTCGTCAGACTTGCCAGTGACATGGCCTGCAGGACTATTGGCATTCCTGGGGAAGGAGGAAATTGACACTGAGGGAGTTGGTGGGGTGGTTTGCGTGAGCTTGGTTACAAGAGGAAGGGATTTACTGGTCAGTGGACTGCTTCCGCTGTCACCCAAAGTTTTTGAACTTGTCACTGACTTATTATGAATGCGCTGCAGGTGACGTATAAGGGAGGATGTTCCGAGGTGGTTAACGTCCTTACCCCTACTTATTACAGCTTGACAAAGGGAACACACGGCTTGACACCTGTTGTCCGCATTTCTGGTGAAATACCTCCACACCGAACTGACCGAAGAGCTGATTTTTTTGGTATTTTCACCTGGCATGTCAACGGCCATATTCCTCCCACGGACAACAGGTGTCTCCCCGGGTGCCTGACTTAAACAAACCACCTCACCATCAGAATCCTCCTGGTCAATTTCCTCCCCAGCGCCAGCAACACCCATATCCTCCTCATCCTGGTGTACTTCAACACTGACATCTTCAATCTGACTATCAGGAACTGGACTGCGGGTGCTCCTTCCAGCACTTGCAGGGGGCGTGCAAATGGTGGAAGGCGCATGCTCTTCACGTCCAGTGTTGGGAAGGTCAGGCATCGCAACCGACACAATTGGACTCTCCTTGTGGATTTGGGATTTCAAAGAACGCACAGTTCTTTGCGGTGCTTTTGCCAGCTTGAGTCTTTTCAGTTTTCTAGCGAGAGGCTGAGTGCTTCCATCCTCATGTGAAGCTGAACCACTAGCCATGAACATAGGCCAGGGCCTCAGCCGTTCCTTGCCACTCCGTGTGGTAAATGGCATATTGGCAAGTTTACGCTTCTCCTCCGACAATTTTATTTTAGGTTTTGGAGTCCTTTTTTTACTGATATTTGGTGTTTTGGTTTTGACATGCTCTGTACTATGCCATTGGGCATCGGCCTTGGCAGACGACGTTGCTGGCATTTCATCGTCTCGGCCATGACTAGTGGCAGCAGCTTCAGCACGAGGTGGAAGTGGATCTTGATCTTTCCCTAATTTTGGAACCTCAACATTTTTGTTCTCCATATTTTAATAGGCACAACTAAAAGGCACCTCAGGTAAACAATGGAGATGGATGGATTGGATACTAGTATACAATTATGGACGGGCTGCCGAGTGCCGACACAGAGGTAGCCACAGCCGTGAACTACCGCACTGTACTGTGTCTGCTGCTAATATATAGACTGGTTGATAAAGAGATAGTATACTCGTAACTAGTATGTATGTATAAAGAAAGAAAAAAAAACCACGGTTAGGTGGTATATACAATTATGGACGGGCTGCCGAGTGCCGACACAGAGGTAGCCACAGCCGTGAACTACCGCACTGTACTGTGTCTGCTGCTAATATATAGACTGGTTGATAAAGAGATAGTATACTCGTAACTAGTATGTATGTATAAAGAAAGAAAAAAAAACCACGGTTAGGTGGTATATACAATTATGGACGGGCTGCCGAGTGCCGACACAGAGGTAGCCACAGCCGTGAACTACCGCACTGTACTGTGTCTGCTGCTAATATATAGACTGGTTGATAAAGAGATAGTATACTCGTAACTAGTATGTATGTATAAAGAAAGAAAAAAAAACCACGGTTAGGTGGTATATACAATTATGGACGGGCTGCCGAGTGCCGACACAGAGGTAGCCACAGCCGTGAACTACCGCACTGTACTGTGTCTGCTGCTAATATATAGACTGGTTGATAAAGAGATAGTATACTCGTAACTAGTATGTATGTATAAAGAAAGAAAAAAAAACCACGGTTAGGTCACTGGTATATACAATTATGGACGGGCTGCCGAGTGCCGACACAGAGGTAGCCACAGCCGTGAACTACCGCACTGTACTGTGTCTGCTGCTAATATATAGACTGGTTGATAAAGAGATAGTATACTCGTAACTAGTATGTATGTATAAAGAAAGAAAAAAAAACCACGGTTAGGTGGTATATACAATTATGGACGGGCTGCCGAGTGCCGACACAGAGGTAGCCACAGCCGTGAACTACCGCACTGTACTGTGTCTGCTGCTAATATAGACTGGTTGATAAAGAGATAGTATACTACTAATATTATATATACTGGTGGTCAGGTCACTGCTCACTAGTCACACTGGCAGTGGCACTCCTGCAGCAAAAGTGTGCACTGTTTAATTTTAATATAATATTATGTACTCCTGGCTCCTGCTATAACCTATAACTGGCACTGCAGTAGTGCTCCCCAGTCTCCCCCACAATTATAAGCTGTGTGAGCTGAGCAGTCAGACAGATATATAATATATATAGATGATGCAGCACACTGGCCTGAGCCTGAGCAGTGCACACAGATATGGTATGTGACTGACTGAGTCACTGTGTGTATCGCTTTTTTCAGGCAGAGAACGGATATATTAAATAAACTGCACTGTGTGTCTGGTGGTCACTCACTATATAATATATTATGTACTCCTGGCTCCTGCTATAACCTATAACTGGCACTGCAGTAGTGCTCCCCAGTCTCCCCCACAATTATAAGCTGTGTGAGCTGAGCAGTCAGACAGATATATAATATTATATATAGATAATAGATGATGCAGCACACTGGCCTGAGCCTGAGCAGTGCACACAGATATGGTATGTGACTGAGTCACTGTGTGCTGTGTATCGCTTTTTTCAGGCAGAGAACGGATTATAAATAAAAGTGGTGGTCAGTCACTGGTCACTATCAGCAAAACTCTGCACTGTACACTACTGAGTACTCCTAATGCTCCCCAAAATTAGTAAATCAAGTGTCTAAACGGAGAGGACGCCAGCCACGTCCTCTCCCTATCAATCTCAATGCACGTGTGAAAATGGCGGCGACGCGCGGCTCCTTATATAGAATCCGAGTCTCGCGATAGAATCCGAGCCTCGCGAGAATCCGACAGCGTCATGATGACGTTCGGGCGCGCTCGGGTTAACCGAGCAAGGCGGGAAGATCCGAGTCGCTCGGACCCGTGAAAAAAAACATGAAGTTCTGGCGGGTTCGGATTCAGAGAAACCGAACCCGCTCATCTCTAATATATTATCGACTAAATGTTTTTTTTTTTAAAAACACACTACATTAAATGACAAGATGAATACACTCATCCATTGTTAAAGGATGTGAATCTTGGTCACTAAACATTTGTTTGTTTTTTGTTTGTTTTTTATCTAAAAATACGACTGTTTGGCTCAAGTGTGTGTGCACACCTATTTAGCGCATATGGGCCCTCATTCCACGTTGATCGCTCACTAGCTGCTTTTAGCAGCAGTGCAAACGCTAAGCCGCCGCCCTCTGGGAGTGTATCTTAGCTTAGCAGAATTGCAAACGAAAGATTAGCAGAATTGCTCGAAAATCTATTCCTGCAGTTTCTGAGTAGCTCCAGACCTACTCCTAGATTGTGATCACTGCAGACTGTTTGGTTCCTGATTTGACATCACAAACACGCCCTGCGTTCGGCCAGCCATTCCCCCGTTTCCCCAGCCACTCCTGCGTTTTAGCCTGACACACCTGCGTTTTTTAGCACACTCCCGGAAAATGGTCAGTTTCCGCCCAGAAACACCCACTTCCTGTCAATTACACACCGATCAGCAGAGCGACTGAAAAGCGTTGCTCGCCCCTGTGTAAAATTGCTTAGTTTTGTGTGAAAGTACTTGGCGCGTGCACCCTGCGGCCCATACGCATGCACGGAACAGCCGGTTTTTAGCCTGATCGCTATGCTGCGAAAAACGTCAGCGAGCGATCAACTCGGAATGAGGGCCATTGTAAAGTTGAGATATGAACCACTAAATTATACAAACCATGTGCTTGCTGGTGTTGATTCGTACAAGGATTAGTGTGTGGTTTTGGTGCTGTGTATTTTGTGTGCAAAAACACTGTGTAAGTATGTAATGTAATTATTTGTTTGTGTTTACTCACCAGACAGTTGAGGGGATTGGGGTTCCTCGGATTGTGGGCTGGCCAAAATGGCTTCTGGTGGCTGAGCCGACACAGTGGAGATGCGCCGTTGTGGTGGAGATGATGCGGGTGTCGTTGCCACATCAGGACGGCGTCTCTTGCTTGGCCTCTTCTGGCGACTGGCAGACCCCTGTGAACAGGGATGAATTGGGAAATAAAAGTGGCCCTGGAAAAATTTCTAGAAGTGGCCTCATGTGGGCGGCACCAAATCAACGGTAGACGGAACCAATACCAAAGTAGGCGGGATTACTACTTCAACATGAAATGTAGGCGGATTTACACCTACAAATGGCAGGACATGTCATATTTGCTGGACCTAACACCTTAAAAAAGTTTAGAAAGTATTGTGTTGTAGCAGAAGTAGTTAAACTTGGGGTGACATTTAATCCTCTGCACACTTACTAAATACATTTTAAAGCAATTATAGCTAATTCATGCTATACTTTGTCTTTACTACAGTGGTTCTCAAGCTCGGTCCTCAGGACCCCAAACAGCTCATGTTATCCAGGTCACCTAGCAGGTGCACAGGTGTATTCATTACTCACTAACACATTTCAAAAGGTGGAGCTAATTATTTTACTTGTGATTCTGTGAGAAAACCTGGAAAACATGCACTGTTTGGAGTCCTGGTGACTGAGTTTAAGAACCTGTGCTCTATTAAAAACAAGGAATACCATCACCTTTAATACTTCCCCCTGACCTACCGCCAGTACTGGTACTGCTACTACCCCCATACCTACTAACATGACCCTCTCCAGCAGGGACAGAATGCTCTGCTCCTGGGCTTCCCTCTTAATAAATGATTGCCATCACCTGTGGTGAAACACTTTTCTTATTCATTCACCTGTTCAAAACAGGTTCCAGCAATCATAAATTAGGGGTGAAGTCCAGGAGCAGAGCATTCTGCACCACCCCGGACCAGCCACTACATCATCATCATCATCATCATCATCATCATCATCATCATCATCATCATATTTTGACATGCTCCCACCACCACTTCCCCATATACGCCACACTACATTTCTGCACTACATCACTATACATCAGTTAGAGAGTTATAGGTAGAATGGGAGGGAAGCGTTTAAAATACTGCAAGCATCTTTGTAACGGTGTATATTTTTTAGTCAGACACTACCTAGAGCACCTGCCATTCAGTGCAAACAGACTCGTGTATGTTGTGTGTCTGTGCTGCTGCTCTGTTGCTTATTTTAGCCAGCTAGCTCGCTGCAGAAAAGTTGGAGTGGCCATGCCTGCTAGCCATTTTCCCAGGTTTCGTCACGTTGGAGGCGGGAGCAGCAAGGCATGCCCCCATTACCTTTCTCCTATGAATATAACTGACCATAGCGCTAAAGATTGTCTAATCTGGCTGGTTAGACTGAATACCTGGTAATGTATGGGAGCAAATGACAATTGACGATTGTTCAGACAAATTGGTTAAATCAAATGGATTTAACCAGTTTGTCTGATTGACCATTTTTGTCTGCTTTTCAGTGTTTGGAAGCAAATGGTCAATTGTCAGTTGCTCCCATACTGTACATTACCAGCCAGGTTGGACAATCAATCTTTAGGTCTATGGCCATTTTAAGCAGCACGCATGTGAATGAGTGTTTTCTTACCTATATGATTTCTCTGTAATGGGGAACCTCTGAAGATACTGATCCTTCCTTGACAGGCAGTGTCTTCAGTCAGTATTCACTATTCATGTAGGAGGTCACATGATTCGGAAGCCGTCTGGTTGCGTAGGAATAAAGTGAATGTCATAATCATGCAACAGAGGTTCAACCAGATAAAATATAGCAAAAGAAGCTTTGGGACAGGGCAAAATTTAGTTTTCCTGATCAAACAATTTTATATTAATAAAATATATTTGCTCATTTAGTACCATTTGTATCATTAATATGTTTTCTTTAGAATTGGTGTCCTAGTGAAAATTACTGTCCCTGAGCATTTTCTTCTAATCCTACTAGTGGTCCTATATGTGTGATTCCCCAGCGCCATCCCCTGTGTGTCTCCCCAGCGCTATCCCGCAGTGTGTTCCCCAGCGCCATCCCGCAGTGTGTCTCCGCTGTGCCTCTCTCCAGCGCCATCCCCCTGTGCCTCTCTCCAGCGCCATCCCACAGTGCGTCTCCCCAGCGCCATCCCACAGTGTGTCTCCCCAGCGCCATCCCACAGTGCGTCTCCCCAGCGCCATCCCACAGTGTGTCTCCCCAGCGCCATCCCACAGTGTGTCTCCCCAGCGCCATCCAGCTGTGCCTATCTCCAGCGCCATCCCACAGTGCGTCTCCCCAGCGCCATCCCACAGTGTGTCTCCCCAGCGCCATCCCACAGTGTGTCTCCCCAGTGCCATCCCGCAGTATGTCTCCCCAGTGCCATCCCGCAGTGTGTCTCCCCAGCGCCACCCCACAGTGTGTCTCCCCAGTGCCATCCCGCAGTGTGTCTCCCCAGCGCCATCCCGCAGTGTGTCTCCCCAGCGCCATCCCACAGTGTGTCTCTCCAGCGCCATCCCACAGTGTGTCTCCCCAGCACCATCCCACAGTGTGTCTCCCCAGCGCCATCCCCCTGTGCCTCTCTCCAGCGCCATCTCCCTTTGCCTCTCTCCAGCGCCATCCCCCTGTGCCTCTCTCCAGCGCCATCCCACAGTGCGTCTCCCCAGCGCCATCCCACAGTGTGTCTCCCCAGCGCCATCCCACAGTGTGTCTCCCCAGCACCATCCCCCTCTGTGTCTCTCCAGCACCATGCCACAGTGTGTCTCCCCAGCGCCATTCCACAATGTGTCTCCCCAGAGCCATTCCCCTGTGTGTCTCCCCAGCACCATCCCACAGTGTGTCTCCCCAGCGCCATCCCACAGTGTGTCTCCCCAGAGCCATTCCCCTGTGTGTCTCCCCAGCGCCATCCCACAGTGTGTCTCCCCAGCGCCATCCCACAGTGTGTCTCCCCAGCGCCATCCCACAGTTTGTCTCCCCAGCACCATCCCACAGTGCGTCTCCCCAGCGCCATCCCACAGTGTGTCTCCCCAGCACCATCCCATAGTGTGTCTCCCCAGCGCCATCCCACAGTGTGTCTCTCCAGCGCCATCCCACAGTGTGTCTCTCCAGCGCCATCCCACAGTGTGTCTCCCCAGCGCCATCCCCCTCTGTGTCTCTCCAAAACCATGCCACAGTGTGTCTCCCCAGCGCCATTCCACAATGTGTCTCCCCAGAGCCATTCCCCTGTGTGTCTCCCCAGCACCATCCCACAGTGTGTCTCCCCAGCTCCATCCCACAGTGTGTCTCCCCAGCGCCATCCCACAGTGTGTCTCCCCAGCTCCATCCCACAGTGTGTCTCCCCAGTGACATCCCACAGTGTGTCTCCCCAGCGCCATCCCACAGTGTGTCTCCCCAGCGCCATCCCACAGTGTGTCTCCCCAGAGACATCCCACAGTGTGTCTCCCCAGCACCATCCCCCTCTGTGTCTCTCCAGCGCCATCCCACAGTGTGTCTCCCCAGCACCATTCCACAGTGTGTCTCACCTGCGCCATCCCCCTGTGCCTCTCTCCAGCGCCATCCCCCTGTGCCTATCTCCAGCGCCATCCCACAGTGCGTCTCCCCAGCGCCATCCCACAGTGTGTCTCCCCAGCGCCATCCCACAGTGTGTCTCCCCAGCGCCATCCCGCAGTATGTCTCCCCAGTGCCATCCCGCAGTGTGTCTCCCCAGCGCCATCCCACAGTGTGTCTCCCCAGCACCATCCCACAGTGTGTCTCCCCAGCGCCATCCCCCTGTGCCTCTCTCCAGCGCCATCTCCCTTTGCCTCTCTCCAGCGCCATCCCCCTGTGCCTCTCTCCAGCGCCATCCCACAGTGCGTCTCCCCAGCGCCATCCCACAGTGTGTCTCCCCAGCGCCATCCCACAGTGTGTCTCCCCAGCACCATCCCCCTCTGTGTCTCTCCAGCACCATGCCACAGTGTGTCTCCCCAGCGCCATTCCACAATGTGTCTCCCCAGAGCCATTCCCCTGTGTGTCTCCCCAGCACCATCCCACAGTGTGTCTCCCCAGCGCCATCCCACAGTGTGTCTCCCCAGAGCCATTCCCCTGTGTGTCTCCCCAGCGCCATCCCACAGTGTGTCTCCCCAGCGCCATCCCACAGTGTGTCTCCCCAGCGCCATCCCACAGTTTGTCTCCCCAGCACCATCCCACAGTGCGTCTCCCCAGCGCCATCCCACAGTGTGTCTCCCCAGCACCATCCCACAGTGTGTCTCCCCAGCGCCATCCCACAGTGTGTCTCTCCAGCGCCATCCCACAGTGTGTCTCTCCAGCGCCATCCCACAGTGTGTCTCTCCAGCGCCATCCCACAGTGTGTCTCCCCAGCGCCATCCCCCTCTGTGTCTCTCCAGCACCATGCCACAGTGTGTCTCCCCAGCGCCATTCCACAATGTGTCTCCCCAGAGCCATTCCCCTGTGTGTCTCCCCAGCACCATCCCACAGTGTGTCTCCCCAGCTCCATCCCACAGTGTGTCTCCCCAGCGCCATCCCACAGTGTGTCTCCCCAGCTCCATCCCACAGTGTGTCTCCCCAGTGACATCCCACAGTGTGTCTCCCCAGCGCCATCCCACAGTGTGTCTCCCCAGCGCCATCCCACAGTGTGTCTCCCCAGAGACATCCCACAGTGTGTCTCCCCAGCACCATCCCCCTCTGTGTCTCTCCAGCGCCATCCCACAGTGTGTCTCCCCAGCACCATTCCACAGTGTGTCTCACCTGCGCCATCCCCCTGTGCCTCTCTCCAGCGCCATCCCCCTGTGCCTATCTCCAGCGCCATCCCACAGTGCGTCTCCCCAGCGCCATCCCACAGTGTGTCTCCCCAGTGCCATCCCACAGTGTGTCTCCCCAGCGCCATCCCGCAGTATGTCTCCCCAGTGCCATCCCGCAGTGTGTCTCCCCAGCGCCATCCCACAGTGTGTCTCCCCAGTGCCATCCCGCAGTGTGTCTCCCCAGCGCCATCCCGCAGTGTGTCTCCCCAGCGCCATCCCACAGTGTGTCTCTCCAGCGCCATCCCACAGTGTGTCTCCCCAGCACCATCCCACAGTGTGTCTCCCCAGCGCCATCCACCTGTGCCTCTCTCCAGCGCCATCTCCCTTTGCCTCTCTCCAGCGCCATCCCCCTGTGCCTCTCTCCAGCGCCATCCCACAGTGCGTCTCCCCAGCGCCATCCCATAGTGTGTCTCCCCAGCGCCATCCCACAGTGTGTCTCCCCAGCACCATCCCCCTCTGTGTCTCTCCAGCACCATGCCACAGTGTGTCTCCCCAGCGCCATTCCACAATGTGTCTCCCCAGCGCCATTCCACAATGTGTCTCCCCAGAGCCATTCCCCTGTGCGTCTCCCCAGCACCATCCCACAGTGCGTCTCCCCAGCGCCATCCCGCAGTGTGTCTCCCCAGCGCCATCCCGCAGTGTGTCTCCCCAGCGCCATCCCGCAGTGTGTCTCCCCAGCATCATCCCACAGTGCGTCTCCCCAGCGCCATCCCACAGTGTGTCTCCCCAGCGCCATCCCACAGTGTGTCTCCCCAGCGCCATCCCACAGTGTGTCTCCCCAGTGACATCCCACTGTGTGTCTCCCCAGCGCCATCCCACAGTGTGTCTCCCCAGCGCCATCCCACAGTGTGTCTCCCCAGCGCCATCCCACAGTGTGTCTCCCCAGCGCCATCCCACAGTGTGTCTCCCCAGCAACATCCCACAGTGTGTCTCCCCAGCACCATCCCCCTCTGTGTCTCCCCAGCGCCATCCCCCTCTGTGTCTCTCCAGCGCCATCCCACAGTGTGTCTCCCCAGCACCATCCCACAGTGTGTCTCCCCAGCGCCATCCCCCTGTGCCTCTCTCCAGCGCCATCTCCCTGTGCCTCTCTCCAGCGCCATCCCCCTGTGCCTCTCTCCAGCGCCATCCCACAGTGCGTCTCCCCAGCGCCATCCCACAGTGTGTCTCACCAGCGCCATCCCACAGTGTGTCTCCCCAGCGCCATCCCACAGTGTGTCTCCCCAGCGCCATTCCACAATGTGTCTCCCCAGAGCCATTCCCCTGTGTGTCTCCCCAGCACCATCCCAGAGTGCGTCTCCCCAGCGCCATCCCACAGTGTGTCTCCCCAGCGCCATCCAACAGTGTGTCTCCCCAATGCCATCCCACAGTGTGTCTCCCAAGTGACATCCCACAGTGTGTCTCCCCAGCGACATCCCACAGTGTGTCTACCCAGCACCATCCCCCTCTGTGTCTCGCCAGCACCATCCCCCTCTGTGTCTCCCCAGCGCCATCCCCCTCTGTGTCTCTCCAGCGCCATCCCACAGTTTGTCTCCCCAGCACCATCCCACAGTGTGTCTCCCCAGCGCCATCCCGCAGTGTGTCTCCCCAGCGCCATCCCGCAGTGTGTCTCCCCAGTGACATCCCACAGTGTGTCTCCCCAGCACCATCCCCCTCTGTGTCTCTCCAGCGCCATCCCACAGTGTGTCTCCCCAGCACCATCCCACAGTGTGTCTCCCCAGAGCCATTCCCCTGTGCATCTCTCCAGCGCCATCCCACAGTGTCTCCCCCCAGAGCCATTCCCCTGTGCATCTCTCCAGCGACATCACACTGTGTTTTTCCAGTGCCATCCCCGTGCGTCTTCCAGCGTCATTCCCCTGTGTCTACCCTGAGCCAATCCCGTATGTCTACCCAGTGCCTTCCCTGTTTTTCTCCCAACCCTATCCCCCTGTGTATCTCCCCAGTGCTATCCCTCAGTGACATCCGACACAGTGCTCCCCCGCTGTGTGTCTCCCCAGTGCCTTCCCAGCACTCACTGACACCCCCCTTTAAAGCTAACACAATATGATAGCTCCTCTGTACTGTGTGCCATAGAGGGCATACCCACCCTGCATAACTACCACTTTATATATTATAGTCACATCCAGGGGTGACACATGGCCATCCTCCCCCACCCCAGGGGCTCCCCCTGCTCCCCAATAACATAGAACTCACCAGGGACATACCCCTGAAGGGCTCCGCACCTTTTTGGAGCAAAACAGGTCCCTCCGGAGGTTGTGTCCTGGACCCGCCTGAAACTTCACCCTGGCCTCACACAGCCGCTGCTTCTGTCTGCCGCCGCACACACACAGCCCCCTGCAGAGCCGCTGCATCCGCTCACCTTCACGCCCCACACAGCCCTAACCCGGCAACCAATTTTATTTCTTTAAGGGGAGGAGCAGGGACGGCGGCCTCCTCCCCCTCTGACCAGACAGCTCCTCCTCAGGACGGGACCGTGCTGCGGCGGCGCCACAGACCGCAGCTTGGCACACTCGGGACTGGCAGTTTGCGGCATCATATAATGAGTCAATCTGACTCATTGTAATGCTGCCGGCCCCTTCCGTGCGGTGGGCCTCGGCTGCTTGTCATGGACAAAAGCCGTGACCACATGATGGCGCTATGGTGGGCGTGGCCATGGATGACAGGTGGCCCTGCTCTCCGTTCGGCCCACCGGGGGGAATCCCCGGTAGGGTTAGTGGCCAATACGGGCCTGCCTGTGAAGGACGTCTTTGTGGAGTGTGGTGCGATGAGAAAGTTCCTATGGGTTAAAACAAACATTATTATTATGTTTTTCTTTGTGTTTGCAGATTAAGTGACACAAAGTATAGTTTACCTGCATCGCCAGCATCTGCAGCTCTTGGCAGTGTGGTTTGTGTCCTGGCTGTGCTGGCTTTCTTTCGTACTGTTTAAATTGGAAGATTATGGTTATGTACATTATATTCTGAGTACATATTTGTAAACAATTACATTTTGTGATGTGGACATCTGAAGAACATTATGATAAAAGTAACACACTTTTGGAAAGCTTTTCTAGGTGACATCATTGTGTGTGTACTGTATAGTATAATTACGGACAATTTAAAACAACAATTCCATACACCAAGGTGTTTAGTTTAGAATGATAAATAGCTCAAAAATCCAACCATGGATAAATTCTCAATAATAGTATTCTTCTCTAACAGAATACATTAGAAATGGCAAAAATAACTAACATTATAAACAAATGCCCAAACATGAAATAAACAATACTTAAGCAGCTCAAATAACAACATCTTGCACACAAAGGCCTTTAAACACCAACATACATTAGCCATAAAAAATGAACCAAAATGCCCGATTTCATTCATGAAAACACGTGACTCACACTTAATTAAAAGGCCAATAAAATTTAAACCATATAGGACATATCAAAATATATTCAAAACCAGAACAGGAAAAATTGAGGACACAAAAGGGCCAGGTAAACTAAAAACTTCACAATACAAAGAAAACAAAACAAAAAACAAAAAAACACTGCCAATAATTCTATTCACACTTTCAGTATTTAGATAAACAATTATCTACAATACATTTTATCCAACTAAGGCAAAAGCACATATGTAAATGCACAATAAAATTAAAAATAATAACTCACCATCCTGCCTAGGACGATCCGAATCCCGCACATTAGTCGCACCAATCACTTCTAGCGGAATAAGGGACCGCACAGGCTCCTCCCACTCCTGATACGACGCTCTAAAGGGCTGGCCACCCCCTGTTTGTCTGGCTGACTTAGCCTCCTTTGCCATCTTAGCCTTGACACGGTGCTTGATGTTGTAGAATCTCTTGCGACACGTGTCCTCGGTCCTCCTCACCACGCCCTCACTGTTAACTGCCGCTACTAACTTCCATCACAGAACACTTTTCCTGCGCGAAGGAACCTTGACCGCATCATGGCCAAACAGCTGGCGATGATGGCGCATCAGCTCACGCACCAATGCAACATTCTCAGCATAGCTGAACTTCACATTGCGCCCCGTCTTTGTAGTGGTGCATGGCTGCGGAGCAACTCTCACTCGAGGCCACAGCAGCATCCTCACTAACCTCCTCCACCTCACTAACCTCCTCCCTCTCACTCACCTCCTCCACCTCACTCACCTCCTCCCTCTCACTCACCTCCTCCCTCTCACTCACCTCCTCCACCTCACTCACCTCTGACTGGGACATATTACTGACAAACAACAAAGAACACTGAGAAATAATAAAACACAAAACACTCTCCTCCACTACCACTACACACACACACACACACACACACACACACACACACACACACACACACACACACACACACACACACACACACACACAATGACAATTGACTGTAAAAAAAAACCCACAAACAATAAATGTAACAAACTTTAAAGAAACTACACAACAAGTATGACAAGACTACTTACACACACAGTACAGCACTCTGCAATCGCAAAAATCCACCAAAAACTCTAAACAACTCTCCTACACCACAGACCACTTCCTCTCACCTCTCTCCACTAGGTTAAACCCACGAGGTGCGGTCGGTTTGGGGCGTTTTTATAGTAATGAGCACAGACACTCCTCCATTACAAACCCAACCAATCATGGACGAGTGACAAAAACGAAAGTTTGAAAAAAACGCGGTCGGGAACGGAAACAAACACTGCCGATATACTGTATAAAAAATTACGAATCTGTAAAAAAACCACACAAAAACGGGCGTAAAATACAAGTCGGCTGCATTCTAACTTGGAAAAAATACGAACGACATCGACATCGAAAAATACGAAAAGACAAAATACGACAGCATAGTAAATGAGGCGTAACAAATTCAAAAAGTTGCAAATTCACACAATCGATGTCATTCGTGATTCATCTCCCACCAAATCACTACAAATACGAATTTTAATAAATATACCCCCAAGATGGATAGTCCGGCCCTGGGATCAGGTCATGGTGTAAGCAGTGCTAAAGAAATCCTAAGGCCCCCATACACAGGTCCGATTTGGCCTGTTTTCATCCGATTCCAATGGATCGGATGAAAACTGGGCAAATCGTCTGTGTTTTGACATGACATCGAATCCGATGCGTGTTCCTGTGCGCATCGGAACGGAGTCAGAGATCAGATATGCTGCATGTCCAACCACCGACTTGGGGCAGGCTCTGGCAATGGGATCGCATGCGACATGTCACATGCAAAAGGGCCGCATGCGATATATGGCATGCTATCCTGCCATCCGGGAAGCTTCTGGGCGGCTCAAGGGGCATCGGCTGAGATCGCACTTGATCGTACCTGTGTATGGGGGCCACTAAAATAGAGAAAGTACAGGAGAAAATAAGAGAAAGGTAGTGGTTATCACATATATCACATAAAAAATAGAGTTGGCCCATGGACAGAAGGACAAAAAGGATGTTGAAATTGCTCAAATTGATGATGGAGATGTCACAATATTGAAAATAATGGAACCGAACACATAAATTATCTCCGCAACAGACAGAGAGCAGGTGGTGAAAATCCAGTTAGTGGTCTAGAACAGTGTTGCTTTCCTTCTGGCTGTCCCTAATACCCCTTTTAGACTGCCAGCTTCTAACACGGGTTATTGCACATGAGCATGCATAATCCGTGTTGCTGTGCGGTCTGAAAGGGCTCTCCCCTCACAGCTTCAAACCACTCCGCATCGGCGAAACTCTCCGTTCACCGTCCTCCCCCACACAGATTCCCCTCTCCTGCTATCTTTCACCTTCAGCTCCAAACTCATCCCTCATCCGTGGCACACCTCATCCCTCTTTTTCACACGTTTCCCTCAACTACTCTCTACCCTCATAGCTCCAACCCCCCTCCCTCTCCTGACCCACACAGGTTCCCCTCTCTAGCTCCAACTTCCCTCACAGCTCAAAATCTCCCCAACCAAAATCAAGGCACCCACCAACCCTGTCTACTCCCCAACAAACATGTCCCTCTCCTGCTCCCCTCAAGCTCCAACTACCTCTATTCGCTGCATCCCTGATCACCCCCTCTCCCACACACCAGTTAGGGTTAGGTTGCAGTTAGGGTGGGGTTAGGATTAGGCATGGGTTAGGGTTAGGCTGTAGTTATGGTAAGGTTAGGATTGGGCTTTGGTTAGAGTGGGGTTAGTATTGAGCTGCGATTAAGATTAGGCTGCAGTTAGGATGGGGTTACTGTAAGGCTGCAGTTAGGGTAGGGTCAGGATTAGATTGCGGTTAGGCACGGGTTAGGATTAAGTTTGGTCAACAATTAGGGTGGGGTTAGGATTACGCTACAGTTAGGGTGTTGGCTCCACCTACAGTTGACTTGGTGCCACCCCCTTGTGAGGCCACTTCCAGAAATTTTTGCCAGGGCCACTTTGATCTCATTCTCACCCACTTCCTCTCCCTGTCTCCCTCTGTCTTCCAGTGTCACCCACTTCCCCTCCTTGTCTCCCTCTGCCTTCCAATGTCACCCACTTCCACTCCCTGTCTCCCTCGGCCTTCCAATGTCACCCACTTCTACTCCCTGTCTCCCTCTGCCTTCCGTTGTCACCCTCTGCCTCTCCCTGTCACCCACTGACTACTCATAACCCACTGATTACCCAGTCACCCATTGCCTCTACCTGTATCCTCTCCCTCTGTCACCCATTGACTATAGTCACCTCCTGCCACCTTCTGCCTCCTCATTCACCCACTGCCTTTCACTATCTGCCTCTCCACTGTCACCCTCTACATCTCCCTGCCACCCACTGACTCCCCAATCACCCACTGCCTCTCCCTGTCACCATTTACCTTTTCATCACCCACAGATTCCCCAGTCACCAACCTCTGTCTCTCCCCATCACCTACTGCCTCCCCAATCATCCACTGCTTCTCTCAGCCACCTCTACATGTCACCAACTGACTCCACAGTCACCACCTGGCTCTCCACTTGCAAGTTCTGCCACTGCTCCTGGGTGTGACCCGCCTAAGGCAGTGTGAAAGGAGTATCATTCTCATGTAGCGTTGGAACAGCCAGAGAGTAAGCAACAAGTTTCCACTGCTGTCTGCTGCAGATCAGAATTGCATGGCTTTACTACATCTGTTACGCATGAAATACAACATGTCTTTGTAATCTAAGTAAGAAACCCTTATGGCTCAATTTTTGCAACACATTATTCATCCCTGTGGTCTTTGTTTTCCATGGCATCTATAAACGGGTAGTCTTCAGTATGCCGAATGTCGGGATCCCGGCGCACAGTATACCGGCGCTGGGATCCCGACACCCGGCATACCGACAGCTATTCTCCCTCGTGGGGGTCCACGACCCCCCTGGAGGGAGAATACATAGCGTGGCGTGTGTTGCGCACCACCGCGCCCACAGCGTGGCGAGCGCAGCGTGGCGAGTGCAGCGAGCCCGCAAGGGGCTCCTTTGCGCTCGCCACACTGTCGGTATGCCGGCGGTCGGGCTCCCGGCGCTGGTATGCTGGTCGCCCGGGAGCCCGGCCGCATACCATACTACACCCCAATAAACAAGTAGTCACAAGATAGCATAAGGGGGAATTCAAATTAGTGCCATTTATTCATGGATGCAATTGCACAACACATGAATCTGTGAACTTATCCCAGATCATGTGTTTTCGAATGAAAAAAGTAAAGTCTTGCGTAAAAAAGGGCATTAATTGAATTGACCCAAAAAATAGCAAATTGTTTAGCGCATAAATTTACCGCAGCTGATTTAATTCCCCCTATCTGTGAACCGTATAATATAGACTTTGAGTATATCTTAATTTTGATCCACCACAGGCTGCAGTATTTTACCTCTAAATAAGGATATCCGTTCACATGGTCGACCATGTTACGGTCGACAGTCATTAGGTCGACCACTATTGGTCGACATTGACATGGTCGACATTGACACATGGTCGACACATGAAATGGTCGACACATGAAAGGTCGACATATGAAAAGGTCGACATGAGTTTTTTTTTCTTTTCTTTTTCTTTTAGGGAACTTTTCCATACTTTACGATCCACATGGACTACGATTGGAACGGTAAAGTGTGCCGAGCGAAACGGTAACGGAGCGAAGGCACCATGCCCAAAGCATGGCGAGCGAAGCGAGCCATGCGAGGGGACGCGGTGCACTAATTGGGGTTCCCAGTCACTTTACGCAAAAAACTACACAAAAAAGTTAAAAAACTCATGTCGACATTTTCATATGTCGGCATTTCACGTGTCGACCATTTTCATGTGTCGACCATTTGTCCATGTCGACCATGTCAATGTCGACCAATAGTGGTCGACCTAATGACTGTCGACCATAACATGGTCGACCATTCATACCGGAACCCTAAATAAGACACTGATGATTTTAAATAGATGCTTTCTAATACACTTCATTTGAATTATTTTATTTAATTTCCATATATTTGTTTAGCTATTGTGTCAGTATACTTGATGTATTTTAGCAGTTACTGAGCCATAATGAGTACGGATTACAATTGTGAATGAACGTACACTGACTGCGATTGCAATCACAAATTCACAAAGACCTCTAGCCAAGCCTCGTATCTGCATATACTACAACCCCATCGCAAATATAGCCCACTCCCATTGCACGCAACATTGCATACGTTCACTCAAATTTATGAGAATAAAAGCATCTGTTATACATCTATGGGCCTAATTCAGACCTGATCGTAGCCGTGCTAAATTTTGCACGGCTACGATCAGTTTCACAGACATGCGAGGGGACGCACAGCACAGGGATGGTCTGGATCTGCCCCCCTCCCCTGCACTGGTACAAAAGCATTGCACGGCTGCAATGCTTTTGTGCCTGAGAAGTAGCTCCCTACCAGCGCAGCTCCTGCGCGCTGGCAGGGAGCTACTTGTCGCTTCCTGGGTCGCAGCAGCTGCGTGTGACATCATGCAGCTGCCGCAGCCCGTCCCCTGCGCAGTCCCTGCGTTGCCCAGACCGCACCCAAAAACGGCGGCCGAACACCGCCGGCCCGTCCCCTACCACCCAGCGAACACCTCTGCCTGTCAATCAGGCAGAGGCGATCGCAGGGCTGAGATGGCGATCGGCTCTCTGGCATGCATATGCGCAGTTCAGATCTGATCGCCCGCTGTGCGAAAACGCACAGCAGTGATCAGGTCTGAATTAGCCCCTATGTCAGCACAAAACCATTGTAGTTTGTGCTAAGCAAATCACTGCATGTGCTTCTCACTAACTTCAAACCTAGCAAATGCTAATAGATTACTAATCACATCATTAATTACATGGAGAACTGTTTAGGCAAAGAATGTGCAAAGCCAGGAAAGAAGCTGTTGACGTAGATGTTATTTACAATGGGGGTAATTCTGAGTTGATCGCAGCAGCAAGTTTGTTAGCAGTTGGGCAAAACCTTGTGCACTGCAGGGGGCAGTAGCGGCTCTTGCCACGGGCAAGCAGGCTTTTTGCCCGGGGCGCCGCTACCATGACGTCGCCGCCGTGGCAAGAGCCGCTACTAATTATCCTCCCCCACCGCTCCCCGGCTCCCGGCTGCAGCGAGCGCCGTGTGCACCCGCTGCAGCCAGCATCGCTGACTCACGCTAGAGGTCAAAATTGACCCCTAGTGTCAGTGCGGCGCTGCTATGGGAGAGACATCATGACGTCTCTCCCATAGAGAGGAGCCGGCGCCTGGAGACAGCGGCAGCGGGCCGGAAGCAGGAGTGAGGCGGGTAAGTATTGTGATTTTTCTTTTAGGGTTTCAAAGCAGCGCTACTACAGGGGGCACATACTGGGGGCACATACAGGGGGCACAGCTACAAGGGGCATTACTACTGGAGGCACATACAGGGGGCACAGCTACAAGGGGCACTACTACTGGGGACACATACAGGGGGCACTGCTACAAGGGGCATATCTACAGGGGGCACAACTACAAGAGGCACATACTGGGGCACTGCTACAGGGGGAACAGCTACTGGGGGCACAGCTACAGGGGGCACTACTACAGGGGACACTGCTACAAGGGGCACAGTTACAGGGGGCACAACAACTAGGGGCACTGCTATAGGGGGCAAATTAACTGGGGGCACAACTACTGAGGCACAACTACTGGGGGCACAGCTACTGGAGGCAAATCTACAGGGGGGCACAACTACAGGGGGCACATACTGAGGGCACTGCTACAGGGGGAGCAGCTACAGGGGGCAAATCTACTGGGGGCAAATCAACTGGGGGGCACAACTACTTGGGGCAAATCTGGGGGCACAGCTACTGGGGGCATAATTGTGGCCACGCAGAGCCGGCCATAGGCATAGGCAAACTAGGCAATTGCCTAGGGCATTTGATATGCCTAGGGGCATCATCAGCTTCTGCTGATTAAAATGATATGCGGCATGCCTATATTCTGTGTGTAGCATTTCATATGCAGATACAGCCACAGTCTCACACAGTATATAGGCATGCTGCATATCAGTTTAATCAGCAGAAGCTGCTTGTGCATCCTAGCCACATAGCAATGCAAATAAGATGCATTTTCATTAAAAAAAGGTGCCCGACGTTAGCATTGATGCAAGATTTGTGAGGACACATCTGTATCCAAGCAGAGGCAGAGGTCACAGTGTTAGTGGAAGTGTGAGTGCTGTGTGCATGTGAGTGGGTTGGTTGTGCAGTAGTGTTCAGAATATGTGTAAGCAGCATTATGTGTGTCATGTAAAAATAAATTAATAATGTGCAACATATGTGTAAAGGGCCACTATGTGTGTCATTATGTGTATAAGGGCATTAATAATGTGCGGCATATGTGTAACAGGGTACTACTGTATGTGTGTCATTATGTGTATAGGTGCACTAATAATGTGCAGCAAATGTGTAGGGGGTACTATGTGTGTCATTATGTGTATAAGGGCATTAATAATGTGCGGCATATGTGTAAGGGACATTATGTGTAAAAGGGCATTAATAAAGGTTGTCATAATGTGTAAGGCGCATTATGTTTATAAGGACATTAATGTGTCTTATGTGTAAGGGGCATTACTGTGTGGAATTGTGTATAAATGCATTACTAATGTGTGGCATTATGTGTATAAGGTGCTCTACTATGTGGCATTGCATATAGAAAGGGCACTACTGTGTCGTCTAATGTGAATAAAGAGCAATAAGGTGTGGTGTAATGTGAATAAGGAGCAATTCAGTGTGATGTAATGTGAATAAGGGGCTCTACTGTGAGGAGTAACGTTTATAAGGTAAAGTGATACTGCTGTGAGATGTAATATGAATTATGGACACTATCGCAAGATAAAATGTGAATAAAGTTGCAGTACTGTGTGGCGTATTGTGTGGCCATGCCCCTTCCCTTCCCTTCCCATGCCCCTTCCCAGCAAGAAGATGCCCCTTTTTGGGCTGTGCGTCGAATGTGCGAACTGTTCCTATTTAAAATATAGGGGGTACAAGGACTGCTATGGGTGAGGGGTGATGGTGCTGGGAAAGAGGTGCAAGGTCAGAGGCAGAATCAGCGGTGGTGCTAGGGGGCACCAGCCAAAATCTTGCCTAGGGCATCATATTGGTTAGGGCCGGCTCTGTGGCCACGACCCTTCCCTATGAAGCCACGCCCCTGTTTTGCCGCGCGGGGGGGGGGGGGGGGGGGGCAGGCGACAGTGGAAACTTTTGCACTGGGTGCCACAATGTGTAGAACCGGCCCTGGCAGGGGGGCAGATATAACATTTGCAGAGAGAGTTAGATTTGGGTGGGTTATTTCGTTTCTGGGCATGGTACATACTTGCTCTCCCGATCCAGGACCGAGGCATTAGGAGCCAAAAAATTTATTTTTTGGGGGGGAGAATTTTCCCCATCGGTTTCAAGGGGAGTATAGAGGGACAAATCCAGACGGCCTTTTTTGGGTGTACTTTTAATGTTTTTCGTCTTTATTGTATGTGAATTTTTTTATTAAACCTTACAACTTGCATTTGTGGACGTATGGTACCTACCCGTATGTACGGAAATTGAACGTTTGGGATTGGAGAAAGGTTCATCTCTATTACCTATCCAGCGAAGGTGACAACAAAAGAAACCTTTCAAGGAACATAGGGACATACCCTAAGGTGAGCGTCATAATAAGGGAGAGGGTGCCTTCAGATTATGGTGGATATGGTGTGATATATGAAGACCATAAAGAAACCTTTCAGAACATATAGGGCTCATATATGAGGTGAGCATCTCTAAGGAGAGATAGAGGGACTATAGAGGAAGAAGATTATCGGAAATAGTGTGAAAAGATACCTTTATATATGTACCATCATTTGAAAGGAGGTCAGTTTGGAGGTGCGAACTGCCCAGAGAACATTGAACATCTAATATTGAGGATTATCCTGTAAAAATTGGAAAGGGGAAGAAATTCCTTCTATTTTTTAGGATTAGGAGCGCTTGTGTACTATTCTATTTTCTTGTAACATATATGTATTTTGGAAGTGGTGTTTCCAAAGGGCTTTAGTGCAAAGCTGCTATAAGGGCGCGAGGTACAACTCTCTCTTTTTTTGAAGATTCATGGTACATACTGTCTGCTTTATTTTTACACTGCAGTTTAGATTTCAGTTTGAATACACCCCACCCAAATCTAACTCTCTCTGCACATGTTATATCTGTTCCCCCTGCAGTGCACATGGGGGGTCATTCCGAGTTGTTCGCTCGCTAGCTGATTTTAGTAGCATTGCACACGCTAGGCCGCCGCCCTCTGGGAGTGTATCTTAGCTTAGCAGAATTGCGAACGAAAGATTAGCAGAATTGCGAATAGAAAATTCTTAGCAGTTTCTGAGTAGCTCGAGACTTACTCCTACACTGCGATCACCTCAGCCCGTTTCATTCCTGGTTTGACGTCACAAACATGCCCTGCGTTTGCCCAGCCACTCCCCCGTTTCTCCAAACACTCCCGCGTTTTTCCCTGACACGCCTGCGTTTTTTAGCCAATGCCGGGAAAACGCTGAGTTACCACCCAGAAACGCCCCTTTCCTGTCAATCGTTTACCGAACACCAGTGCGACTGAAAAGCGCCGCAGAAAGCACAGCAAAACAGCTAAGTTTTTAGTAAAATAAGCGCATGCGCTCTGCTTACCTTGCGCATGCGCAGTAAGCGACTTATCGCAGTATAGCGAAAATCGGCAACGAGCGAACAACTCGGAATGTCCCCCATGGTTTTGCCCAACTGCTAACAAATTTGCTGCTGCGATCAACTCAGAATTAGGCCCAATAGCAATAAGTTATGCACTACACTGTGGTAAAGTGAGCATACACATGACAACACACCTACCTAAAAGCTAATTTATTTAATTAGGCATGCAGCTTACTAAACATCATTCTCTGCATGACTATGAACACCATCAGCTGCCTGTGATTTTGCAATTATTAGCCTGACCATCAGAACTCTTGCTGCTGCCATCAGTACTTCCACAGTTCTCATGCTACGCTACTCGGCCTGTGTTATTGATGCGTTTGCAATTCTGCAATCTATTTTACATAAATTGCAATTGCAACGCCCACGACACACCAACTGCACGCCCCTGCAACTGCACGCCCCTCATCACAGAAATTGTGGACCCATCCCACTGGCACGCCTCCACCCCTCCTTTTTATAGTTGCTAAATGCTACTGTGTTCGCAGATACCTATGGCCCTCATTCCGAGTTGATCGCTCGCTAGCTGCTTTTAGCAGCAGTGCACACGCTAGGCCGCCGCCCTCTGGGAGTGTATTTTAGGTTAGCAGACAGAGGTGTATCTAGGGTAGGGCGAGCGGGACACGTGCCCTGGACGCCTTGGCAGGCCCAGGAGAGGGGGGCGCCGCCGGCGGCCAGGGCATTATGCCCCACTCGCCCCCGTCAACCCTAAATGTGAGGGGAGGAGAGCGCAGCGTCTCTCACTCCCCTCACCGCCGCTACCAGCACTAGCAGCGCTGCCAGCAGCGCTGCTGTGTCCGGTCTCCGGCGTTAGCCAATCAGAGCTTGCAGACCGGCTCCTGATTGGCTGCCGGTCCGCGAGCTCTGATTGGCTAGCGAACCGGCGCCAGACACAGCCGCCGGAGACGGGACGGGAGACCTGGACGGAGCGGTGAGGAGAGAGGCGCTGCGCTCTCCTCCCCTCACATAAGCGGCAGGTAAGTGAACGGGGGGGGGGGGGGCACAGGCACAGTAGGGCATGTATCTGGCACTGAGTGGGGCCTGGCACTGTGGGGCATGTATCTGGCACAGTGGGGCATGTATCTGGCACTGAGCAGGGCCTGGCACTGTGGGGCATGTATCTGGCACTGTGGGGCATGTATCTGGCACAGTGGGGCAATGTAACTGGCACTGTGGGGCATGTATCTGACACAGTAGGGCAATGTAACTGGCACTGTGGGGCATGTATCCGGCACTGTGGGGCATTGTATCTGGCACTGTGGGGCAATGTAACTGGCACTGTGGGGCATGTATCTGGCACTATGGGGCATGTCTCTGGCACAGTGGGGCAATGTAACTGGCACTGTGGGGCATGTATCTGACACAGTAGGGTAATGTAACTGGCACTGTGGGGCATGTATCCGGCACTGTGGGGCATTGTATCTGGCACTGTGGGGCAATGTAATTGGCACTGTGGGGCATGTATCTGGCACTGTGGGGCATGTATCTGGCACAGTGGGGCAATGTAACTGGCACTGTGGGGCATGTATCTGGCACAGTGGGGCAATGTAACTGGCACTGTGGGGCATGTATCTGACACAGTGGGGCAATGTAACTGGCACTGTGGGGCATGTATCCGGCACTGTGGGGCATTGTATCTGGCACTGTGGGGCAATGTAACTGGCACTGTGGGGCATGTATCTGGCACTGTGGGGCATGTATCTGGCACAGTGGGGCAATGTAACTGGCACTGTGGGGCATGTATCTGACACAGTAGGGCAATGTAACTGGCACTGTGGGGCATGTATCCGGCACTGTGGGGCATTGTATCTGGCACTGTGGGGCAATGTAACTGGCACTGTGGGGCATGTATCTGGCACTGTGGGGCATGTATCTGGCACAGTGGGGCAATGTAACTGGCACAGTGGGGCATGTATCTGACACAGTAGGGCAATGTAACTGGCACTGTGGGGCATGTATCCGGCACAGTGTGGCATTGTATCTGGCACTGTGGGGCAACGTAACTGGCACTGTGGGGCATGTATCTGGCACTGTGGGGCATGTATCTGGCACAGTGGGGCAATGTAACTGGCACTGTGGGGCATGTATCTGGCACTGTGGGGATGTATCTAGCACTGTGGGGCAATGTAACTGGCACTGTGGGGCATGTATCTGGCACAGTGGGGCAATGTAACTGGCACTGTGGGGCATGTATCTGACACAGTGGGGCATGTATCCGGCACTGCGGGGCATGTATACGGCACTGTGGGGCATTGTAACTGGCACTGTGGGGCATTGTAACTGGCACTGTGGGGCAATGTAACTGGTACTGTGGGCCATTTTCAGTGGCCACACCCCTTCTGGAGCGTGGCCACACCCCTTCTGGAGCGTGACCACACCCATTTTTTCGCCGCGCGCACATGCTTCTTTTTGTGTGCTTTTTTATTGGGGGGGGGGGGGGGGGGGCGCCATTTTACATCTTGCCCTGGGCTCCAAAAACCCTAGTTACGCCTCTGTTAGCAGAACTGCGCATAAAAATTTTCATGCACTTTCTGAGCAGCTCGAAACTTACTCCTACCTTGCGATCACTGCAGAATGTTTAGTCCCTGGTTTGACGCAACAAACATGGTGGAGTGGCTGGCCAAACCAGAACCTGTGTAACTAATATGTGTCCAAAATTAAAGGGAAGAGGTGGTAACCCTAGGTGTAGCTACTCCTTGTATCCAAATACACTGGCTTTGCTCTGGTTAGTACGTAGATGATACTGCTTACAGCACTGTTATGTTTTTATTTTTTTATTTATTGCAACATGGTGCCAGGCAAGGTAACAGCAAATGCAGCTAACTCTGGCCAGAGGCACCTCTATAATTCCATTTTAGGAGTTGGCTTAGACATGCCCCACTGCCCATTTTATTTATCTTAATGGTATTATATGCAATATTATTGCCCTGCCAATATGAGCTTACAATCGAAGAGTTTTTGGGAACACCTGATGTATAAAGAAAGGGTTTAACAATCACAGTCTGTGCATTTTAGGTGAATCTAATCTGTTCCACAAATGTCCCCTTATATTTCATACTGTCAAAGTCATTTGCCCATCTGTAATGGACAGGTACCAAACAGGGTTTGCTGGGACTTGTAGTTTTACAACAATAGTTAAATATTTTTTCACTTTATATTATGACTAGAGATGAGCGCCGGAAATTTTTCGGGTTTTGTGTTTTGGTTTTGGGTTCGGTTCCGCGGCCGTGTTTTGGGTTCGACCGCGTTTTGGCAAAACCTCACCGAATTTTTTTTGTCGGATTCGGGTGTGTTTTGGATTCGGGTGTTTTTTTCAAAAAACCCTAAAAAACAGCTTAAATCATAGAATTTGGGGGTCATTTTGATCCCAAAGTATTATTAACCTCAAAAACCATAATTTCCACTCATTTTCAGTCTATTCTGAATACCTCACACCTCACAATATTATTTTTACTCCTAAAATTTGCACCGAGGTCGCTGTGTGAGTAAGATAAGCGACCCTAGTGGCCGACACAAACACCGGGCCCATCTAGGAGTGGCACTGCAGTGTCACGCAGGATGTCCCTTCCAAAAAACCCTCCCCAAACAGCACATGACGCAAAGAAAAAAAGAGGCGCAATGAGGTAGCTGTGTGAGTAAGATAAGCGACCCTAGTGGCCGACACAAACACCGGGCCCATCTAGGAGTGGCACTGCAGTGTCACGCAGGATGGCCCTTCCAAAAAACCCTCCCCAAACAGCACATGACGCAAAGAAAAAAAGAGGCGCAATGAGGTAGCTGACTGTGTGAGTAAGATAAGCGACCCTAGTGGCCGACACAAACACCGGGCCCATCTAGGAGTGGCACTGCAGTGTCACGCAGGATGTCCCTTCCAAAAAACCCTCCCCAAACAGCACATGACGCAAAGAAAAAAAGAGGCGCAATGAGGTAGCTGACTGTGTGAGTAAGATAAGCGACCCTAGTGGCCGACACAAACACCGGACCCATCTAGGAGTGGCACTGCAGTGTCACGCAGGATGGCCCTTCCAAAAAACCCTCCCCAAACAGCACATGACGCAAAGAAAAATAAAAGAAAAAAGAGGTGCAAGATGGAATTGTCCTTGGGCCCTCCCACCCACCCTTATGTTGTATAAACAAAACAGGACATGCACACTTTAACCAACCCATCATTTCAGTGACAGGGTCTGCCACACGACTGTGACTGATATGACGGGTTGGTTTGGACCCCCCCCAAAAAAGAAGCAATTAATCTCTCCTTGCACAAACTGGCTCTACAGAGGCAAGATGTCCACCTCATCATCATCCTCCGATATATCACCGTGTACATCCCCCTCCTCACAGATTATCAATTCGTCCCCACTGGAATCCACCATCTCAGCTCCCTGTGTACTTTGTGGAGGCAATTGCTGCTGGTCAATGTCTCCGCGGAGGAATTGATTATAATTCATTTTAATGAACATCATCTTCTCCACATTTTCTGGATGTAACCTCGTACGCCGATTGCTGACAAGGTGAGCGGCGGCACTAAACACTCTTTCGGAGTACACACTTGTGGGAGGGCAACTTAGGTAGAATAAAGCCAGTTTGTGCAAGGGCCTCCAAATTGCCTCTTTTTCCTGCCAGTATAAGTACGGACTGTGTGACGTGCCTACTTGGATGCGGTCACTCATATAATCCTCCACCATTCTTTCAATGTTGAGAGAATCATATGCAGTGATAGTAGACGACATGTCCGTAATCGTTGTCAGGTCCTTCAGTCCGGACCAGATGTCAGCATCAGCAGTCGCTCCAGACTGCCCTGCATCACCGCCAGCGGGTGGGCTCGGAATTCTGAGCCTTTTCCTCGCACCCCCAGTTGCGGGAGAATGTGAAGGAGGAGATGTTGACAGGTCGCGTTCCGCTTGACTTGACAATTTTCTCACCAGCAGGTCTTTCAACCCCAGCAGACTTGTGTCTGCCGGAAAGAGAGATCCAAGGTAGGCTTTAAATCTAGGATCGAGCATGGTGGCCAAAATGTAGTGCTCTGATTTCAACAGATTGACCACCCGTGAATCCTTGTTAAGCGAATTAAGGGCTCCATCCACAAGTCCCACATGCCTAGCGGAATCGCTCCGTGTTAGCTCCTCCTTCAATGTCTCCAGCTTCTTCTGCAAAAGCCTGATGAGGGGAATGACCTGACTCAGGCTGGCAGTGTCTGAACTGACTTCACGTGTGGCAAGTTCAAAGGGCATCAGAACCTTGCACAACGTTGAAATCATTCTCCACTGCGCTTGAGACAGGTGCATTCCACCTCCTATATCGTGCTCAATTGTATAGGCTTGAATGGCCTTTTGCTGCTCCTCCAACCTCTGAAGCATATAGAGGGTTGAATTCCACCTCGTTACCACTTCTTGCTTCAGATGATGGCAGGGCAGGTTCAGTAGTTTTTGGTGGTGCTCCAGTCTTCTGTACGTGGTGCCTGTACGCCGAAAGTGTCCCGCAATTCTTCTGGCCACCGACAGCATCTCTTGCACGCCCCTGTCGTTTTAAAAAAAATTCTGCACCACCAAATTCAAGGTATGTGCAAAACATGGGACGTGCTGGAATTTGCCCATATTTAATGCACACACAATATTGCTGGCGTTGTCCGATGCCACAAATCCACAGGAGAGTCCAATTGGGGTAAGCCATTCCGCGATGATCTTCCTCAGTTGCCGTAAGAGGTTTTCAGCTGTGTGCGTATTCTGGAAACCGGTGATACAAAGCGTAGCCTGCCTAGGAAAGAGTTGGCGTTTGCGAGATGCTGCTACTGGTGCCGCCGCTGCTGTTCTTGCGGCGGGAGTCCATACATCTACCCAGTGGGCTGTCACAGTCATATAGTCCTGACCCTGCCCTGCTCCACTTGTCCACATGTCCGTGGTTAAGTGGACATTGGGTACAACTGCATTTTTTAGGACACTGGTGAGTCTTTTTCTGACGTCCGTGTACATTCTCGGTATCGCCTGCCTAGAGAAGTGGAACCTAGATGGTATTTGGTAACGGGGGCACACTGCCTCAATAAATTGTCTAGTTCCCTGTGAACTAACGGCGGATACCGGACGCACGTCTAACACCAACATAGTTGTCAAGGCCTCAGTTATCCGCTTTGCAGCAGGATGACTGCTGTGATATTTCATCTTCCTCGCAAAGGACTGTTGAGCAGTCAATTGCTTACTGGAAGTAGTACAAGTGGGCTTACGACTTCCCCTCTGGGATGACCATCGACTCCCAGCAGCAACAACAGCAGCGCCAGCAGCAGTAGGCGTTACACGCAAGGATGCATCGGAGGAATCCCAGGCAGGAGAGGAATCATCAGAATTGCCAGTGACATGGCCTGCAGGACTATTGGCATTCCTGGGGAAGGAGGAAATTGACACTGAGGGAGTTGGTGGGGTGGTTTGCGTGAGCTTGGTTACAAGAGGAAGGGATTTACTGGCCAGTGGACTGCTTCCGCTGTCGGCCAAAGTTTTTGAACTTGTCACTGACTTATTATGAATGCGCTGCAGGTGACGTATAAGGGAGGATGTTCCGAGGTGGTTAACGTCCTTACCCCTACTTATTACAGCTTGACAAAGGGAACACACGGCTTGACAAATGTTGTCCGCATTTCTGGTGAAATACTTCCACACCGAAGAGCTGATTTTTTTGGTATTTTCACCAGGCATGTCAATGGCCATATTCCTCCCACGGACAACAGGTGTCTCCCCGGGTGCCTGACTTAAACAAACCACCTCACCATCAGAATCCTCCTGGTCAATTTCCTCCCCAGCGCCAGCAACACCCATATCCTCCTCATCCTGGTGTACTTCAACACTGACATCTTCAATCTGACTATCAGGAACTGGACTGCGGGTGCTCCTTCCAGCACTTGCAGGGGGCGTGCAAATGGTGGAAAGCGCATGCTCTTCACGTCCAGTGTTGGGAAGGTCAGGCATCGCAACCGACACAATTGGACTCTCCTTGTGGATTTGGGATTTCGAAGAACGCACAGTTCTTTGCTGTGCTTTTTCCAGCTTGAGTCTTTTCATTTTTCTAGCGAGAGGCTGAGTGCTTCCATCCTCATGTGAAGCTGAACCACTAGCCATGAACATAGGCCAGGGCCTCAGCCGTTCCTTGCCACTCCATGTGGTAAATGGCATATTGGCAAGTTTACGCTTCTCCTCCGACAATTTTATTTTAGGTTTTGGAGTCCTTTTTTTACTGATATTTGGTGTTTTGGATTTGACATGCTCTGTACTATGACATTGGGCATCGGCCTTGGCAGACGACGTTGCTGGCATTTCATCGTCTCGGCCATGACTAGTGGCAGCAGCTTCAGCACGAGGTGGAAGTGGATCTTGATCTTTCCCTAATTTTGGAACCTCAACATTTTTGTTCTCCATATTTTAATAGGCACAACTAAAAGGCACCTCAGGTAAACAATGGAGATGGATGGATACTAGTATACAATTATGGATGGACTGCCGAGTGCCGACACAGAGGTAGCTACAGCCGTGGACTACCGTACTGTACTGTGTCTGCTGCTAATATAGACTGGTTGATAAAGAGATGTAGTATGTATGTATAAAGAAGAAAGAAAAAAAAACCACGGGTAGGTGGTATACAATTATGGACGGACTGCCGAGTGCCGACACAGAGGTAGCTACAGCCGTGGACTACCGTACTGTGTCTGCTGCTAATATAGACTGGTTGATAAAGAGATGTAGTATGTATGTATAAAGAAGAAAGAAAAAAAAACCACGGGTAGGTGGTATACAATTATGGACGGACTGCCGAGTGCCGACACAGAGGTAGCTACAGCCGTGGACTACCGTACTGTACTGTGTCTGCTGCTAATATAGACTGGATGATAATGAGATGTAGTATGTATAAAGAAGAAAAAAAAAACCACGGGTAGGTGGTATACAATTATGGATGGACTGCCGAGTGCCGACACAGAGGTAGCTACAGCCGTGGACTACCGTACTGTACTGTGTCTGCTGCTAATATAGACTGGTTGATAATGAGATGTAGTATGTATGTATAAAGAAGAAAGAAAAAAAAAACCACGGGTAGGTGGTATACAATTATGGACGGACTGCCGAGTGCCGACACAGAGGTAGCTACAGCCGTGGACTACCGTACTGTACTGTGTCTGCTGCTAATATAGACTGGATGATAATGAGATGTAGTATGTATAAAGAAGAAAGAAAAAAAAACCACGGGTAGGTGGTATACAATTATGGATGGACTGCCGAGTGCCGACACAGAGGTAGCTACAGCCGTGGACTACCGTACTGTACTGTGTCTGCTGCTAATATAGACTGGATGATAATGAGATGTAGTATGTATAAAGAAGAAAAAAAAAAACACGGGTAGGTGGTATACAATTATGGATGGACTGCCGAGTGCCGACACAGAGGTAGCTACAGCCGTGGACTACCGTACTGTACTGTGTCTGCTGCTAATATAGACTGGATGATAATGAGATGTAGTATGTATAAAGAAGAAAGAAAAAAAACCACGGGTAGGTGGTATACAATTATGGATGGACTGCCGAGTGCCGACACAGAGGTAGCTACAGCCGTGGACTACCGTACTGTACTGTGTCTGCTGCTAATATAGACTGGATGATAATGAGATGTAGTATGTATAAAGAAGAAGAAAAAAACCACGGGTAGGTGGTATACAATTATGGATGGACTGCCGAGTGCCGACACAGAGGTAGCTACAGCCGTGGACTACCGTACTGTACTGTGTCTGCTGCTAATATAGACTGGATGATAATGAGATGTAGTATGTATAAAGAAGAAAGAAAAAAAAAACACGGGTAGGTGGTATACAATTATGGACGGACTGCCGAGTGCCGACACAGAGGTAGCTACAGCCGTGGACTACCGTACTGTACTGTGTCTGCTGCTAATATAGACTGGTTGATAATGAGATGTAGTATGTATAAAGAAGAAAGAAAAAAAACCACGGGTAGGTGGTATACAATTATGGATGGACTGCCGAGTGCCGACACAGAGGTAGCTACAGCCGTGGACTACCGTACTGTACTGTGTCTGCTGCTAATATAGACTGGATGATAATGAGATGTAGTATGTATAAAGAAGAAAAAAAAAACCACGGGTAGGTGGTATACAATTATGGATGGACTGCCGAGTGCCGACACAGAGGTAGCTACAGCCGTGGACTACCGTACTGTACTGTGTCTGCTGCTAATATAGACTGGATGATAATGAGATGTAGTATGTATAAAGAAGAAAGAAAAAAAAAACCACGGGTAGGTGGTATACAATTATGGATGGACTGCCGAGTGCCGACACAGAGGTAGCTACAGCCGTTAACTACCGTACTGTGTCTGCTGCGACTGGATGATAAATAATGATATAAAAAATATATATATATCACTACTGCAGCCGGACAGGTATATATTATATATGACGGACCTGCTGGACACTGTCTGTCAGCAGAATGAGTTTTTTATAGAATAAAAAAACACCACACAAGTCACACGACGAGTGTTTAACTTTTTCAGGCAATCACAATATAGTATACTATACTGGTGGTCAGTGTGGTCAGGTCACTGGTCAGTCACACTGGCAGTGGCACTCCTGCAGCAAAAGTGTGCACTATTTAATTTTAATAATATGTACTCCTGGCTCCTGCTATAACCTATAACTGCTCCCCAGTCTCCCCCACAATTAAGCTGTGTGAGCACAGTCAGATATTATACATAGATGATGCAGCACACTGGGCTGAGCACAGATATGGTATGTGACTGAGTCACTGTGTATCGTTTTTTTCAGGCAGAGAACGGATTATATTAAATAAAACTGCACTGGTGGTCACTGGTCAGTGGTCAGTCACTAGTAAACTCTGCACTCTCTAGTACTCCTAAGCTCCAGTAAATCAAGTGTCTCTGTCTCAATCTCACTCTCTCTCTTCTAATCTAAATGGAGAGGACGCCAGCCACGTCCTCTCCCTATCAATCTCAATGCACGTGTGAAAATGGCGGCGACGCGCGGCTCCTTATATAGAATCCGAGTCTCGCGATAGAATCCGAGCCTCGCGAGAATCCGACAGCGTCATGATGACGTTCGGGCGCGCTCGGGTTAACCGAGCAAGGCGGGAAGATCCGAGTCGCTCGGATCCGTGTAAAAAAAGCTGAAGTTCGGGCGGGTTCGGATTCCGAGGAACCGAACCCGCTCATCTCTAATTATGACCTGGTAATACGCCATCCAGGGCCGGATTAACAATGGCGCGGATGGAGCTGCAGCTCCAGGCCCCCCATTGAAAATAGGCCCACTGGCTCCAATGCAATGCAGCCATTGATGACAAGAATAAATATTCCTGTCATCACCAGCAGCACAGCTCCTTCACCTCCCGGCTGCTCAGTAACCTCCATCACGAACCAGCTGAGCGAAGCTCCGAGTTCCGACCACGAAACTGTCTGCACCTGTCCCTGAATCTTCTGAGGCTCCGCCCCCTAACCCATCCGAGGCTCCACCCCCAAACTGCTGAAGCTCCGCCCCCGCACCTGATGTACTGTAGCACTGGCTGCACACATTACAGTAAGCCTCTTTACCATGTACCCTGTCCGGTGGAGTAGCACATGTAACAGGACAGCAGAAGAGCAAGGTAGGTGGTGGGCACTGGCGTGCGCAGCACATTTTGTTAGGGGGTGCACCGTCGGAGGGATGTGTCTAGCACCACCTTTGGGCGTGTCTAGCACCATCTATTGATGGTCAACGCATATAAAATATCCACCTTTGTACCAATCCTAATAAGGCAGATACATTGTCAGATGTGCACCAAACAAACACCCCTGATGGCACTCACTGCAATTACAGTGCTCCTCCTCAGCCTGGTCTGGCTCCCCCTCTCTTTCTCCTGCAAGCTGCAGCAGCTTACTTACAAGTCAGTCACTCACTGACACTGACAGTCGCAGACTAGTATTGCCGCTGCTGGAAAAACAAGTGACGTGTCAATGTTGCTGCCGACTGCCTGCCAGTTTTGAATTTGTCTTCCTAAGAGGAATGCTGGCTGCTCCTTATCAGTGGCTGGCGTTGGCATAGCATAAAAGGAGAGAGGTGGGCATGTGGCGGGTGTGACGGGTGGGCATGCGAGCAGCATGACGTAATAACGTCACATCACACTGTTTTTGTACATGGTGGTGGAGCTGGGAATTTGAAAGCCGATGTCAGTGGCACCCTTGATTAACCCAGGCTTCCGATCGGTAATGCAGTCCTGACAGGGTGCAGCGCAGAGGGGACAGTAATCAGCCTGCTCGGCGATTGCTGCTTCAGGCATGTAAGATCGGGGTGCCAGACATTAGGGGGTGCCTGTGTGCACCAGGCACCCCCCCTGCGCACACCTATGGTGGTGGGGTGGTGTCAGAACTTCAGTACATATATATAATGTACAGTAACAGGACAGGGGGAATAGGTTAAATAATTATATTAAAGAGGAGGAGGCAGGAAGCTCAAGTTAAATAAATATATAAAGGGGGATAGTGTGCATAGGTTAAATAAACATAAGGGGGAACAGGCCCACAAGTTCAATATAAATGGGGTCAGGAGGTGCAATTAAAATATAAAAGGGGTGAATACGTAAATATGTAAGGGCTCATGTAGCATAAATTAATAAAAGTACATCTTAATATATTTAAGATGAGAGTCGCATAAGTAAGTATATTAGGGGGGCGGGCACAAGGTAAATAAATATATATGGGGGGAGGTACAAGTTAAATTAATATATAAGGGGGATGGCACAAGTTTATATATAAGGGGGGACAGGAGGCACAATTTAAATAAATATAAATGGGGGTGCAGGTAGCAGAACAATATTATTGGGGGAGGGGAGCGCAGGGGCAGTCTATGGGGGCTTGCTGCATGTGTAAGACTCACAGACTATGGGGGTAATTCCAAGTTGATCGCAGCAGGATTTTTTTAGCAGTTGGGCAAAACCATGTGCACTGCAAGGGAGGCAGATATAACATGTGCAGAGAGAGATAGATTTGGGTGTGGTGAGTTCAATCTGTAATCTAAATTGCAGTGTAAAAATAAAGCAGCCAGTATTTACCCTGCACAGAAACAAAATAACCCACCCAAATCTAACTCTCTATGCACATGTTATATCTGCCTCCCCTGCAGTGCACATGGGTGGTCATTCCGAGTTGTTCGCTCGGTAATTTTCTTCGCATCGCAGCGATTTTCCGCTAATTGCGCATGCGCAATGTTCGCACTGCGACTGCGCCAAGAAAATTTGCTAAGAAGTTTGTTATTTTACTCACGGCATTACGAGGTTTTTTCTTCGTTCTGGTGATCGTAATGTGATTGACAGGAAGTGGGTGTTTCTGGGCGGAAACTGGCCGCTTTATGGGAGTGTGTGAAAAAAACGCTACCGTTTCTGGGAAAAACGCGGGAGTGGCTGGAGAAACGGAGGAGTTTCTGGGCGAACGCTGGGTGTGTTTGTGACGTCAAACCAGGAACGAAACTGACTGAACTGATCGCAATGGCAGAGTAAGTCCCGAGCTACTCAGAAACTGCTAAGAAATTTCTATTCGCAATTTTGAGAATCTTTCGTTCGCAATTTTGCTAAGCTAAGATTCACTCCCAGTAGGCGGCGGCTTAGCGTGTGCAATGCTGCTAAAAGCAGCTTGCGAGCGAACAACTCGGAATGAGGGCCATGGTTTTGCCCAACTGCTAAAAAATTTCCTGCTGCGATCAACTTGGAATTACCCCCTGTGTTTCTTCCACAAGTTTTATTGTGATTTTCTTTAAACCAGGCTGCTGTTGCTGTTGGTAAATGTAGGGTGAGCTTGGTATTGCTCATGTCATAAATGGATTGATAATCTGAAAGTGTATTATAGCGGGGAGGAGCTCTCTCCTATTAAAGGTCATTTATGTGTCATAAAATTATAGATGACTCCATTTATTCAGAGCAATGAGGTTGTGGGTTTGATTCCCACCATGTGTCTGTGTGGAGTTTGTATATTCTTCTCATGTGTGGGTTTCCTCCGGGTTCTCCGATTTTCTCCCACAGGTTGTTTCCTGACATAAATTAACCTTCTTGTGTAAGTGTGTGCGTGTACAGTACATGAGGTAGGGAATATAGAGTGTAAGCTCCACTGGGGCCAGGACTGATATGAATAGCCCGATATTCTCTGTAAAGTGCTGCGGAATATGTGTGCGCTATATAAATAACTGATAATAATGATAATAATAATAATTTTTCTTTTGTCAGCAAATGCAGTTCAGTGGTGGTTTTATACAGTGAGACACTCAAATATTTTTTATTGTGTGACCTAAGGAGAGCGAAATGACAGGCATAGGAATGGAGAGAGTTAAACCTCCTGTGAGGGGTGGACCTAAATGTTATGAAAAGTATAGCCAATGGTAGAGAGGGGAGGGTTTAGTATATATAGGGATGTATAGGCTAGCTGAGTCTCTCTTGCTGCTGGTTTGCCTTCTGGTGAGTGTTGCTGAATTGCATATTCACTAGTGTTTTAGCTAGGCTAGTTAGAGTATTCAGGTTTACACTGAAAACTGTTATACTGTTGTATAGTATACTGTTATACTATTATAGCTGTTATACTGTTATACTGTTGTACTGTTATAGCTTCACCCTCCTCTCTCATCTCACCACACACTGCTTTGGGATAATGGCCGCCTCTCGCCCCCTCCGTTCTGCCGGGACCCCAGCTCGTTACCGCTCACCAGTCGGTGAAGCTGGGTCCGCGGATGGGCCTGCTGGCTCATCTGCCCGTTCCCCGTCCACCGGCGCCGACGCGGGTGCCCGCGTGGCGATGGCTGGACGGACCCGGTCTTCCCTGCCCCTGGTTTAGGGTCCGGTAATAACCTCCGGCCGCGAGCGGCAGGGGGGGCTGGGGGCACGGGGGAGACGACCGGAGGTGGCCGGGCATCGGCCTTCACCTCCACCTCTTGAGGGTGAGGCGCCGTTGCCGGGAGCAGGCGCCTGCGGGCGCGCCAGAGCGAGCGGCCAATGGGGGCTCCCGTCCCATCTCCCCAACCGTCTACCTTGTGACGGCCGCGGGGTGATGCCGGGCGAGGGGGTCGGGGTGGGCGGAGAGCGGCGGCGGGTCGGACAAGGCCTGTCGCGGGGTCTCGTCCGGCGGTCCTTTCCGGTGGCCCAGACGCTGGAAGGAGGGTGGCGGGAAGCGGCGGGCCGCGCGCACGGGGTGCGCGCACGCCCGCGCTCTCAGCCAGTGGCGCCGTTTGCGCACGTGTGCGCGCACCGGCGCCGCCAGTTTCAACGTCTCCACTGCTGCCTCCCTTACAGCCGGAGTCCGGCGGGGAGCGGCGGCGGGGGGGCGTCCCAGGATAGAGCGCGGCAGCATTGAGCCCCGCAGAGGTGCTTTCCCTGCAGACGGAGAGAGCTCCGGCATGCGGGGGGAGGGTACGCGCGGGGGGGCCGGTGGTAGGCACAGCAGCAATAGTGAGGGCGCGCAGGATAGGATAGATGATTGGTGGGGGGCCACGCCAATTGTGGTCAGGGGGCCCAGCAGATCACCAACAGGCCAGGCGGGGCATTGGCCGTCGGGTCCCTTATTGGATTGGTATTGCTCATGTCATAAATGGATTGATAATCTGAAAGTGTATTATAGCGGGGAGGAGCTCTCTCCTATTAAAGGTCATTTATGTGTCATAAAATTATAGATGACTGGACCTAAATGTTATAGATGGTGCACTGCCGGCCGACGGGCCAGGAGAGGTGCGCCGGCATCTGCGGGGGCGCCCGCCGGTGCCGGCCGCAACTTTTGGGGAAGTCAGGAGGCTTCCGGAGAGTTGGCGTCGGCTCTGTCGACGGTGGTGGCGGCATTGGGCCCATTGGCAGCAGCCGCATCCCCGGGGGCAGCAAGGCATTCCGGCGCGCGCGCAGAAGCAAGGGCGTCCGGTACGCAGCCGGGGTCAGCGGCTCAACGAATAGCGCGCGCTTGCCGTGTCCTGGGGCGGCCGCGGCGCAGTTGGGACACCATCCAATACGGACGGAGCGCGGACGCGAGGTGGGGACGTCTTTGTCCCGGAGTGCTAGGCATGCCCCGGGAGTGGTTTCCGGGTCCTGTGCTTTGTCTTCTTCAGGTGATCGCGGAGAAGTTGAGCAATGAGGAGGACGTGAGCAATGAGGAGGATTTCAAAGTTTACACACCGGAGGACTCCCAGTCCGAACAGTCGACAGCGTCAGGTGAGGCTGAGCAGTCGGCGTCGGGCTCCAGTGCGCGCTCCAGTTCTCTCAGTTCCTTCTCTTCTTCATCCCTGTCGTCGCAAGCGTCCGACGTCAGTAGCATGACTAGGGCAAAAAAGCGTGTGATGAAGTACGCTAAGAGGGCGGCAGGGCAGCAGGAGAGGCGGAAGAGACGCAATCGGCTTAGCGAGGACGCTCGCAGGGCCAAGAAGCACCGCGATTTGCCGGGAGTAGTCCACTGTGATTATACGTCAGTGTTGAGGGGGTTGCGGGATAACTTCCGTAGGAAGATCTGCAGAGGCGATTACGTTGATATGTTCGTGCTGACTAAGGACGCGAAGAAGGAGTTTAAGGCAGCGACAGCTCAGAAAGGCATCGGAGCTGAAGCTTTCCGTACTTTCGACAACTGGCTGGCCAGTTTTTGCGTCTTTGCGGCGTGTTATCTGGAAGATAGGCCTGAGGAACATATGAACGTCATACGATACCTGCACTTGATACACGATATGCAGCTCACATCGTCAGGAATCGAATGGCGGATGTATGATGAGAAGTTCAGAGAGAAGCAGGACTGCTTACAGATTATTGACTTTGGTTGCAAGGACATGGAGGTCTGGCTCCAGGTCACCCGGGCTTCTCAACCCGCAAAGGAGCCCCGGAATCCGGGGGCGGACGGGCAACGCGCAGGGTCGTCCGCCCAGGGGAGTAGCGCGGAAGGGGGACCAGGTAGGAAAGGTAGGTTGGCTATCCGCGGGGGAGGGCAGGCCGCCGCGAGGGGGAAGTGCTTCGCATTTAATAATGCGACCTGTTCCTTCGGCAAGCAGTGTCGGTTTCGACATTCGTGCTTGCAATGTGGCGGCTTCCACCCGGCCTCCAACTGTTTTAAAGGAAATCGGCAAGGCGCGAGGGGAAAGCAGAGCTACGCAAGACCCGGCGCGAGCGGGATCGCTCCACAGGGCCCCAACGCCAATTAATTTGGACGCCATGTCCAAATGGTTGGATTGGTATCCGAATAGTACGGACGCTCAGTTTTTGTTTCAGGGTTTTAAGTTTGGTTTCCACTTTCCAGTTGCGGGCGAAGTATCGGTCAAGGCTCTCCGGAATCTTCAGTCCGCTCGCGCCTTGCCTGTTTTGCGCGAGAAGGTTGATAAAGAGGTGTGAATGGGTAGGATGACCTAGTCATTTCCCCAGTGGGGGTAGTTCCCAAGAAGACTCCGGGTGCCTTTCGGCTCATTCAACATCTTTCTTACCCGTCAGGGTCGTTGGTCAACGACGCGATACCACCGCCACACTGCTCGATGGTGTACCAGTTGTTTGACGAGGCGCTGGAGTTGGTTCGTAGTTACGGCCCGGGAGCTCTGATGGCTAAGATCGGTTGAATCTGCGTTTCGGTTGCTCCCGTTGCATCCGGACTCATTCCGTTTTATGGGTTTTCGAATCGGAGCGGAATATTTCATTGACAAATGTTTGCCGATGGGATGTTCCGTTTCATGCTCGTTTTTTGAAAGGTTTAGCACGTTCTTGCATTGGTGCGTGGAGTCTTCTTCAGGGGGTCATGGAGTTGTGCATTACCTCGATGATTTCCTGTGTGTGGGACCGGCGAATTCGCCACGCTGCAGCGACTTGCTGTTCAGCATCCGAGCGTTGTTTTATCACTTTGGCGTTCCTGTGGCCGAGGATAAAACGGAGGGGCCGGTTTCCTGTTTGTCGTTCTTGGGGATTGAAATCGACACGGTGGCGGGATCGTGTCGCCTTCCTCAGGCCAAGGTCGCGAAGCTCCGCGAGGTTATTTGCCAGTGCGTAATGTCGCGCAAAGTCACGCTTAGGCAGGCGCAGTACTTGCTGGGCCTCTTGAACTTTGCTTGCCGGGTGAACCCGATGGGTAGGGTTTTCTGCCGAAAGCTGGAGAGGGCGACGGCGGGGTGTGCCAGGCCGCATCATTTAATTCGCTTGTCCTCCGAGATTAAGAGGGATTTGGCCGTCTGGGCCTCGTTCCTGGAGTACTTCAATGGGGTGCGTATCTGGCTGGCCCCAACGATCAACAATGCTAGGTTACAGCTGTTTACCGACGCGGCGGGTTCCTCTGGGTTCGGTTGCTACCTAGAGGGATCTTGGTGCGTGGCCTCGTGGCCTGAGGAATGGCATCGCGAAGGTTTCACTAAGGACCTTTTGCTGCTGGAGCTTTTCCCCATTATGGTAGCGCTGGAGGTTTGGGGCGATCGTCTGGCTCATCTCAGCATTTTGTTTAGATGTGACAATCTGGGCGTGGTGCATGCGATCAATAACCAGAGGGCGAAGTCACTGGTGGTTCTGAGGGTGCTTGGGCGATTGCTGCTGACATGCTTGCATAAGAATGTATGGTTCCGCGCGCAGCATGTGCCAGGACTTGAGAACGGAATTGCCGACGCGTTGTCCCGCGGTCAGTGGGAGAGATTTAGTTTGTTGGCACCCGAGGCCGATGAGCGGGGGTTTCAATGTCCCGGTTATGTCTGGCAGGTGATCGGACCGGACTGGAGAGTCTAGCGATGCGGTCAGTGGCTCCGAACACGCTCAAGGCTTACGGTCAAGCTTGGAGCGAGTGGGAAGAGTTTTTCCTGGAGGATCTGTTTCTGGTGTTGCAGGAGTTAGGTTGAGGGTATGGTGGCGGTGCGAAGACTCTGGGGAAGAGTCTTTCGCTGTTGGCGGAAAAGAACGGCAGGTTATAGTTTGACTTGTTAGTCACAGTTTTTACAGTATTGGTGTGGTTTAGGTGCACTCACCTCCATTGACTTTTAAGGCCGCTAGATCACCCATCAGGGGGCAGTGTCATCACCCATCAGGGTGGGCAGTCAGCGTGGAGGTCTGACTCGGGCACCTATTACCTATGTATGGTTTGTGGTAAATTAGGATCGTTTGGGTTTTAATGTTTTTTGAGGTTATCGTCAGTGGAATATAGCCGTTCTTTTTTCTGCCACCATATGCCGGCTGAATCGGCATGTTAACTTAAATTTTACTTTACAGGTTTTTTCTAATGGTTAGGGTACAATAAATAGCTAACAATTTTCTGCCAAATTCAAGTCTCCGTGTCATTATTTCTTGGTATTAAAGGTATTGAATGCTTTACTTTTTGAATAAGGGTCCACACATTATCATTAGGAGGTTTAGTAATAACAGTAAGGTGAATGTGTCATATATTAATAATACAATGTAGAGCCATAGTTATTGTTGAAGTGCGGTGATAGGTAGCAATAGCCCACTTTAATCTACACTGCTGCTTGTCACATTTTCGTCTCGCCCTATGGTATTGGCCTGCCCCCTCCCAAGCCTAGAGCACCATAGTATGGAGGGCACAGCCCTGTGCCCTTAGCCATCGGCGGATTATCTTCTAGCTCAGAGGCAGCCTGGGATTCCCTCAGACACTCCTCCCACTCTCCCTTCTCCTCCTTTTTTGCATTGAGCAGGAAAAGACACCACAGTGCAAGGAGTGCGCCGTGTATGATGGCGGGGAGCACAGGCTATGGATTGATAGCTACCCCCCCACCCCCACCCCAACACTTGTAGTTCAAATAGTCATAAACTGCTCACCTGTACGGTGTCTGGGCATAGAAAGAATGAATTAACCAGAGAAATACCAATGGTAATGTATTTACCTAATTTGTGTTTCCAGAGTGGGCGTATTTAATAACCAGTATTAGCATTCCTGCAGACTTTGAAAGAATAGTTTTCAAGGAGCACCATTTTCTTATTTCTCTTATTTTTTACAGTGGCTGTGCAGCCTGCAGGGGTAGAGGGGGCAGGCATGGAAACATGTGAAGAGGAGCAGCTACAATACTGTAGACCTGCTCTGGGGGGCCAGAGTATGAGGGATGGAGCAGGGTGATGGATGAGAGGAAGGGGCTAGAGTATGAGGGATGGAGTAGTATGATGGAGGAGGTGGAGGGCTGGAGTGTGAGGGAAAGAGCAGGTGATGGAGGAGAAGAGGGGCCGGAGTATGAGGGATGGAGGATAGGATGGGGCCAGAGTGTGAGGAATAGAGCAGGGTGATGGAGGAGAGGATGGGGCTGGAGCATGAGGGAAGGAGCAGGCGATGGAGGAGAAGAGGTGCCGAAGTGTGAGGGATAGAGCAGGATGACGGAGGTGAGGATGGGGCTGGAGTGTGTGGGAAGGAGCAGGTGATGGGGGAGAGAAGGTGCCGGAGTGTGAGGGTTGGAGGAGAGGGGGAGCCAGAATGTGAGGGAAGGTGCAGAGTGATGGTGAAGAGGAGGTGCCGTAGGCTGTAGGGGGGTGTGCTGGTCATGAGGCAAAGTCTCAGCTTTAGCACATTTTTATATGCCATCAGACCATCCAAATGCCCCTTACACGCCTTCAGATGCATTCATATACCCATATACAGTATGTCATCACACACTTCCACATGGGATTCGGTCTGAAGATCGACAGTATCTAGGTCGACAATGTTTAGGTCGACCACTATAGGTCGACATGGATGGAAGGTCGACAGGGTTTTTAGGTTGACATGTGCTAGGTCGACAGGTCTAAAGGTCGACATGAGTTTTTCACATTTTCTTTCTTTTTTGAATTTTTTCATACTTAACGATCCACGTGGACTACGATTGGAACGGTAATCTGTGCCGAGCGAAGCGGTAGCGGAGCGAAGGCACCATGCCCGAAGCATGGCGAGCGAAGCGAGTCACTCTACGGAGAAAACGACACAAAAAAATAATAATCCTCATGTCGACCTTTAGACCTGTCGACCTAGCACATGTCGACCTAGAAACCCTGTTGACCTTCCATCCATGTCGACCTAGTGACTGTCGACCTATAGTGGTCGACCTAAACATTGTCGACCTAGATACTGTCGATTTGATGAACCACACCCCTTCCACATGCCCCTTACTGTATATACCATTAGACCCAACCCCATGCCATCAGACCTCGTCTCCTCATAGACTCTACCCCCTATTTAGGGCTACTTCAGAAATGTCCCTGGCTGGTTTTCCATCCCAATCCGCCCCTGCCTCCATGAATGTCAGAGCAAAGCAGGCATGCAAAACCCGGCGCGTTGCAGCATACACCAGGCCCTGGGGTCTCCTCTCCCATATTTAAGTGGTGTCTGTGTCAGTAAGTTTATCTTTATATGTGTGTGTGTGTGTGTGTGTGTGTGTGTGTGTGTGTGTCAGTAAGGGGTATCTGTGACAAAAAGTGTGTCAGTAAGTGTGACTGGCAGTATGTTTCTCAGCAAGTGGAATCTGTATCAGGAAGGGGTGTCTGTGTTAGTAAGTGCTATCTGTAAGGGATGTCTGTGTCAATAAAGAGTGTCTGTTTATGTAAGTATGTCTGTGTCAGTAAGGGGTGTCTGTGTCAGTAAGGGGTGTCAGTAAGGGGTGTCTGTGTCAGTAAGGGTGTATGTGTCCGTAAGGGCTGTTTGTGTCTGTAAGTGTGTTTGTATCAGTTAGCGTGCCTGTGTCAGTAAGTGTGCCTGTGTCAGTGCATTTCTGTCAGTAAGTGGCATCTGTGTTAGTAAGGGGAATCTGTATCAGTAAGTGGTATCTGACAGTAAGGGGTGTTTGTGCCCGTATGTTTGTGTCAGTAAATTGTATCTTAGCCAGTAATGGGTGCCTGTCATTAAGTATGTATGTGCCAATAAGGGATGTGTGTGTCCATAAGGGGTATCTGTCAGTAAGTGGTGTCTGTGTCTATTAATGTGTGTATCAGTAAGTGTTTGTCAGTAAGATGTGTCAGTGTGTATGTTTCAGTAAGTCTGTGAAAGTGGTGTGTGTGTGTGTCAATAAGTGGTGTGTGTGTATGTGTCTGTATCAGTGTGTCTGTCAGAAGTGGTGTCTGTGTCGATAAGTGTGTCCCAGGAGCCCTCAATTGCCGGTCTACTCTGTATTGCCCCTATCTTTTCTAATCTTTCCACATATGCTCTGTATTGCCCCATCTTTGCTCTCCTTTCCACCTACTTTGCATGATGCTCTCTGTATTATATGGCGGTCACTGTGATGCTCCCTGTATGATATGGTGGTTACTGATGCTCTGTATTATATGGTGGTCACAAACTTTTTCTTGTTATAGTTAACTATTAAGTGGTTGAAGGTAAGCACTAGCTACAGTATGACCTCCACGGCGATAGCCACACTCATGGCACAGGCCACACACCCTATTTATACCATACTCACACCAAACTGGTCACATCACTAGTCACACCACCACAGCGATTGTCACACCTCCTTCCGAGGCACACAATAGGCCCTTCATAAATTTCAGCTTCAGGCCCATGTGGACCTTAATCTGGCACTGACACCATTCATGGGGTACCAGCATGAGCCCTAGTGGTAGTATCAATGGGGCTGATTTGCAATGGTAGAACAAGAGCCCGCATGGTTTTTCGGACCTGATTTCCCTATGTAATTTTACACCTTGCTGACTGGGCTGGGACTGGTTTCACATTATTACAAGATGACCTAACACTGTGGGTCCACTGACAGACTAGCCCAGATCTACGTAGCCAAATGTTAGCAAACACATTTGCAGGTGGACACCACACTCCTCTTCCTCTTGCATTAGAAGTAGAGATGAGCGGGTTTGGTTCCCTGAGAACCGAACCCCCCCGAACTTCACTAACCGAGCCCAGATCCAAGTCAAGCTCTGGTTTTCCCGCATGACTTGGAAACCAGAATGATGCAAAACGTCATCATCCCGCTGTCGGATTCTCGCGGGGTTTGGATTCCATATAAGGAGCACGTGTCGTCGCCATTTTCACTCCAGCACTGGAGAGTGTAGAGAGAGGACGTGTCTCCGTCCTCAGTGTCCTGCATCAGTTCAGTGGTAGTTTCTTGTGCTGCATCAGTCCAATCACATTGGTGGTGTCCTCTGCTGCCATTTGTCCAGTGCTGCTGTATAAGTCCAGTCCAGTGGTGCTGTGTTGTGCGGCATCAGTCCAGTGGTGTATTGTGCTGCATCAGTCCAGTCACAGTGGTGGTGTCCTCTGCTGCCATATGTCCAGTGCTGCTATATAAGTCCAGTCCAGTGGTGCTGTGTTGTGCTGCATCAGTCCAGTGGTGGTGTCTTGTGCTGCATCAGTCCAGTCACAGTGGTGGTGTCCTCTGCTGCCATATGTCCAGTGCTGCTGTATAAGTCCAGTCCAGTGGTGCTGTGTTGTGCTGCATCAGTCCAGTGGTGGTGTCTTGTGCAGCATCAGTCCAGTCACAGTGGTGGTGTCCTCTGCTGCCATATGTCCAGTGCTGCTGTATAAGTCCAGTCCAGTGTTGCTGAGTTGTGCTGCATCTATTCAGTGGTGGTGTATTGTGCTGCATCAGTCCAGTCACAGTGGTGGTGTCCTCTGCTGCCATATGTCCAGTGCTGCTGTATAAGTCCAGTCCATTGCAGTGATGCTGTGTTATCCTGCATCAGTCCAGTGGTGGTGTCCCTGTGCTGCTGTATATGTCCAGTGGTACTTCCGTATATGTCCAGTGATACTGCCGTACATGTCCAGCGGTACTGCTGTAAAAATCCAGTGATACTGCCGTATATGTCCAGTGATACTGCCATATAATTCCAGTGGTACTGGTGTATAAATCCAGTACAGTGATACTACCGTATGTATGTCCAGTGATGCTGCCGTATATGTCCAATGGTGCTGGCGTATAATTCCAGTGGTGCTGCCATATAATTCCAATGGTACTGGTGTATAATTCCAGCGGTACTGGCGTATAAATCCAGTCCAGTGATACTGCCGTATATGTCAAGTGGTACTGCCATATAATTCCAGTGAAACTGCTGTATATGTCCAGTGGTACTGCCGCATAAATCCAGTGGTATTGGTGTATAAATCCAGTCCAATGATACTGCCGTATATGTCCAGTGGTTCTACCCTATAAATCCAGTGGTACTGCCATATAAATCCAGTGGTACTGTCGTATAAATCCAGTCCAGTGATACTGCTGTATATGTCAAGTGGTACTGCCATATAATTCCAGTGATACTGCAGTATAATTCAAGGGATCCGGTCTGAAGATCGACACTGTCTAGGTCGACAATGTTTAGGTCAACCACTATAGGTCGTCAGTCACTAGGTCGACAGGGTTTCTAGGTCGACATGTGATAGGTCGACAGGTCAAAAGGTCAACATACGGTTTTCACGTTTTTTTTTCTTTTTTTTAACTTTTCCATACTTAACGATCCACGTGGACTACGATTGGAACGGTAATCTGCCCGAAGCATGGTGAGCGAAGCCAGCCATGGGAGGGGATACGGTACACTAATTGGGATTCCCGGTCACTGTACAAAGAAAAAGACACCAAAAAAACATGAAAAACTCATGTCAACCTTCTGACGTGTCGAGCTAGCATATGTCGACCTAGAAACCCTGTCGACCTAGTTACTGTCGACCTATAGTTGTCGACCTAAACATTGTTGACCTAAACACTGTCGATTTGATTATCCACACCCATAATTCCAGTGGTACTGGTGTACAAGTCCAGTGGTACTGCCGTATAAATACAGTGGTACTGCTGTATAATTCCAGTGATACTGCCGTATAATTCCAATGATACTGCCGTATAATTCCAGTGGTACTAGTGTATAAGTCCAGTGATACTGCCGCATAAATCCAGTCCAGTGGTACTGCTGTATAAGTCCAGTGGTACTGCTGTATAATTCCAGTGATACTGCCGCATAATTCCTGTGATACTGCCGTATAATTCCAGTGGTACTGCCTTATAAGTCCAGTCCAGTGGTGCTGTCATATAAGTTCAGTGGTGCTGTCCTGTGCTGTATATAATTAACTCCAAATAAAAGGGTTATTAATATTTAATCCAAATCACAGGGTTTGCCCTGTGTGGTGTAGAGGTACGTTCTCCTGGACCGCATATTGTTATATAACTCCAGAAAAATAATGGAGAACAAAAATTTGGAGGATAAAATAGGGAAATATCAAGAACCACTTCCTAGTGCTGAAGCTGCTGCCACTAGTCATTACATAGATGATGAAATGCCATCAACGTCATCTGCCAAGGCCGATGCCCAATGTGATAGTAGCGGGCATGTCAAATCCAAAAATCCAAAGTTCAGTAAAAAGACCCCAAAAAATAAATTTAAATGGTCTGAGGAGAAACGTAAACTTGCCAATATGCCATTTACGACACGGAGTGGCAAGGAACGGCTAAGACCCTGGCCTATGTTCATTACTAGTGGTTCAGCTTCACATGATGATGGAAGCTCTCATCATCCCGCTAGAAAAATGATAAGAGTTAAGCTGGCAAAAGCACAGCAAAGAACTTTGCGTTCTAAGATGGCATCACAAATCCATGAGGAGAGTCCAAGTGTGTCGGCAGTTGCGATGCCTAACCTTCCCAACACTGGACAGGAAAAGGTGGCTCCTTCCACCATTTGCACACCTTCTGCAAGTGCTGGAAGTAGCACCCACAGTCCAGTTTCTGATATTCAAATTGAAGATGTCACTGTTGAAGTACACCAGGATGAGGATATGGGTGTTGCTGGTGCTGATGAGGAAGTTGACAATGAGGATTCTGATGGTGATGTGGTTTGTTTAAATCAGGCACCGGGGCAGACACTTATTGTCCGTGGGATGAAGAAGCCCATTGACATGCCTGGGCAAAATACCAAAAAAGCCACCTCTTCGGTGTGGAATTATTTCTCCACAAATCCGGACAACAGGTGTCAAGCCGTGTGTTGCCTCTGTCAATCTGTAATAAGTAGGGGTAAGGACGTTAACCACCTAGGTACATCCTCCCTTATACGTCACCTGCTGTGCATTCATCAGAAGTCAGTGTCAAGTTGTGAAACTTTGGGTAAGAGCGTAAGCAGTCAACTGACACCTAAATCTCTTCTTCCTCTTGTACCCAAGCTCCTGCAAGCCACACCTTCAACTCCCTCAACGTCAACTTCCTCAGTCACGAACGTCAGTAGTCCTGCAGGCCATGTCACTGGCAAGACTGAGGAGTCCTCTCCTAACCGGGATTACTCCGGAGGATCCTTGAGTGGTATGCCTACTGCTGCTGTTGCTGCTGGGAGTTGATCATCATCCCAGAAGGGAAGTCGGAAGACCACTTGTATTACTTCCAGTAAGCAAAGAAAAAAGTTCTACCACCTAAACGCGCTACCCAATACAGGTTACAATATTGCGTGTATAGTAAATATGTCCAAACAATGGATGACAAATGTCCCAAATGATGGAAGAATATGTAAAGTCTTAAAGAAGGGGTATTCAGGGAGAAAAAGTTCCTGGAAGCGGAGAACAGTTCCACGGGGTACACACCGTACTCACGTCGACAAAGGAAGGTCGGTATTCATAAAGGTTCCTTTTCCCGTCAAGAGTCCATGGAATGGATGTCCGTGGAGAGGGGGAGATCTTCAAAGACTGGTGTATGATTTCCTCGGAGATACAAATGACAGAAAGACTAATGGTGTAGTATGTCTCAACCAAAAATTGAAAAGAAAAGGGAGCTGGGGATATTCTGAACAGTGGAGGCAATTTTGGCGTACCAAACTTACGGTATTACGTAAGCAAATCCTCATATAAAGGTATCTTTAGTGAGTGGGAAAGTGGGAGTTATTTTTCCTTAGGTACACACCGTACTCACGTGGAATCAAGATGTTTGAAGCTCATAAAGGTTTCTTTTCCCAGTCGGTGATTCGTCTGGCTAATGTCCTTCTAATGGTACCTCTTCAAATCGATAAGCAGTCTCCCAGGTGGAACAAGTGATAATCCCCAGCTCCCTTTTCTTTTCAATTTTTGGTTGAGACATACTACACCATTAGTCTTTCTGTCATTTGTATCTCCGAGGAAATCATACACCAGTCTTTGAAGATCTCCCCCTCTCCACGGACATCCATCCCATGGACTCTTGACGGGAAAAGGAACCTTTATGAATACCGACCTTCCTTTGTCGACGTGAGTACGGTGTGTACCCCGTGGAACTGTTCTCCGCTTCCAGGAACTTTTTCTCCCTGAATACCCCTTCTTTAAGACTTTACATATTCTTCCATCATTTGGGACATTTGTCATCCATTGTTTGGACATATTTACTATACACGCAGTATTGTAATCTGTATTGGGTAGCGCGTTTAGGTGGTAGAACTTATTTCTTTGATTATTTTGCCCCCTTGGAGTTTGTGTGACATCTCCCTCTACACACCCATCGCTGCAACCCAGAGGGCGCGGTAGGATTTTTCCCTTTTTCGTATCCATACTTCCAGTAAGCAATTGCCTGTCCAACAGTCCTTTGTGAGGAAGATGAAATATAACAGCAGTCATCCTGTTGCAAAGCGGATAACTGAGGCCTTGACAGCTATGTTGGTGTTAGACGTGCATCCGGTATCTGCCATTAGTTCAGTGGGACTTAGAGAATTGATGGAGGCAGTGTCCCCCCAGTACCAAATCCCATCTAGGTTCCACTTCACAAGGCAGGCGATACCCAGACTGTACAGAGACGCCAGAAAAAGTGTCCTCAATGTCCTAAAAATGCAGTTGTACCCACTGCCCACTTAACCACGGACATGTGGACAGGGCAGACTAAGGACTATAAGATTGTGACAGCCCACTGGGTAGATGTATGGCCTCCCGCAGCAACAACAGCAGCGGCACCAGTAGCAGCATCTCGCAAATGCCAACTCATTCCTAGGCAGGCTACGCTATGTATCACCGCTTTCCGTAAGAGGCACACCGCTGACAACCTCTTACGGAAACTGAGGGACATCATCGCACAATTGCTTACCCCAATTAGACTCTCCTGGGGTTTTGTGATATCGGACAGTGCCACCAATATTGTGCGTGCATTACATCTGGGCAAATTCCAGCACATCCCATGTTTTGCACATACAATTAATTTGGTGGTGCAGAATTTTTTTTAAAATGACGGAGGCGTGCAGGAGATGCTGTCGGTGGCCCGAAAAATTGCGGGCCACTTTCGGCATTCAGCCACCGCGTGACTTAGACTGGAGCGCCAGCAAACACTCCTGAACCTGCCCTGCTATCACCTGAAGCAAGATGTGGTAACAAGGTGTAATTCAACACTCTATATGCTTCAGAGGATGGGGGAGCAGTAAAAGACCATTCAAGCCTATACATCCACCAACGATATATGCAAAGGAGGGGGATGCACCTGACTCAAGCGTAGTGGAGAATGATTTCTGTCTTGTGCAAAGTTCTCCAACCCTTCGAACTTGCCACACGTGAAGTCAGTTGCCACACGTGAAGTCAGTTCAGACACTACCAGCTTGAGTCAGGTCATTCCCCTCATTAGGCTTTTGCAGAAGCAGCTGGAGAAATTGAAGGAGGAGCTAAGACGGAGCGATTCCGCAAAGTATGTGGGACTTGTGGATGGAGCCCTTCATTCGCTTTGCCAGGATTCAAGGGTGGTCAATCTGTTGAAATCAGAGCACTACATTTTGGCCACCGTGCTCGATCCTAGGTTTAAAGCCTACGTTGTATCTTTTTTTCCAGCAGACACAAGTCTTCAGAGGTTCAAAGACCTGCTGGTGAGAAAATTGGCAACTCAAGCGGAACGTGACCCGTCAACAGCTCCTCCTTCATTTTCTTCCGCAACTGGAGCTGCGAGGAAAAGGATAAGATTTCCTAGCTCACCCGCTGGCAGTGATGCAGGGCAGTCAGGAGCGAGTGCTGACATCTGGTCCAGACTGAAGGACCTGCCAACGATTACTGACATGTCTACTGTCACTGCATATGATTCTGTCACCACTGAAAGAATTGTGGAGGATTATATGAGTGACAGCATCCAAGTATTCAGGAAAAAGAAGCAATTTGGATGCCCTTGCACAAACTGGCTTTAGTTTACCTAAGTTGCCCCCCAGTGTGTACTCCGAAAGAGTGTTTAGTACAGCCGGTAACTTTGTCAGCAATCTGCGTAGGAGGTTACTTCCAGAAAATGTGGAGAAGATGATGTTCATCAAAATGAATGATAAATTCCTCCGGGAAGACCTTTACCAGCGATTGCCTCCAGAAAGTACACAGGGACCTGTGATGGTGGATTCCAGTGGGGACGAATTAATACTCTGTGAGGAGGAGGATGTACACACTGAAAGGGGTGAGGAATCGGAGGATGAGGTCAATATCTTGCCTCTGTAGAGCCAGTTTGTGCAAGGAGAGAGTAATTGCTTCTTTTTTCGTGGGGGCCCAAACAAACCAGTCGCTTAAATGATTGGTTTGTTAAATTGGGCATGTCCTGTTTATAACAACATAAAGGTGGGTGGGAGGGCCCAAGGGCAATTCCATCTTGCACCTCTTTTTCTTCTTTGCATCATGTGCTGTTTGGGGACTAGTTTTTTTAAGTGCCATCCTGTCTGACACTGCTGTACAACTCCAGGGGTACTGCCGTATAAGTCCAGGGATACTGCCGTATAAGTCCAGTCCAGTGGTGCTGTCTTGTGCTGCATCAGTCCAGTGGTGGTGTCTTGTGCTGCATCAGCCCAGTGGTAGTGTCTTGTGCTGCCATAAGTCCAGTGGTGGTGTCCTGTGCTGTATATTATTTACTCCAAATAACAGGGTTATATACAATAGTTATATTATTATCCAAATAATTTTTACAGGGTTTGCCCTGTGTGGTGTAGGGGTACGCTCGCATGTGCTGCATATTATTATAATAGCTCCAAATAGAAGGGTTATTATTATTCAAATTAATTTTACAGGCTTTGCCGTGTGTGTGTGTGTGTGTGTGTGTGTGTGTGTGTGTGTGTGTGTGTGTGGTTTAGGGGTACGTTCTCCTGTGCCACCAATATTGTGCGTGTATTACATCTGGGCAAATTCCAGCACGTCCCATGTTGTTTGTGCAGCACACTTGTGTCGCTTAGCTTAGTCATACAGCTACTTCATTGCACCTCTTTTTCTTCTTTGCATGATGTGCTGTTTGGGGCCCTGTTTTTTTAAGTGCCATCCTGTCTGCAACTGCAGTGCCACTAGATGGGCCAGGTGATTGTGCCGCCCAATTGTGTCGCTTAGCTTAGTCATACAGCCACCTCGGTGCAAACTTTTGGCCTAAAAACAATATTGTGAGGTGTTCAGAATAGACTGGAAATGAGTGGAAATTAAGTTAGCGAGGTTAATAATACCGTAGTATCAAAATTACCCCCAAATTATGTGATTTTAGCTGTTTTTATGGGTTTTTTTCTTCTTCAAAAATCATCCAGATCCAAAACCAAAACCAAAACATGAAAGGGTGGTTTTGGCAAAACCAATTCAGATCCAAAACAGGAGCATGGAACCAAAATGATAACCAAAACACAAAACACAAAAAGTGCCCGCCGCACATCTCTAATTAGAAGTAACTGTCCCAGATTGCAGCATTTATACTGGTTATTCCTTTTATTGGGGGGGAAGTTAGGAGGAACATTGCTGTCTTCTTTTTTATTTATTTGTACTCTGTAAACCTTGGGAACCATAGTTTGTAGAATTAATTTTCCATTCACAGTGTTAGGCTGTTTTGATAATCTATAAGCTGGGCTTGTACTTCTTAGCCTTTCATATGTAAGAAGTTTAATTGCATTCTTCGTGTTCTCAGTACAAAAACAGAAAATCTATGTAAACATGCATTATTTCCTTATCTACAACTCCAGAAAGCATGAATATACACTACTGTATGTCTGGAGCAGCTCAGCACTGAAATGTAGGTCAGTTGTTTTCATTGGGGTTGCTCAGCAAAATATTATCTAATGGGCCCTACACATTTAAAGATCCGCCGCCGAGCTGCCCGACGGCGGATACGGCCGACGGGCGACCGGCGGAGGTGGGCGGCAGTGACGGGGGGAGTGAAGTCACTTCACTCCCCCCGTCACACGGCTCCATAGAACTGCAGGCAAATATGGATGAGATATTGGCCTGCATGCACAGCCGACGGGGCACCAGCGATGAACGAGCGCGGGGCCGCGCATCGTTCATTGTTCATCGCTGGTGCCTCCACACTGCACGATATGAACGTTATGTCGTTCATATCTTGCAGTCAAATCGCCCAGTGTGTAGGGCCTATTAGGTGTTCCCACAATCCAGTCACAGTGCTTGCAGTGTAGAAACAGGTCAGCTGTCTTTTATAGGGACTATTTGGGTCTATCAGTTTATCCATCACTTAGAAAACATCAATGTTTTACTTTTTAAGAAAGTGAGTTTACTTTCTGCTTCATTTTACTGGTTTATTTCTCTGAAGTTTTAATCAATCCCTAATAATATACCCAGAATGTACTGTATAAACCAACAATATTTATCGAGAAGTCTAAAATGCCACTGTAAGGTCACTTCTTCATACATCATATTTATGTAGCTACAGTGCTGCTCCTGGAGATCACCATGCAGAGCATTTGGTTCTGCATGTCTAGGGGGGTGTCTTGTATAACTGGGAGTCTACCCTTGTGTGTCCCACAGTAGTAGAACTACAAGTCCCAGCACACCTTGTCAGATGGATGTGCTGGGACTTGTAGTGCCACCGCAGCAGTACTTCTTGGGTGAATAATCACTTTTTACTGATTATACCTTCTGACTGATATCTTTGCGTAGTTGTCATAGGGCCCGATTCAGCATGGAACGCAGGTATGATTGCGTTCGCATGCTGGGGCCACACGCGCAGAAGCCATCTCACATCTGCAGCATCTCACATCTGTGAACGCCTCTGCCTGATTGATGGGCAGAGGCGTTTGCAGGGTGGGATGGGGCGTCACAGTGGTGTTTAAGGGGCATCACGACAGCAGCATTAAGGGGCATCACGTGCGGTCGGGACTATTTGCGCGTGGGCTGTGGCAGCTGCATGTGACATCACATGCAGCTGCTGCGACCCAAACATGGCGGGTAGCTGCCTGCCTTTGCAGCTAGGCTGTGTAGGCAGAGGGCTACTCTAAACATGCAAAAGCATCGCCGCTGTGCAATGCTTTTGAATGTGTTCAGGACTCGGCATGCGGGGTGGACTAGCCCTGTGCTGGGCGTCACCCCGCATGTTAGTGTAATGGATTGTAGATGTGCAATTTTTCACACATCTACGATCCATGCTGAATTAGGCCCATAGTACCACTATTACAGATGCTTATTTTATTAATAATAATAGCAATAATAATCATTTTTGTCTTGGTATTTACTATTTTGTATAGTTATTTTTCATGTTTTATGTTTATTTGTCATAGCACTGATAATGAATGCCAAATGTAATTCCATATACTGGGCCTGAGTCTGAGCCGCACACAACCCACACACACAATGCTGATATCCTGATATCCATGTTGTTGGGCAAAAATATCTGATATCTACAGTCTATGCCTTACACAGAGGGCCTGAATAATGTTTGTAAGTAAAGCAAAAAAGCAAGTAAACCATGCTGCACTGCAGGTGGTCAGATATAACATGTGCAGAGAGAGTTAGATTTAGGTGGGGTGAGTTCAAACTGAAATCTAAATTGCAGTGTAAAAATAAAGCTGTCTAACATTTGTAGGCTACATGCCGAAGCAGCCAGTATTTTCCCTGCGCAGAAAAAAATCAATAAAAAAAAATCAACAATATTTGCTCTTCTTGCATACAAAGATGAATCAGGTCCAGAGTGTACGCACAAAGGTTCTGCTGTTATCGGGTCAGACTATATCAGCAATGGGGCAGAAAAGTGATGGGCAGTGACTGGGAGGTGGCTAGAAGTGCAAGCAAAATTGTCCATCTCATGGGTGTATAATGGGGGTGTTGCTGGCGTGCCAGTGACAGCGGGTACATTTAAAGAAATACCGGTTGTATGACAGTGTGCAGAGTCACTGAAAGTGGGTGTCTCAGTCCTTGCACATTCAGACGCATGCTTGTACACCAGGGGAAGGGCAGATACTGCAAGAACTAACGCAGCTACGTCCATCTCTGGATCAGGCCCACAGTACCTTAACGCTCAACCTTTATGATTATCCAAAGATCTAAATCCCACAGTTCTGGGTCCCCCTACTGAGATAATGATGTGTATTATATATATTATGTATATATAGAGCTATATAAAATATATGTCATCTCAGTAGTGGACCCAAATATGTGGGATTAAGAATTCTGGATAAGGGATACTCAACCTGTATTACATTATATACACTGGTTTTGCTAGACAATGTCGTCATATGAGAATATTTTCCTGCAGGATTACCTGCTTGCCCTGTTTTGTTTTCACACATTCCTTTATGGTTCAATCCTTTTTTGCACCTCCTAGTCCAGTTTCCTTCACTCACAAGTATACTCGGTACTTATTTATATCAATATATAATTTTTATAATTATATAACACAGTGATATGATCTAGTCATCTGTCATACCCTGGGTTGCCTAGCATCACATATATGATACATGCATACCCGACTTCTAGTAATATACCCAACATACAGTAAGGGCCGGATCTAGCCCTTGTGGCGCCCCGGGCTAAAATAGGGGCGTGGCTTCATAAAGGGGCATGGTCAGTTATGCCCCCTGTAAAGTTGTGCCCCCATTTGTGCCCCCAGTAGAGTTGTGCCCCCAGTAGTATTGCCCCAGTAGAGTTGTGCCCCCGTTTGTGCCACCAGTAGTGTTGCCCCCAGTAGAGTTGTGCCCCCGTTTGTGCTCCCAGTAGAGTTGTGCCCCCAGTAGAGTTGTGCCCCCAGTAGTATTGCCCCCAGTAGAGTTGTGCCCCCGTTTGTGCCACCAGTAGTATTGCCCCCAGTAGAGTTGTGCCCCCGTTTGTGCTCCCAGTAGAGTTACGCCGCTTACAAAAAATAAAACAAAAATAAATAAATTAATACTCACCATCCCCGCTCCTGCTTCCCGACCGCTGCTGCCCTCCGTCTCCGGCCGCCGGCGCCGCTCCTCTGATCTATGGGAGAGACGTCATGACGTCTCTCCCATAGCACCGCATAGACACTAGAGGAAGGAAGATTACTCTGCGCTCTAAACACTTTGTGTAACTAAATGTGCGATCTGTCCAACACAAACTAATTGACTCAATGGGACTCAATATAAAAATAAAATATTTTATCAAAAATTATAAACACCACATATATAACATACAAAAAAAGAAACAATTGACATTTGTTTAGTAGTTTTCAAGCATCAGATGTTAGTATAAAGATGTTTGAAAAGCATGCAATAGCAATAAAATAAACTGACTAGTTTAAAACATACTTGCCTACCCTCCCGGGATGGCGGGGAGGCTCCCAAAAATCGGGTGGCCCTCCCGGCCCCCCGGAAAGGTGGGCAAGCCTCCCGCTTTCCGTGCTGCCCCTCCATGACCCTCCTTGGCCGCCCGCAGCAGAGAACAAGTGGGCAGTCCGAGGGGGTCCGATGACACGATTAATTCTGAATCGCGTCATCGTAGCTCCGCCCCCGCTATACAGCGCCTCTTTTCTCGGCACTGCATAGCGGGTGGCGGAGCCACGATGACACAAACCTGATGCCACACCCCCCAGACTGTCCACTACCCTGTCCACTACCCCCATGCACCTACAACGCTGCCTCCTCCCGGAGGAGGGGGCAGCAAAGTAGGTAAGTATGGTTTAAAAAGAAACTCTCTCAGGTGGTTCATATAACCATGTCACTGGCGTCCCAGTGTAATGGTTGAATTGATTGTCCCGCAAGAAAATATTTCACAGTAACGTTAGTGAGTTAGTGATGGCATGCAGTCTAATTATAATTACCCACGTGCTGGTTCCTGAGTTTTTTGCAGTCAGGGTCCCTTTATCAATAAATCACACATGTGGGTAAATTTACTAAGATTCGTATTTTCCCGTTTGAGGTCAAAGTTCAATCACGAATGACATCGAAAGTGTAAATATGCAACTTTTTGAATTGATTACGACTAATTTACTAAGCTGCCGTATTCTGCATTTTCGGGTTTTCCGATGTCGATGTCATTCGTTTTTTTTGGCAGTGTTTTACGTGAGTGACTTATAAAACACTGCCGACTTTAATACAATGAATCTCGGCCGGATCTGAGAGATCCGTGCTGGGCTTCATTGTGCACTTTGTTAAAAAAAAAAAGTTTAAATGTAAAAAAAAAATTGCGTGGGGTCCCCCCTCCTAAGGCAAACCAGCCTCGGGCTCTTTGAGCCGATCCTGGTTGCAGAAATATGGGGAAAAAATGGACAGGGGTTCCCCCATATTTAAACAACCAGCATCGGGCTCTGCGCCTGGTCCTGGTTCCAAAACTACGGGGGACAAAAAGCGTAGGGGTCCCCCGTATTTTTGAAACCAGCACCGGGCTCCACTAGCTGGACAGATAATGCCACAGCCGGGGGTCACTTTTATACAGTGCCTTGCGGCCGTGGCATCAAATATCCAACTAGTCACCCCTGGCCGGGGTACCCTGGGGGAGTGGGGACCCCTTCAATCAAGGGGTCCCCCCCCCAGCCACCCAAGGGCCAGGGGTGAAGCCCGAGGCTGTCCCCCCCATCCAATGGGCTGCGGATGGGGGGCTGATAGCCTTTGTTCAAAGTGTTTGATATTGTTTTTAGTAGCAGTACTATAAGGCCCAGCAAGCCTCCCCCGCAAGCTGGTACTTGGAGAACCACAAGTACCAGCATGCGGCGGAAAAACGTGCCCGCTGGTACCTGTAGTACTACTACTGAAAAAATACCCCAATAAAGACATCACACACACACACCTTGAAAGTATAACTTTAATACATACATGCACACCACCATATACACATACTTACCTTATGTTCACACGAGGGTCGGTCCTCTTCTCCAGTAGAATCCATGGTGTACCTGTTGAAAAAATCCTACTCACCAAATCCAGTGTAGAGGGCTCCTCGGATAATCCTTTTGTAATCCACGTACTTGTAAAAATAAAAAAACGGGACACCCGACCACGAACTGAAAGGGGACCCATGTTTTCACATGGGTCCCCTTTCCCCGAATGCCAGAAACCCACTCTGACTGATGTCTAAGTGGGTTTCTTCAGCCAATCAGGGAGCGCTACGTTGTGGCACCCTCCTGATCGGCTGTGTGCTCCTGTACTGTATGACAGGCGGCACACGGCAGTGTTACAATGTAGCGCCTATGCGCTCCATTGTAACCAATGGTGGGAACTTTCAGGTCAGCGGTTGACCGAAAGTGACCTCACCACTGACCACAAAGTTCCCACCATTGGTTACAATGGAGCGCATAGGCGCTACATTGTAACACTGCCGTGTGCCGCCTGTCATATAGTACAGGAGCACACAGCCGATCAGGAGGGTGCCACAACGTGGCGCTCCCTGATTGGCTGAAGAAACCCACTTAGACATCAGTCAGAGTGGGTTTCTGGCATTCGGGGAAATGGGTCCCATGTGAAAACATGGGTCCCCTTTCAGTTCGTGGTCGGGTATCCGTTTTTTTATTTTTTCAAGTACGTGGATTACAAAAGGATTACAAGCAGAGGAGCCTTCAACCATGGATTATGTGAGTATAATTTTTTCTACAGGTACACCATGGATTCTACTGGAGAAGAGGACCGACCTGCGTGGGAACATAGGTAAGTATGTATGTATGTTGGTGTGCATGTATGTATTAAAGTTATACTTTCAAGGTGTGTGTGTGATGTCTTTATTGGGGTATTTTTTTAGTAGTAGTACTACAGGTACCAGCGGGCCCGTTTTTCCACCGCATGCTGGTACTTGTGGTTCTCCAAGTACCAGCTTGCGGGGGAGGCTTGCTGGGCCTTGTAGTACTGCTACTAAAAACAATATCAAACACTTTGAACAAAGGCTATCAGCCCCCCATCCGCAGCCCATTGGATGGGGGGGACAGCCTCGGGCTTCACCCCTGGCCCTTGGGTGGCTGGGGGGGGGAACCCCTTGATTGAAGGGGTCCCCACTCCCCCAGGGTACCCCGGCCAGGGGTGACTAGTTGAATATTTGATGCCACGGCCGCAAGGCACTGTATAAAAGTGACCCCCGGCTGTGGCATTATCTGTCCAGCTAGTGGAGCCCGGTGCTGGTTTCAAAAATACGGGGGACCCCTACTCTTTTTGTTCCCCGTATTTTTGGAACCAGGACCAGGCGCAGAGCCCGGTGCTGGTTGCTTAAATATGGGGGAACCCCTGTAAATTTTTTCCCCATATTTTTGCAACCAGGGCCGGCTCAAAGAGCCCGAGGCTGGTTTGGTTTAGGAGGGGGGACCTCACGCATTTTTTTTTGGAAAATTTATAACATTCCCCCCCCCCTTCCCACTGAAAAACATGCACGGATCTCATGGATCCGTGCATGCCTATACAAACACGGGATAAAAAAGCAGGTCTGGTTTTTTTTAGCACTTTTTCACGATTTGTATTTTAGCACGGCAGTGTTTGGCAATTGTCGGCAGTGTTTGTGTTTTGCACTTTTTAGTAAATTCACGATTTCTACCAAATTGCAGGCGTATTTGACCGATGGTGTATTGATTCGTGATTTTTTCCTAGGACTTCCAAAATATTACGAATGCCCTCATCACTGCCGTGATTTTTGCTTAGTAAATTACCGAGATGACACTTTGAAGAAAAAACGGCATCTCGGTCAAAATCGGGACCTTAGTAAATATACCCCAGGGTGTAACAGCCTGTGTAACGCTGTGTACTTTCAGCCCCGCCGGGAAACACTGAACGTCTCCGTGATGAATGGCAAGCGCTGACCGCTTAGTATCTGTGAGACCGTCAGCGATCACTCTGCAGCTGGTGTGTATTAGACCTCGCAGCGGAGGTCAGGCAGGGGTCAGCCGGCGGGCAGCGGAGAAATCATCCAGCGGTGGGCGGGAGCTGTAAAGAGCTGTGAGCTATTAGGTTGAGCGGTGATAACCAACTGGAGAGTACGGGTAAGGAGAAGTGGGCGCAATTGGTAGACTTATCCTGCGGTAAGAGTCCAAGAGTAAACATTACTTCTGATAAAAAGAAATAACGGATATGGCCACACTATGATGTTGTCTATATATTTTGTGTTTTTGTATTAGATAAATATCTTCTTGGGACTCCTAAAGTGTATAGCACCTGAAGCACTATTTTATTGATATGAACGATCTCGTTCAGTAATGAACGAGAAATCGCTCATATCGCTCAGTGTGTATGCACCAACGATGAATGATGCGCGGCCCCACATTTGTTCATCGTTGGTTTTCCGTCACTTTGCAACGCGAGTCAATTTGGACGATGATCGATCATCATTCAAATCAAAATTGAATGCATCAGCAAGTGTGTAGGTCCCTTTACATGTTTTTTCTTATTGGACATCTTTTCACTGCTGCAAGTCTGATTTGCGACTGTGTATGACTACAGGGCGGTTGTAGGTATGTATGTGTATGGGGGGGGGGGGGGGGTTGTGCGGAGGGTGTTGGGGGAGCAGGGACAGTTTTGTTTAGCTCTTCCTAGGGGCGCCTAGAAAGCTTGCACCAGCTTTTTGGAGAGAAGATGGAAATATAGGCACCCAAGGGGATAAATGTAATAGTGTCCGAGTTGCCAGAGGTCCATAATTTCATCCGAGAATGGCCATATTTATAAAGCAGCAAAACCACCTGCCATTCTCGGATGAAATTCCAGACCTCTGGCAACTCGGACCCTATTACATTAAGGGCCTTATTCAGGTTTTTTAGCAAACCAAAAAAGTTATCAATTGGGCAAAACCGTGTTGCACTGCAGTTGGGTCAGATGTAACATGTAAAGAGAGATTTCAATTCAGGTGGGGTGCAGTGGCGGCCACCAACTGTCATCCCAAACTGACTCACTGGCAGTTGGTGCAGCTCCCCTATTTGAAATTTGAACTGCGCTGCAGCACCAACTCTGGAGTCGCCACTGGTGGGGTGTGCTCAGTAGCGGCTCTTGCCACAGGGCAAGCAGGCTTTTTGCCCGGGGCGCCGCTACCCTGAGGGCGCCACCGCCATGGCAAGAGCTGCTACTAATTATCCTCCCCCGCTCCCCGGCTCCCGGCTGCAGCGAGCGCCGTGTACGCCCGCTGCAGCCGGCGTCGCTGACTGACGCTAGAGGTCAAAATTGACCCCTAGTGTCAGTGCGGCGCTACTATGGGAGAGACGTCATGACGTCTCTCCCATGGAGAGGAGCCAGCGCCCAGAGACAGCGGCAGCAGCAGTCCGGAAGCAGGAGCAAGGCAGGTAGGTATATTGATTTTTCTTTTAGGGTTTCAAAGTTGCGCTACAACTGGGGCACTACTACTGGGGGCACATACAGGGGGCACAGCTACAAGGGGCACTACTACCGGGGGCACAGCTACAAGGGGTACATCTACAGGGGGCACAACTACAGGGGGCACATACTGGAGCACTGCTACAGGGGGAACAGCTACTGGGGGCAAATCAACCGGGGGCACTACTACAGGGGACACTGCTACAAGGGGCACAGTTACAGGGGGCACAACTACTAGGAGCATGGCTACAGGGGGCACTGCTACAGGGGGCAAATTGACTAATTAACTGGGGGCACAGCTGCTGGGGGCACAACTACTGGGGGCACAGCTACTGGGGGCAAATTTACAGGGGTCACAAGTACTGGGGGCACAACTACAGGGGGCACATACTGAGGGCACTGCTACAGGGGGAACAGCTACAGGGGGCAAATATACTGGGGGCAAATCAACTTGGGGGCACAACTACTTGGGGCAAATCTGGGGGCACAGCTACTGGGGGCATAATTGTGGCCACGACCCTCCCCTATGAAGCCACGCCCTTGTTTAGCTGCGGGGGGCGCCAGTGGAAACTTTCGCACTGGGCGCCACAATGTGTAGAACCGGCCCTGCGTGTGTTCAAACTGAAATCTAAATTGTAGTGTAGAAATTAAGCAGCCAATATTTACTATGCATAGAAACAATTTAACCCACCCAAATCACTCTCTCTGCACATGTTACATCTGCCCCACCTGCAGTGCAACATGGTTTTGCCCAATTGCTAACTTTTTAGGTTTGCTAACAAACCTGAATAACCCCTTAGTGCCAGGTGTTTCAAAACTCAATAAATGGGCAAGACAGCTTGCGGCTAATCACTACACACAACGGGGGTAATTCCAAGTTGATCGCAGCAGGAATTTTTTTTAGCAATTGGGCAAAACCATGTGCACTGCAGGGGGGGGAGATATAACATGTGCAGAGAGAGTTAGATTTGGGTGGGTTATTTTATTTCTGTGCAGGGTAAATACTGGCTGCTTTATTTTTACACTGCAAATTAGATTGCAGATTGAACACACCACACCCAAATCTATCTCTCTCTGCACATGTTATATCTGCCCCCCTGCAGTGCACATGGTTTTGCCCAACTGCTAAAAAATTTCCTGCTGCGATCAACTTGGAATTACCCCCAATGAGCTTATGGTGGTCATTCCGAGTTGTTCGCTCGCTAGCTACTTTTAGCAGCAATGCAAACGCAAAGCCGCTGCCCTCTGGGAGTGTATCTTAGCATAGCAGAATTGCTAACGAAAGATTAGCAATTCTGCTATTAAGTATTTCCTTGCAGTTTCTGAGTAGCTCCAGACCTACTCCTAGATTGCGATCACCTCAGTCCGTTTAGTTCCTGGTTTGACGTCACAAACACGCCCAGCGTCCGGCCAGCCACTCCCCCGTTTCTCCAGCCACTCCTGCGTTTTCTGCTGGCACGCCTGCGTTTTTTAGCACACTCCCGGAAAACGCTCAGTTACCACCCAGAAACACCCACTTCCTGTCAATCATTCTCCAATCAACAGAGAGACTGAAAAGCTTTGTTCGCCCGTGAGTAAAATAGCATAGTTTTGTGTAAAATTGCTTAGCGCATGCGCCCTGCGGATTTTAGCCTATTAGCAATTCTGCTAAAAATAGCAGCGAGCGAACAACTCGGAATGACCACCAATATGCACTTTGATGGTATATAGAGTGTAAGTTAAAAAAGGGCGGGAACCCACAACCACCAATAAGAAAATTATTATGACTGTTACAGATGTTTATGTGCACCGGTGTTCACATAACATGCTTTAAAACCTGGACACGCACTATTTATTCATTTATTCACACTGTACAGAGGGGATCCGGTCTGAAGATCGACACTGTCTAGGTCGACAATGTTTAGGTTGACCACTATAGGTCGACAGTCACTAGGTCGACAGGGTCTGAAGGTCGACAGGGTTTCTAGGTCGACATGTGCTAGGTCGACAGGTCAAAAGGTCAACATGAGTTTTTCACCTTTTTTTTCTTTTTTGAACTTTTTCATACTTAACGATCCACGTGGACTATGATTGGAACCTTGCCCGAAGCATGGCGAGCGAACACGGTGCACTAATTGGGCTTCCCGGTCACTGTTTGGAGAAAACGACACAAAAAATATATGAAAAAATCATGTCGACATTTCGACCTGTCGACCTAGCACGTCGACCTAGAAACCCTGTCGACCTTCAGATTCTGTCGACCTAGTGACTGTCGACCTATAGTAGTCAACCTAAACATTGTCGACCTAGACACTGTCGATTTGGTGCTCTCTAAGGAAAGAAAAATGGGTGGGCCAATCCGGTTTGGATGATGCACTCCAGTGCAGCCAATTAGATTACACCCTGTCATTAAACAGGGCATGGAGACTTCTGTGTGTGCCAGTGCAGGCTGCTACCATGAGCATAACGGTATCCAGATGATAGGTCAATAGGTCGACACCAAATGGCCGACATGGTCAAAAGGTTGAAAGGTGCAATTGGTCAACATGACAATGGTAGACACAACGGGGTAAATTTACTAAGATTCGTATTTTCCCGTTTGAGGTCAAAGTTCAATCACGAATGACATCGAAAGTGTAAATATGCAACTTTTTGAATTGATTACGACTAATTTACTAAGCTGCCGTATTCTGCATTTTCGGGTTTTCCGATGTCGATGTCATTCGTTTTTTTTGGCAGTGTTTTACGTGAGTGACTTGTAAAACACTGCCGACTTTAATACAATGAATCTCGGACGGATCTGAGAGATCCGTGCTGGGCTTCATTGTGCACTTTGTTAAAAAAAAAAAAAAAAAGTTTAAATGTAAAAAAAAAATTGCGTGGGGTCCCCCCTCCTAAGGCAAACCAGCCTCGGGCTCTTTAAGCCGATCCTGGTTGCAGAAATATGGGGGAAAAATGGACAGGGGTTCCCCCATATTTAAACAACCAGCATCGGGCTCTGCGCCTGGTCCTGGTTCCAAAAATACGGGGGACAAAAAGCGTAGGGGTCCCCCGTATTTTTGAAACCAGCACCGGGCTCCACTAGCTGGACAGATAATGCCACAGCCGGGGGTCACTTTTATACAGTGCCTTGCGGCTGTGGCATCAAATATCCAACTAGTCACCCCTGGCCGGGGTACCCTGGGGGAGTGGGGACCCCTTCAATCAAGGGGTCCCCCCCCCAGCCACCCAAGGGCCAGGGGTGAAGCCCGAGGCTGTCCCCCCCATCCAATGGGCTGCGGATGGGGGGCTGATAGCCTTTGTTCAAAGCGTTTGATATTGTTTTTAGTAGCAGTACTACAAGGCCCAGCAAGCCTCCCCCGCAAGCTGGTACTTGGAGAACCACAAGTACCAGCATGCGGCGGAAAAACGGGCCCGCTGGTACCTGTAGTACTACTACTAAAGAAATACCCCAATAAAGACATCACACACACACCTTGAAAGTATAACTTTAATACATACATGCACACCAACATACATACATACTTACCTATGTTCCCACGCAGGTCGGTCCTCTTCTCCAGTAGAATCCATGGTGTACCTGTAGAAAAAATTATACTCACATAATCCATGGTTGAAGGCTCCTCTGCTTGTAATCCTTTTGTAATCCACGTACTTGAAAAAATAAAAAAACGGATACCCGACCACGAACTGAAAGGGGACCCATGTTTTCACATGGGACCCCTTTCCCCGAATGCCAGAAACCCCCTCTGACTGATGTCTAAGTGGGTTTCTTCAGCCAATCAGGGAGCGCCACGTTGTGGCACCCTCCTGATCGGCTGTGCTCCTGTACTGTATGACAGGCGGCACACGGCAGTGTTACAATGTAGCGCCTATGCGCTCCATTGTAACCAATGGTGGGAACTTTCAGGTCAGCGGTTGACCGAAAGTGACCTCACCGCTGACCTGAAAGTTCCCACCATTGGTTACGATGGAGCGCATAGGCGCTACATTGTAACACTGCCGTGTGCCGCCTGTCATACAGTACAGGAGCACACAGCCGATCAGGAGGGTGCCACAACGTGGCGCTCCCTGATTGGCTGAAGAAACCCACTTAGATATCAGTCATAGGGGGTTTCTGGCATTCGGGGAAAGGGGTCCCATGTGAAAACATGGGTCCCCTTTCAGTTCGTGGTCGGGTATCCGTTTTTTTTATTTTTTCAAGTACGTGGATTACAAAAGGATTACAAGCAGAGGAGCCTTCAACCATGGATTATGTGAGTATAATTTTTTCTACAGGTACACCATGGATTCTACTGGAGAAGAGGACCGACCTGCGTGGGAACATAGGTAAGTATGTATGTATGTTGGTGTGCATGTATGTATTAAAGTTATACTTTCAAGGTGTGTGTGTGATGTCTTTATTGGGGTATTTTTTTAGTAGTAGTACTACAGGTACCAGCGGGCCCGTTTTTCCGCCGCATGCTGGTACTTGTGGTTCTCCAAGTACCAGCTTGCGGGGAGGCTTGCTGGGCCTTGTAGTACTGCTACTAAAAACAATATCAAACACTTTTTACAAAGGCTATCAGCCCCCATCCGCAGCCCATTGGATGGGGGGGACAGCCTCGGGCTTCACCCCTGGCCCCTGGGTGGCTGGGGGGGGGACCCCTTGATTGAAGGGGTCCCCACTCCCCCAGGGTACCCCGGCCAGGGGTGACTAGTTGGATATTTGATGCCACGGCCGCAAGGCACTGTATAAAAGTGACCCCCGGCTGTGGCATTATCTGTCCAGCTAGTGGAGCCCGGTGCTGGTTTCAAAAATACGGGGGACCCCTACTCTTTTTGTTCCCCGTATTTTTGGAACCAGGACCAGGCGCAGAGCCCGGTGCTGGTTGCTTAAATATGGGGGAACCCCTGTCAATTTTTTCCCCATATTTTTGCAACCAGGGCCGGCTCAAAGAGCCCGAGGCTGGTTTGGTTTAGGAGGGGGGACCTCACGCATTTTTTTTTGGAAAATTTATAACATTTCCCCCCCCTTCCCACTGAAAAACATGCACGGATCTCATGGATCCGTGCATGCCTATACAAACACGGGATAAAAAAGCAGGTCTGGTTTTTTTTAGCACTTTTTCATGATTTGTATTTCATCACGGCAGTGTTTGGCAATTGTCGGCAGTGTTTGTGTTTTGCACTTTTTAGTAAATTCCCGATTTCTACCAAATTAAAGGCGTATTTGACCGATGGTGTATTGATTCGTGATTTTTTCCTAGGACTTCCAAAATATTACGAATGCCCTCATCACTGCCGTGATTTTTGCTTAGTAAATTACCGAGATGACACTTTGAAGAAAAAACGGCATCTCGGTCAAAATCGGGACCTTAGTAAATATACCCCAACGTTCGAGTTTTGGGGATTTAAAAAAAAATCAACTTTTTCATACTTTACCATCCATGTGGACTACAAATGGGAGTGGTAACCTGTGCTAAGCACGCTGATAGCAGATCAAGACACCCTGGCCCTCATTCCGAGTTGATCGCTCTCTAGCTACCTTTAGCAGCCGTGCAAACGCATAGTCGCCGCCCACGGGGGAGTGTATTTTCGCTTTGCAGGAGTGCGAACGCCTGTGCAGCAGAGCACTTGCAAACACATTTTGTGCAAAACAAGACCAGCCCTGTAGTTACTTATTCTGTGCGATGATTGCTGTGACGAGTGACACGGTAATGACGTCAGATACCCACCCAGCAAACGCCCGGCCACGCCTGCGTTTTTCCAAACACTCCCAGGAGACGGTCAGTTGACACCCATAAAACTCCCACTTCCTGTCAATCTCCTTGCGATCGGCTGTGCGACTGAAAGCATCGCTAGAACCTGTGCAAAACCACGATGCCCTTTGTACCCGTACGCCACGTGTGCGCATTGAGGTGCATACGCATGCGCAGTTTTGCTGTTTTTTTAAACTGATCGCTACACAGCGATGAATGGCAGCTAGCGATCAACTCGGAATGAGGATCCTTGCCCGAAGCATGGCGAGTGAAGCAAGCCATGTGAGGGGACGCAGTACACTAATTGGGGTTCCGTGTGCTGGACGCCAAAATTTGACATTAAAAAAACATGAAAACTCAAGTTAACCATTTCATGTGTCGACCATTCCCATATCAACCTTTTTTCACAGGTCGATCCTTTGGTGTTGACCTAGACACTGTCGATCCATTATACCATAACCAAGCATAACAGCCCCAACCTCTGGGACAGGTCCCTCTTCCACGGTTGTGGGGACAGATGCTATTAAACAAAATAGATCAGTGCACAGCGTTGGAACCAGTTTTTCACCATTGGGCGTGGTTACTCCACCAGGTTACGCCACTGATCAGCACCTTCCCTTTCCCCTATATGATAGCTTTATGTTTATCCCATCATCACACCAGTTACACAGCCCTACACATCATGGTGGTCATTCCGAGTTGATCGCAGCCAGTAAATTTTAGCTGCTGCTGCGATCAATAGTCCACGCCTATGGGGGAGTGTATTTTAGCGTAGCAGGGCTGCGATCGCTTGTGCAGCCCTGCAAAGCTAAACATTTTTCAAGCAGAACAAGACTAGCCCTGGACTTACTTACCCTGTGCGACTATCTCTGCGATGCTAGGGCCGGCTTTGACGTCAGACATCCGCCCTCCGTTCTCCTGGACACGCCTGCGTTTTCTTCACCACTCCCCGAAAAAACGGCAGGCAACGGTCCGGTGACGCCCAGGAACGCCTTCTTTCTGTCAATCTTCTTGCGGTCGTCTCTGCGACCGCTTTCTTCATTGTGCGCGATGTAACGCCAGTCAACGACACGCGAGCGCAGTGCGGCCGCTGCGCATGCGCATTCTGGACCCATTCGCACCGCAGCGACAAACCCCTGCGTGCGAACGGGTCGGAATGACCCCCTATATCCTTTCATGCTACATCCTTCATTAACTTCGGGATGCAGTTAGTTTACCGCCTATCGGGATCCTGGTGTTCAGGAGACCGACACCAGAATCCCGACACCCGCCGATAAACTGACAGCAGGAATCCCAACAATAGCACGGATTCCAGCAGACGGGATGCTGCTGTCGGTATACTGACAGCTGGCATTCTGTCTCCAAGGATATCTTATGTATCCCCTAACTTCTACACTAAAGTATTTTATTTCTGTATTAAACGGAAAATAGCTGGATGATTAATTCAAGTAAAATGACAGAGCACTTAACGTCCTTTACCCTTATGCTTCACTATACAAAGCAATCAATGTCTGCCTTTCATATCACTTACCACATCTCCCATATACACTGTGCATATGCACATACAGTATATAGCCTCTGATCTTTTCACATTACCTAATTGCATTGGCCTTGAAAAATCTCTCCTCAAACTCCAGAGGTGGAGGATCTCTGTAACATAAAAGGGTGATCTATTTTATAGCGGCACTTTATCTCATCAGTTTAAATCCTCCACAGCAGTTTCAAAGTTTTTTCCCCTTGCAGGAAGAATTGTTAATGATGGCTCACAAGGCGCATTTACAATGCAAAGTAGTTCAGCACAATGATCTCTGTATAGTTTAAGCTGCTACTCAGCTGAACGGCAGTGCTGCAGTTTGACATCAATGATGACCTATTATGCACACACATCCTTTTATCGCACTGCTTTGCTGAGGTTATTTAAAGCACAAGATGATTCTTTCTTCTTGATAGACATATACAAGAGATAAGTATGGCCTGTGTAAAGGTTAAGTGATGTTAAAAGAGAAGTAATTTAACTAAACATCTCATGTAAAGTGTAAACTGATTTATTCACCTTAAGACCCATTTCCAACAGTTTTCTAATGCCCCCTTCAGATAAAAAGGCATGCATGATTTCCAACATACAGTATATCTGCTACTTTCAGATACAATAAGGAAGTACAGGGAATAAACTGACACACACACACACACACACACACACACACACACACACACACACACACACACACACACACACACACACACACACACACACACACACACACACACACACACACACACACACACACACACACACACACACACACACACACTCCTTGTTACTTTCACCATTTATATCAGTTTCTTAAAGCAGTTTATATCTGTGTATGCAAATAATTCAGCTGGGTTACTGCAATTGAACTCCTCTTAACATTTATAATTATAGGGGGAAAAAATGCATAAAAACGAAATAATTGATATGTAAGCTGCTACGGTAAGTCATAAACAGTCATCATGAGCCTGTCAATCTGACTATATGTCCCCACAATACAGAAACTGTGCAATAGGTATGTTATCAAAAATGATTGTAAAATGTTATTTTCAAACATTTTACACTCCACAGATGGGTGGAATTCATGTGACCGGCGGTCAGTAGACCGAGGGTCACGTGACCTCCTCAAACATCCCGCCCCCTCATTATCCCGACGGTCGGCATGCCGACCAGCAGGGACTTTTTCCACTCGTGGGTATCCACGACACCCATAGAGTGGGAATAGAACCCGTGGCGACCGCTGCACTTGCACCCCCCTGCCGGGATCCCGGCGTCGGTATGCTGCCAGCATCCCGGCATCGGTATGCTGACCGCCGGTCAGCCATAGTACACCCCCATAGATATATGGATCCTGTTTGATGATAGGATAAGATTTTAATACAGTGGCCATGTGGCAGATTGATGAAAAGAGGCCAATCCATGGAAGTAGGAAACAAATTAATATAGGGGGTAATTATTTTGCTATAATCAGGGGGATCAGACACCCGAACAAATCAAAATTCTCCTGCATTTCAGCCGTGTTCTCACTGATTATTTCCTGGTGTCTACCAGCTTAAAGACAAGTATAGCGAGACTAATATTGAACTAATAGCTTTATCAGACCATACACTGATATTGCTAAATGTTGATAGGCCCAGCACTTCTGGGAAATATAGGCTATGAGGGTTTCCAATTCCTTACATCTTAGAAATATATTGTAGGTCTTCTGACATTGGGGCTAATTCAGACCTGATCGCTGCTGTGTGTTTTCGCACAGCAGCAATCAGGTCTGAACTGCGTATGCCGGCGCATGCCAGACAGCTGTCGGCTGTCTTAGCCCTGTGATCACTTCTGCCTGATTGACGGCGGCGTTTGTCCGCTGTTTCGTCGGCACGGTCCGGGTAACGCAGGCGTGACCATTGGGGGGCGGTGGCTTTGTGACGTCACACGCAGCCGCTGCAACCTGGGCAGCGACGAGTAGCTCCCTGCCAGCGCGCTAGTAGGTAGCTATTCTTCCAGCACAAAATTATCGCGCCTGTGCGGGGGAAGGGGGGGGATGTCTGAAGACTGATCGTAGATGTGCTAAATGTAGCACATCTACGATCAGGTCTGAATTAGGCCCTTTGTTATGTTACACACTGTAGTGTACCTAATGGTTATGCCATTGATCCCATAGTAGGATGGGGGTTAGTCCCAATAAAAATTAACAGCATCACAAGTATGTTCCCCCTATGGCATGGTACCCCTCTGCAAACGGTCTTTGAGCCGACCCTACAGGAGCACTTATATAAACTGTCATTATTGTGGCTGGCTACAACAGCTGTGATTATAAGAAAATTATCTCTTATGTTGGGCATCATAAAAGTCACTTAAATTTCATATCAGAATTGAAGAGAACTATCTGAAGCTTGTTAAAGAAATCTGCACGTATTAGTATACATATGCAAAACTGCTGTTATAACCAATGAGATACAGGTCAGGTTGAGTATCCCATATCTAAATATTCCGAAATACAGAATATTCCGAAATACAGATTTTTTTGAGTGAGAGTGAGATAGTGAAACCTTTGTTTTCTGATGGCTCAATGTACACAAACTTTGTTTAATACAAAAAATTATTAAAAATATTGTATTAAATGACCTTCAGGCTGTGTTTATAAGGTGTATATGAAACATAAATGAATTGTGTGAATGTAGTTGTACACACACTTTGTTTAATGCACAAAGTTATTAAAACTATTGGCTAGAATCACCTTCAGGCTGTGTGTATAAGGTGTATATGAAACATAAATGCATTCTGTGCTTAGACTTAGGTCCCATCGCCATGATATCTCATTATGGTATGCAATTATTCCAAAATACAGAAAACTCCGATATCCAAAATACTTCTGGTCCCAAGCATTTTGGATATGGAATACTCAACCTGTATAAGTTTGGAAGTGGAATCTGCTTAGTCCCTAATACAACTTTAACCCAGCTCTACCTTTAGACACATAGAATTTGACATCATATAAGAACCACTTGATCCATCTTTTTTAATTTTAAAATAACCTCAGACCCTATTTGATCCTCATTTCTCTGTAAGTATATCCTTATGTCTATCCCAAGCATGTTTAAATTTCTGTACAGTCTTAGCCTCTACCACCTCTGATTGGAGGCTATTCCACTTGTCCCCTAGCCCTTTCTGTGAAGTCATTTTTCCTCAGATTTCCCCTGAACCTAACTCCCTCCAGTTTCAGTGCATGTCCTCGTGTTCTAATACTTCTTTTCCTTTTGAAGAATGTTTTCCTCCTGGACCTCGTTAAAACCCTTGATATATTTGAAAGTTTTTCTATCATGTCCCCCTTTCCCTTCTCTGTTCCAAACGAAACATATTAAGATATGTAGTTTGTCCTGGTGAGTTTTGTGATGTAGGCCATGCACCATTTTAGTTGCCCTTCTTTGTACCGTCTCTAATGTATTTATATCCTTCTCAAGATACAGATGGGTCCACAGTTATCTTGACTAGTTTGCTGCGCCTAGGCACAACATGGTTTATTAACATAAACCCTTCATCTATTATTCTCAGCTGCAATACAATACAGAGAACAATACTGTAGGGGATTAAGTCCGACTGCCCAGTCTAAAATAATCCTATTAAAAGGTCAAGATAAATATGGACCCATCTGTATGGCAGTCAGAACTGCACACAGTATTCCAGATGAGGCCGTACCAATGACCTATACAGTGGCATTATTACTTCTTTGTATCAGCTACTGATTCCTCTCCCAATGCAGCCAAGCATCTGACTAGCCTTCCTCATTGCTTTGTTATATTGCTTACCTGGCTTTAAGTCACCTGAAGTAGTGACTCCTAGATCCCTTTCCTCCTCAGTAGTTTCCAGTATAGTGCCATTATTGGCAGTATTATTATAAACTGCAGTTGCCACACCCTTGCCCATTCCTCTAGTCTTCCTAGATCATCAGTCATTTGTTTTACCTCTCCCGGTGTGTCTACCCTATTGCATACCTTTGTGTCTGCAAAAAGTCATACTTTCCCTTCAGTATCATTTGAAATGTCACCATTTGTCCAGTGGCGCCGAGAGAGGGGGGAAGGGGTGTACAAATTACCTGGGTCCAGGTATGATAGAGGGTCCCAGTGGAGACCAAGGACCACGCCTCCTTTGATTAGGCCATGCCCCCTGAAAAGTACCTGGGCCAGCCAGGCACTCTACTGCCCTGGCTGGGAGACGTGCCATGCTCCTGTAAGTGGGTGCTTCTGATGTGGTAGACATGCCCCCAAAGAAGAGCAGCCATCCCCTTAGCATGCTGTAGTCACACCCCCTCCAGTGTGGGCAGGGGGGCCCAGGAAGTTGTTGTACCAGGGCCCAGGATTTCTCTTGCCAGCCCTGTATTTGTCATTCTGCAATATACAGTATGGCCTGGTTCCTGATTTAAATTTGGAACAGTGTGATCACGTACTTTTTATTACGACATTGTGTACTGTGTTTATTCTTTTGGATTTCTTATTGATTTGAACATATATTTGTTGCCGTGAATAACATACCCAGTGTGTCAATTGAAAAAACGACATTACATACCTTTGACATTAACTGTATTGCTATATTATTACAAGATTCTTGTTTATAATAAAGTCAACCTGCCCCCCCCCCCCCCCCCCCCCTCAATGTTTTGATATAAAGCAGAAAATGTTGTATTTATATTGGACATAAAATGTACGGAAATATTTAGAGTACACTTTATTATATAATTCATAACTATTACAAATGCTCATAGCTGAGAATAAACTGATTAAACCTGATAACATACAATATGTTAGGTACTAAATAACCAATTATCACTACTCTTTCACATACTGTATAGCAATATGACAGCATGCAAATATCAGAATTTCATACAATATATAACTTATAAAGCAAACTCCCTTTAAAAATGGATGAGTTATTATAGAAGTAAGTGCATTCCTATGCTGTCTCCTCCTCTCTGTAGCAGTGAACCAGGCGGAATGATGTCACTGGCAGACCACTGCACATGCTCGACCCAGCACGTCCAGTATTTAGCTCCTCAGGTGTCTCTTGGCATAGTCATTACCAGTGACCAGTGCCGTAACTAGACATTTTGGTGCCCTGTGCCAGAAAAATAATTGGTGCCCCCTCTCCCACTATATTTAAAATAGGGACAGTGTTCACCAAAGGTGCGTGCCAAAAATATAGAGGCGTGGCTTTATGTGGAAGGGTTGTGGACACAGAATAGTACCAATTCAGATTACAAAGCACAGTAGTGTCTGTTATTCACATAACACCACACAGTACAGCCCCTAATAAATATGCTAGGTAGATCCCACATTATGACAGGTAGAGCCCCTGATAGACATTATGCCAGGTAGAGCCCATGATACACATTATGTCAGGTAGAGCCCACATTATGCTAGGCAGAGCCCCGGATACACATTATGCTAGGCAGAGCCCCGGATACAAATTATGCCAGGAAGTGCCCACATTATGCCAGGTAGAGCTCCTGACACACATTATGGTGGTGGTTATGGTGGTGTGTGTGTGTGTGTGTGTGTGTGTGTGTGTGTGTGTGTGTGTGTGTGTGTGTGTGTGTGTGTGTGTGTGTGTGTCTTTTCCACCTCCCTGGAGCACGCAACTTTACCTTACAGTACAGAAAGAGCCGGCAGCCAGGAGGACCACAGCATTCAGCCAACAAACTACAGCACTACACAGCACAAACTACAGCACTACAAACTACGTTCTCAGCTGTAACAATTACCCGGCACATAACAGCACACAATGAAAGAACGGGAAGCCCGGAGGAGCACAGTGTGCTGCTGACAAGCTACAGCGCTGCCACTGGCACACACCTAGTTATGGCCCTGCCAGTGACCACTGCTGTTACTCTGCATTACTGTAAATACCACAGTTACTGCTGTTAACCCTGTATATTACCACTGTAATAAACCTGCAAACCTGCTTAAGGACCTCTGTGTGGACTTGCCTTCATTTTACATTATGCTGAAACCCTAATAAAACTCGGAAGACAGCACTCTGCTCGTTTCTCATCTTCTATAAGCCCTCCGCCCTGCCCTCCGCCCATTCCCATTGGCTGACAGGAGCTTATAGAAGATGATAGACAACCAAAGTGGTGTCTCCCATGCTTCAGCAGCCGGCAGGTCAGTGATACACAGCCAGCGGTGGCTGCTGATGCCTGGGTAAGGCAAGCCAGCACATATTTCTGCAGCGGGTACACTGTGTTCCACAGGGAATACATCGGGGTGTAGAGCAAGATCTTGGATCCAAAGGCACCATCAGGTAAAGCTTTGACTGTCCCAGGATGCATTGGGGCCTCCTCTATAACCTCGCCTCCAGGCACTGAGAGCTCAGTTTCAAGTGGTGCCTGCAGGACAGCAGATCACCTAACAGTCCTCAGATCTTCACCAAGGTTATGACCGTGATGGCGGCACACCTCCATCGCCAGGGAGTCAGAATCCTGCCGTACTTGGATGACCTGCTGATTCTGGCAAGTTCCCATGATGTCCTCCTCAGTCATCTACAATTGACGGTAAGTTGCTTACAAGCCCATGGATGACTGATCAACTAAAAGAAATCCTCGCTGGTCCCAGCTCAGAGCATGGTGCACCTAGGGGCGCTCCTGGACACACATAGACAGAGACTGTCCTGTCTCCAGACAAGGTCTTGAAAATCCAGGACAGGATAAGACACTTCATCCGCCACCCCAGAGTGTCGATTCACTCGGCGATGCAGGTACTGTACCTGATGGTGTCGACGTTCGACCTGGTGGAGTACGCTCAATTTCATTCCCGCCCTCTGCAACGATTAGTTCTTGCCAAGTGGTACGGCCTGCCTCATCGTTTGTTGACTCCGGAGGTTCGTTTGTCGCTGACCTGGTGGCTCCAGGACCAGCAATTGAGCAGGGGCTGTCCCTTCTGGATCCCCAACTGGGTCCTCCTAATGACGGATGCCAGACTAAGGGGATGGGAAGCAGTGTTGGAGAAACACTCTTTTCAGAGTTGGTGGACCAAGGAAGAATCACTCCTCCCGATCAACATCCTTGAGCTGGGGGTGGTGTTCTGTGCATTATCACTTGCCCTGCCACTGGTACGGAACAGCCCGGTTCAAGGGGGTGATTCAGACTTGATTGTAGATGTGCTAGATTTAGCACATCTACGATTAGCTTCCCTGACATGCGAGGGGATGCCCAGCACAGGGCTAGTCCTCCCCGCATGTCAGGCCCTACCCCATCATACAAGTACAAAAGCGCTTTTGTACTGTAGGAGTAACTTCCAGCCAGTGCAGCTCCTGCGCGCTGGCAGGGAGCTACTCGTTGCTGCCTGGGTCGCAGTGGCTGCGTGTGATGTCATGCAGTCGCCGCGGCCTGCACCTCCAATGGTCCGGGAATGCCTGCGTTGCCCAGACCACGCCCCCTAAACGGTGGCCAAATGCCACCGGCCCACCCCCTCCCGCTCAGCGACCACCTCTGCCTGGCAATCAGGTCTGAATTAGCCCTCAAGTACTGTCAGACAACGCCACGACAGTGGCATACATAAACCATCAAGACAGCACTCGAAGCCGCATGGCTATGAAGAAAGTGTCAAAAATCCTTTGTTGGGCAGAACGCCATCTTTCAGGTATATCGGCAGTGTTCATTCCGGGTGTCCTGAACTGGGAAGTGGACTACCTCAGTCGCCAGGATGTACACGCCGGAGAGTGGAGTATTCATCCAGAAGTCTTTCAACTCCTAGTGGACTGGTGGGGTCTACCGGATGTATACCTAATGGCGTCTCAACACAATCACAAGGTTCCGGTCTTCGGATCACGGACAAGGGATCCTCAAGCAGCGTTTGTGGATGCACTGGCAATCCCATGGAACTTTTGGCTGCCTTACGTGTTCCCTTCAGTGTCACTCCTGCCCAGAGTTCTACGGAAGTTCAAACAGGAAGGAGAAATGCTGCTTCTAGTCGCACCAGCGTGGCCCAGAAGGCATTGGTTCTCAGATCGGCAGGGTCTATCAAAGGGACATCTCCTTCCACTTCCTCAATGACCAGACCTCCTCGTACAGGTCCCTTGTCTCTACCCAGACCTGACCAGACTGGCTTTGACGGTGTGGCTCTTGAAGCATCACTCCTGAGAGCCAAAGGATTTTCAGAGGCGGTTATTCAAATGATGTTGAAAGCCCATAAACCGGCCTCTGCCCAGATTTATTACAAGGTTTGGAATTCTTACTTCACCTGGTGTGCTGAGAAGAATTACGATGTCCATAGATTCAGAACTTCCAAAATATTGGCTTTTCTGCAAAGGGGCCTGGACTTAGGTCTTCGTCTGGCCGCCCTCAAGGTTCATATATCTGCCTTGTCGGGTTGGTTTCAGAGAAAAATTGCCTCCATACCTGATGTTCAGACGTTCATTCAGGGCGTTATACAGATTCAGCCTCCCTATGTCCCTCCTGTGGCTCCATGGGATTGTCTGTTGTGCTGAATTCTCCTGCAAGAGTCTCCATTTGAACCTCTTGAATCAGTGGACCTTAAATGGCTCACATCAAGGTTCTGTTCTTGCTGGCCATTGCCTCTGCAAAATGGGTGTCTAACTTAGGTGCTTTTCCTGCCATCCACCGTTTCTCATATTCCACCGGGACCGGGCAGTTTTACGAACCCGCCCAGGTTATCTGCCTAAGGTAGTGTCATCTTTTCACCTTAACCAAGAGATTGTGGTTCCGGCCTTTGTCTCTTTGGATTTGTCTCCCAAAGAACGTTCTTTGGCTCTGATTAGGGCTCTCCGTATCTATGTGGAGAGGACTGTCTCTATCAGGAGGTCAGATTCCCTTTTTGTTTGGTTTGGTTTTCACAAATGTGGCTAGCCTGCAAATAAGCAAACCTTGGCAAGATGGATTAGAATGGTGATTGTACAAGCCTCAGGCTGGACTACCAGATCCTGCTGCAGTTAAAGCCTATTCTACTCGGTCTGTTGGACCTTCTTGGGCGGCCCATCGTGGTGTGTTCCCAGAACAATTGTGCAAAGCAGCTACGTGCAGTGGCGCACCCAGGGGGGGTTTCCGAGTACCCAGAAACCCCCCTCCACTAAAAAAAAAAAAAAAAAAAAATTTTTTTTTTAGCTGCAAGAGTATTAATAATGACTGTCTAGCGTCCTCTGCAGCCTGCTGTCTTCCTGGTGGCACTTGCAAGTGCAATAAAAGTTTACTTTATTTTAATTATAGTACATATATATACATGTGCCTGCATATATACACATGTATATACATACATACATACATACATATAAACACACACATATGATATATATATATATATATATATATATATATATACATGTGTATATATATGTGTACTGTATGTGTGTGTATATATATATATAAGTATGCATGTTTAATATGCTATGTATATGTGTATATGGGTTCACTACGAACTCCCGGCGGCCGGCCTCCCGGCAACCAGCATACCGGCGCCGGGAGGCCGGCCGCCGGCTTACCAACAGTGTGGTGAGCGCAAATGAGCCCCTTGCGGGCTCGCTGTGCTCGCCACGCTACGCACGCCACACTATTCTATTCTCCCTCCAGGGGGGTCGTGGACCCCCATGAGGGAGAATAAGTGTCGGTATGCTGGCGGTCAGGCTCCCGGCGCCGGTATGCTGGTCGCCGGGAGCCCGACCGCCGGCATACTGAAGACCACCCGTGTATATGTATGTATGTGTGTGTGTATGTATGTATATATATATATATATATATATATGTGTGTGTGTAGATATATGTATATATATATATATGTAGATATATATATATATATATATACACACACAAAGACACACTAGTTTTACGGACCCAGCATATACTGGGTTACTGGGTCACCTCAGTCCCCACCCCCGTGATTGGCTCCGCCCAGTTCTGGAAACCCCCCCATGCAAATCCTGCGTTTGCCACTGACGTGGTCCTCTGTGAACACGTTCATTAGGTTCTATGTCTTTGATACTTCCGCCTCCCAGGATGCTTCCTTTGAACGCTGGGTTCTCTTTTTTTTTTTTTATTCAACAATTTTTATTGACATTTTTTCTTTTTTGTACAAATTACAAACCAACAATACAACTCAAACCTAAAGCATTGCTGTCGACAGTACTATTAAGCAACATATAGGGTATCATACACAAGCATATGGTTATAATCATAATCAGTTGGCATCTGATATTAAACCCGGCAGACGCAACACTTCACCCATATATATATCTATACGCCTACATACATTCACATGCACATATATATATATATACATATACATTCGCATACCCATTTACAAAAAATATTAAAAAAGTATAAAAGTATAGCTCTCCAAAGCCGCCGAATGCAGTCATATCAAAATAGAGGAAACGGTGTCCCGAGTGAGCCACATAGCATATACCAATATTGTGCAAGCTTCACAATTTCCTAGCCTCATCAGGTAGCTTCGGGGTGATTATGTTGAGGCTAAACTTGCATCCGCAGGTATTGTTATGCAGGCGCCCCCAACATATGGTGATGACAACCATCTATCCCATATCGCGTAATATTTAGTAATGGCTTTCCTGGACACATAGACAAATCTTTCATGCGCCACTGTAGTATTCACTAAAGCAACCCATGAGTCAATATCTGGGCCATCAGGTGCCATCCACGATCGGGCTATAGAAACCTGTGCAAGAGCACACAAGTTGATAACGTATCGCCTGGAGGGGGCATCCAGCAACTCCTCATCCACCACCGCCAGCACACATACAGGGGGGGTCAGCACATCCGCAGGTATACCAGTGGAGACCATAATCTTGAGTACATCCTGCCAGAAGGTATTAACTATCCTACAGGACCAAATCATGTGCCAAAAGGTGCCCCCATCTAGAGTACACTTGGGGCATTTAGAATCCATTCTTCCTCCGAATCTCATTAACCTCTCAGGAGTAATATAGACTCTATGTAAGACAAACAGGTGCACCTGTTGGTAACGGACCGCTGTGGTCGCCAGTCTAGAGGCACCCAGTGCATCTTCCCAGGTATCATTAGATATGGGCCCCAGATCACTTTCCCATTTAGATTTAAGAGAAAGAAGGGTCTCACAATGATAGGTACGTAGTAGAGCCGAATAGAATATGGAAATAGTGCAATTTTGAAGCTTAACAAATAGTTCCCTCACTGGTGTGTCCCGGAGCAACAGGGGAGCGTTCGCAAATTGAGTTTGACAAGCATGACGGAGTTGTAGATATCGATAAAAATAGAAGGTAGGAATATTATAATCCTCCTGCAATTGTTGGAAAGACTTAAATACACCCATATGATACAATTGCCCAAGAGACTGCACTCCCCGGCTGCTCCATACCTCCCTCATCTGTAACGATGCAAGCTCACCAAGAGATTGTGCATAGGCTAGAGGCGTCTCCGGATCCCAACCCTCTCCATGGAGCAATCTATGCGTCTGTCTCCATACCATAATTGCTTGCTTGACAACTGGAAGGTTAAGTAGCGATACATTGTCACTCAACAGCAGTTGTAATGGGGTGCAGTTCCGATCGGTTATATAGAGAATTCGGGAGATTAATTCATCTCTACCAGGATCATGTAACCACTTACTAATATGTACCATTTGTGCCGCTAAGTAATATAATCTGAATTTAGGGAGGCTCAAGCCCCCAGAGTCACGTGGGCGCGTGAGGGTATCTAATTTTATTCTGACTCGGCGTTTAGACCATACGATAGAGGACAGAAGACTATCTATTCTCCTAAAGGTTTTTAATGGGAGATATACAGGGGAGTGCTGTAGCGCATATAGCAACTTAGGCAGGGCCACCATTTTCACTAAATTAATTCTACCCGTTATAGTTAGAGGTAGAGTCCCCCACACCGCAATACGGGAGTGCAAATAGTCCATGTGAGGTTTTATGTTTAGGGAAAAGTATTGAGAAGGATTATTTGTGACCCAGATTCCTAAGTACTTGAATGAGTCCACCCAGCGTAGAGGTAGGGCCACAAGCGGAGCCCCAGGACAAGTACCCTTAAAGGGCATTATGCAGGACTTATCCCAATTTATGGATAAGCCAGAGTACCCGCCATAGGTGTCTATAATACGCAACACGTGCGGCATGGTATTGCAATAGTCTGATATAAACAGCAGAATATCATCCGCGTATAGAGCAATCTTGTCCGTGGTGGGGCCCACCCGGAACCCCCCCACTCGCAAGTCAGAACGCAGCAAGCACGCCAGGGGTTCCACTGCTAGAGCAAAAAGGATAGGGGATAGCGGGCAGCCCTGTCTTGTACCCCTAGCCAGAGGGAATGCAGAGGAGGTGAATCCATTTATCGAGACCCTGGCTGATGGTGCGGAGTAAAGTAACTTGACCCACCGTATAAAGCGTGGTCCTATACCGAAGCGGGCCATAGACCCCCACAAGAACGCCCACTCCACTGAGTCAAAAGCTTTAGCAGCGTCGAGAGACACTACCACAGAAGTGTCGGCGTCCTCGCGCGGGCCCTGTAAGTGCGTGAACAAGCGCCTAAGGTTAGTTAGAGTGGACCGCCCCGGTACGAAACCTGTCTGATCTGTGTGTATAATTTGGGTAATAACGGAGTTGAGTCTAAGTGCCAGGATCTTTGCTAACACTTTGATGTCAGTTGTAAGTAACGAGATAGGTCTATATGAATCTACCCGCTCTGGGTTCTTATCCGGTTTCAATAGCACTATTATCAAAGCCTCAGACATAGAATCCGGCAGCGACCCCAACTCCAACAGGTCATTGAACAGAGCAAGTAATCTAGGGCCATAAAAATCAATATGTTTCTTATATAGCTCAATAGGAATTCCATCTAACCCTGGTGCCTTGCCTCCAGGAAATGATTTGATGGCTGTTTCAATCTCTGTCAATGACAAAGGGGAGTCCAGGAATTCAACCGCCACATTAGAGAGCGAGGGCAATGGTAAACCAACAAGATAATCATTTATTTCCGCTGAATCAGCCGATAGTCTCGTACTATACAGATTTTTATAATAAGCAACAAATTGGTCTGCTATTTCCGGGGTCTTTACATAAGTTACTCCATCATCCCCGCCTATCGCAAGGACAGTATTAGAGGATTTATCTGCCGCCGCTAAATATGCTAGATAAGTACCAGGTCTATCGCCTGTAGCATAATATGAGTGTTGGGCATATATCAAACGGTATTTGGCTTTATCAGATAGACAGCACCTCCATTTGGACTGCGCAAGCAACCATGCGTCCTTGGAGGCAACCAACCCATCTTGCAAATATTGGATTTCTAGGGACCTACAGGAAGCCTCAAGTTCCACTTCTTGGCGTTTGTAGCCATTTTTTAAAGTAGCAACCCGTCTAATTAGGGAACCACGTATAAATGCTTTAAATGTGTCCCAGAGAATTGCTGGTCCAGTAGTACCCCCATTCAGCTCCAAAAACTCCCGCCAAGCAAGCTCAAGCTCCGCTCCAGTGCCCATCTGTGAAAGCCAGAATGAGTTAAGTTTCCAAAACGACTGTCCCCGGGTTCCCCCAGTATCCAGATTCAACAGTACTGGTGAGTGGTCAGAGATTCCTCTAGTTGCGTACTGGATATCAACAATCTTGGGAACTAAACAGGGGGAAACCAGGGCCATGTCGATCCTAGAAAATGAGGAGTAAATAGGGGAGAAGCAGGAGAACTGTCGAGCAGCTGGATGCCGCACCCTCCAGACGTCCACCAAACCCATACCCTCCACTAACAGAGCAAAGTTACCCGGACGTGGGCGAGGTACAGTAGTACTGGTGCTGAATCTATCCACTCTATGATCCATGACATTATTAAAGTCCCCAGTGCAGACGGTGGGAGTATTGGGGTAAAGGGACATAAAATCAGCAGCCTTGCGTAAAACCTCCGGGGAGTACGGTGGAGGTATGTAGATAGCCAATAATAATAAAGACATGGAGTTTATTTGACATTTAAGAAAAATGTACCGTCCCCACTGATCCACCTGGGCCTGGTCTAAAACAAACGGGAGAGATCTACGGATCAGAATGGAGACGCCCCTGGAATGGGAGGTATGAGTGGAATGATATAGCCACCCAATCCATGGCCCTTTAAGAGATAAAACTTTGGCTCCCTCCAGGTGCGTCTCCATAAGACAAACAACATCTGCGGAATACTGCCTAATCTGCCGAAGCACCAGGGCCCTTTTAATTTTGTCATTAAGGCCTCGCACATTCCAGGATAAAATTTTTAGACTAAGTGACGCCATAATACATAATAGCACCAAGTGCTAGATGTGTCCACAACATTGAAGATATCTGAAATAGACAGAAAAGTAACCGCCTGCAAAGAATTTCTCTAAACATGTCGCCACAGCAATGCTTATAAAACAACCACCCATTAAATCCTCCCTTCTCCCCCATACAACCCCCCACCCTGTATACCGGCCCGAACTGTGGCATACCTAATCCCAAAAAACCCCCTCCCCACAACTAAACAACTAGTAAAGAGGACAAAAAATACAGCGGTCGCAAGCAGGCATTGCTCCCCCGCCATAACCTAACCCCCCCCAGGACCAGATAAGCACCCGACCTCCGATCATGTAAGGACCCGATATCAAGTGCAGCATTTAGTATATTACCAATAACGGCTGTATCGATGACCTAGTAGGAAAAAGTCAACAAACATTAATACATTAGCTGTATACACAAATACTTAATGACATAAATCGCAGCCCAGCCAACGGGCAGTTGCAACATTCAGTCATTTGCCAGGGGGCGCCCTGCCGGGAACTGCCTGTCAAGCCACGTCGCCGCCTCCCGCGGGGTCAAGAAAAATTTAGTCTCTCCTCCTGCGACCACCCTCAACTTCGAAGGAAAAAGCATAGCATAAGGGAGATTGAGCTCCCGGAGACGTCTCTTAATTGGAAGGAACTGGGCTCTCTCCTTCTGGACGTCAACCGCAAAATCAGGAAATACAGAGATCCGGGTACCATTCCACTTAAGTGGGCCTTTGGTGCGTGCCAGGGTGAGTACCTTGTCCCGATCCTTGAAGTGGAGGAATTTAGCTATAAATGTACGGGGAGGAGCCCCCCGGCGGCAATGGCCGCATAGGGATTCTATGTGCTCGTTCCACCGCGTAGTGTGATGTAAAAGCATCCGTCCCAAAGAAATCTGTAAGCCACTTCTCCAAAAACTGCTCAGGTGCATCTCCCTCCTCCTTTTCCGGCAAGCCCACAAACCGAATGTTATTTCGTCTCAGACGCCCCTCCATATCGGTCAATTTTTTCTGCACCTCCGACATCTGGGATTCAAGGGCAGTGGTGCGTCGGCCAAGCGGAGCCACAGTGTCCTCGACAGTAGAAATGCGGGTTTCCGCCTCCCCCACTCTCTCTCTAACTCGTTGTAGATCCTGATGAATCAAGGAGAGATCTGATTGCACCTGAGTGATCTTTTCAGCCAGCCTGCCTTCGCTGGCATTTACTGCGTCCAGTACCCTTTGGATAGCATCCTCTGAGGTCTCTGGAGGGCCGGAGCCCGCACTTGTAGCCGGGGAGGGGGGAGAGGATCCATCCCGCGACCCCCCCGTTCTCTTATCTTGCGCGGGAGGGTTTCTAGCGTATTTTTCAAGCTTGGCCGCAGCCTGAGAAGTCTTCCCCATAGTATTCGTTATAGGCACCCCACAGGGAGTTGCAGCACTTATATGAGAGAGTTATGGTGAATCAAGCAGGTACGCCTCCAGGCCGTGCTACATCAGCAAATCAGGAATCACACAATGGTAAACCAGCAGCCTCCAGCCGGATATATATAATGAAAAGAGAAACAAGGGAGGGTGTAAATATATATAGCTGAACAGCAGGGTCAGAGCCTCCTAATGTGATGCCGCGTGACCGCCTGATGGAGCAGGGAGTTAAGCAGTGTCCCCCCAGATCAGAGCTGTGCGGCAAAGATAAATAGCCCCTACTGTAGACCTCCAGGCAGGGTGAGATTCGGAACGTTCAGCCAGGGATGTGCAACAGGAGGATAGGGGGGAGGGGTACAGTTCATCAGCCAACCCAGGCGGGCCCCCACAGATTTAACAAACTGCCCCGTATCAGCAAGTACCTTTTATTCCTTTCCAATCAGGATGGGTGGATGGAGCAACAAATGGCCAGGTCAGTGGCCGCAGCAGCCAGCAGCCGGGTATGATCAGAGCGGTCCTCCAGGCTCCCCAGTGCGTTCCTGATAATACTGCAGCCCAGCCCCACTCAAGGGACCCGGACGGCTGCAGCGGGCGGGAAGAGGTCACGGGAGCCGCACCTCCGGTCCCCCGGGTCCGCGGCGGTGTAGGATGGTGCAGTCAGGTTCAGGGGTGTTCTGGGTCCCCCCAGCAGGCAGATAGAGCGGCAGCCAAACTCCCCTCACTCCCTTCCCAAAAGACGCGGGCAGCGGTGGAGAGCCGGAGCCGAACTTCCGGTCCTCAGGGCGGCACAGATACGTGGCGGTGTAGGGCGCGTAGTGCTCCAGGCGCCACAGACTCTTCTCGGGTCCCCCAGCAGGCACTCCAGGACGGCAGACGAGCGCTCCCTCTCCCCTCCACGAAGACGCGGGTCACAGCGGTGTATGGGAGCCGAACTTCCGGTCCGCGGTGAGCGCGCGGCGGCGGCTCCAGCGCCGAGCAGGGCCCGCCGAGTGATCAGGGCTGCAGGAGTCAGAGGGACAACGGGATCCGGTCCAGATTCACTCCATGGGGGCAGGGGGGGTTCATGCAACGTTGGGCATAATATCAGACCCTGGGGGGGAATAGAGGATGATGCTTCAGGATATAACGGCAGGAGAGCTGCACAGTTCAGGTGCTACTCCATGCTCGTCCAGGCCACGCCCCCGAACGCTGGGTTCTCTTACCCGCTAAGGCGCGTTCCCTCCCATGAGGAACTGCTTTAGGACATCCCCGATGCATACCCTGTTAAACACAGTGTACCCCGCTGCAGAAAAGGAGAGTTACCATGGATAATTCTCTATCTGCGAGGTACGCTGGGTTCCACAGGGAGCCCTACCGTGATGCACCTAGCTTCTTTGGGTTGTATGGCATTAGCAGCTGGTACCCTCTCCTGTCGTGAGATTGTGGTTCTATGTGACTAACATCTGCCTTCTCTTTTACCTGCTCCTGCATTGGACTGGTTAACGAAACTGAGCTCTACGCGCCTGGAGGCGGGGTTATAGAGGAGGCCACAATGCATCCAGTGACAGTCAAAGCTTTGCCTGATAGTGCCTCTGGATCCAAGGTCCCATTCTACACCCCAATGTATTCCCTGTGGAACCCAGTGTACTTCGCAGAAAGAGAGTTAACCATGGTAAGTCTACCATAACTCTCCTTATTACATACAACATCACATGTACTTTTATATGTGTTGACTGGCTTCTACCTGCATCCTAGGGGCAGCAGTCACCACCGTAAACCACCCTAGTTCAACCAATAGGTTACTGTGTATCTATATGAGTAATATTTTATAAGAACTCAAATTATCCAAATTAAATAAGTAAAGGTTTAAAATGACATCACTAACCAGTAAAAGCAGTTAAAAAAAAGTCCCAAAAAGTATATTTATATTTTTTATTAACAATTTGTAAGATGCATTGGTTAACGTATACATATCATTTTATACTAAAGTGTTTTGATTTTTTTAAGGGACTGCAGGCAAGATCCATAATCTAACATATGGGTACAGTGAAGATTTAGAGGTCTATTTATTACCATCCGCATCTGATGATGTGGATGACAGGTGATAAACTCGCACTGCGATAATTGAATACATTGCATGGATGTATCAATTATCGCATGCATGGACAGAGCAATGCCTTTCCGCAGCATCATCGTACTTCCGGGTCCAGGAGCCGGTGTCCGCTGCTCCAGGAGGCTGCCTGGTGCTGGTCCTTCTTCTGTGCTGTGATCCCCAGTGCTGTAAAGTGCGCAGCCGCTCTGCAGCATCACTTTACTGCACTGGGGTCACAACGCAGCTTATGGAGGTCTCAGCAGCGCTAACCAGAGCAGCGGACACCAGCTCCCTGGACTGGTAAGTACGTTTGTTTGGTTTTTAACTTTTTTTTTTTTTAACACTGTGATCAGCCCGGTCCCCGCACAGCTTTCTCTGCCAGGTGCAGAGAAAGCTAGGCAAATGGTGCACATCGTAATGCTGCCCTGTAAATCTGCCAGCCTGAGCTGGCAAAATTATCACAGGGCTCACTGCGGTATTCTTTTACTTCTTTCTTTTTTTTAGTAAATTCGGCCACATCGCATTTCCCATTGTAAGTATGGGGAATGCGATTTGGCTTACTAAAAAAAAAAGACAATTAAAGGGTTTGGAGCAGGTTTTAATGAAAACTGTTCCAAATGCCCTTTAATACATTCAGGTGATACTAAAATAATGTAAAAGAGGTGTGAAAACACCCTTTTTCACATTATTTTAGTAAAACTAATGTTAATAAATAGACCACTTTTTACTTTAGCCAGTCCCCAATAGTCCGATTTCCAACATGTTCCAGGTTTTCTGCCTCAGAGTAAAGGAGTATACACACACTGAGATCCTTGCTATGTCTGATTCTGACTATGTGATTTCCCTTGAACTCCCCCAGAGCCCAGATAGCACAGATAGTAGAGATTTTGACTATTACCAATTTCACATCTCCAATGCCGGATTCCACCCGGGAATTGGAAACGGGTCCTTCCCGGGTGGGATCCGGCATTGGAGGCTGCTTGCTGGCTTCCCGACCCGGCAATTAGCCAGGTCAGTTGCCATAGCAGCGGGGGCAGAGCCAGCAGCGGGGGGCTGGGGTGGAGGCAGCGCTGGGAGATGCACTCATCTCCGTGCCACCTCTCCCTATGCAGTGAATGGGTCCCGGGTCGCATCAGCCTGGCAACCGGATGGTGTAATGGTTAGCATTACGGCCTCACAGCACTGAGGTCATGGGTTCGATTCCCACCATGACACTAACTGTGCAGAGTTTGTATATTCTCCCCGTACTTGCGTGGGTTTCCTCCGGGTACTCCGGTTTCCTCCCACAGTCCAAAAATATACTGGTAGGTTAATTGACTCCCAACAAAATTAACCCTAGCGTGAATGTGTCTGTGTGTATATGTGTTAGGGAATATAGATTGTAAGCTCCACTGGGGCAGGGACTGATGTGAATGGGAAAATATTCTCTGTACAGCGCTGCGGAATATGTGTGCGCTATATAAATAACTGGTAATAAAATAAAATAATAAATAATAATAAACCCATTCACACTGCGCCTGACCCTGTATTCAACACGGGAATAACCTTTCTTATTACCCGGGTAGAATTACCAGGTCAGGCGACCCGGGAATTTGGACATGGCGCTTTCACACCGCACACTGACCCGTGTCGACTCAAAAATATGCCGGATCGATACCGGGTTATTTGTGCAATGTGAAAGGGGTATATCTGTGTTTAAGATTTTGTCTATGTCCGATTTTGACTATACTTTATACTAGATAGTACACTAGATAGTCAAGATTGACTTGCCTGCACAGTCTATCTAGCCTTTCGATACCGACCCCACGGGAGCGCGCATCGGGATCGAATCTGTATCGCAAGCTGCCTAGCACCATGAGATATGCACTAACTTTTCATAAGATTTTGACTATATAGTCAAAATCTTACAGATTTATCTCACCGTGTGTACACACTTTAAAGGATTAGTGACAAGGATGTACAGTATACAACTATGGCGGATGAACCCCAGCCAGAGGATGTTAATACTGTAGTTTACAACAAATGGTGCATAGAAATTACTAATTCCACCTGCTGACCCATAGCCCCAAATCTGTAATACTGAAAAACAATGTTTTGTTATCAACCAACATTAAGAATCCCAGTGCTACTTTCTTCCTCAGGGACAAACACTAGTGTTTATTATGTGTATAAATACTTGATGGATAGTAATTAGTTATTTTAAACAATTAATCAATTATGCAAATGAATTCCTTGCTGCAGTAGGCAATGTATTGTCAGAAATATATATCTCTAGTTTACAATAAGCAACAAACTACTAAAATAAATACTTTCTGCATGTAAAAATATAATATTTACAGATTAGAATTAGAAAGTTTAAACTCAGCACAAATATAAAGGGTTTTAAATAATTAAATAGTCCTGGTCTTATTTCCATTAGACAGCTTTAGGGGCACCGGTCCCAGGAGGGCGCCACTGAATTCATCTAACAAAAAACTGAAAGCTGTCTCTGTATGCGGCCTCCTCCTCTTACACTGTGCTGGCTGCTGCTGCGGGTCATATCAGGTGCAGCCGCCACTATCAGGCTGTACCACATAGTGTCTCAGCGGTTCCTCCTTGCTGAAATGTGTAAAATCAAGTCATGTGAAGGCACATAGGAGGCGAATGTAACTATGGCTCCCGAGGGGCAGCTGATGCACTACCTCCAGGCTCCTGGATCCCGGCTCTCCAGCAGCAAGCAGCACCTGACTACATGTCTGCACCCGCAGCTTCGCTGTAATGCTGCTGCTACCTGCAAGAGGAACCATGCCAATTACAAGGAAACAACTTTTAGGTAAGTAACCCATGAGGTTTTCTGCGGGACCACAGACAGTACATATCTTACAGCCCGATGGGTGATTTGCACTTGTAAACAGCATAATAGGGAAAACACAGGCAGTGGGGCCAGAGCAGGATTAAGGGGGTACTCAAGGGGTAAGTACCCCTGGGCCCCCCTGTATCTAGGGACACCCAGGGCCAGAGCTACTCTGCCCCAGCTCTGATGCTGTTGTCTCCCATCTTCAGCCTCCGCCTCCAGCAGCAGCTCTCCTAGTGGCAGTTGAGGCTGGAGATTACAGATGATCCAGAACTCCCTCCCCATGCTGCTTCCAGTGGAACCTATACAGCATAGCCTCTCTAAACCTGGGCTTCCACCCCTCCAACCGGCAGTGTCCCTCCTGCACAGCCAACCCACCCCTCCAAGCCCCAGCTTTACGCAGGCTGCAGGTAAATACAAAAGGTTAACCCCCTGCCTCATCCTCTTCCAGCATTCCCATACACACCACAGAGAAATACTGCTGCCACAATCCCACCTCCCCGTCAATATCCCTGCTCCGACAGCAAGCCAATAAATTTCGGCACTCTGGTCCAGTAAGAAAGTGTCGCTGTGCCATCCAAACAAATTCTCTAATAGTCATATGTGAATGGGCAAGAGAAGTATGTGAGTGTGCAGGAAGAGAATGTGAGTGCACAGGACAAGTATGTGATTGCACAGGAGGAGTGTGTTAGTGTGCAGGAGAAGTATGTTGGTGTTAATGAAGAGTATGTGAGTGTGCAGGAGGAGCATGTTGGTGTGCATGAGGAGTATGTGAGTGTTCAGGAGGAGTATGTGAGTGTTCAGGAGGAGTATGTTGGTGTGCATGAGGAGTATGTGAGTGTTCAGGAGGAGTATGTGAGTGTTCAGGAGGAGTATGTTGGTGTGCAGGAGTAGTATCTGAGTGTACAGGAGGAGTATGTGAGTGTTCAAGAGGAGTATGTTGGTGTGCAGGAGGAGTATGTGACTGTACAGGAGTAGTATGTGAGTGTACAGGAGTAGTATGTTGGTGTTCAGGAGTAGTATGTTGGTGTGCAGGAGGAGTATGTGAGTGTACAGGAGGAGTATGTGAGTGTGCAGGAGTAGTATGTGAGTGTACAGCAGGAGTATGTGAGTGTTCAGGACTCAGGAGTAGTATGTTGGTGTGCAGGAGTAGTATGTTGGTGTGCAGGAGTAGTATGTGAGTGTACAGCAGGAATATGTGAGTGTGCAGGAGGAGTATGTTGGTGTGCAGGAGGAGTATGTGAGTGTGCAACGAGGAGTATGTTGGTGTGCATGAGGAGTATGTGAGTGTTCAGGTGGAGTATGTGAGTGTTCAGAAGGAGTATGTTGGTGTGCAGGAGTAGTATCTGAGTGTACAAGAGGAGTATGTGAGTGTTCAGGAGGGGTATGTTGGTGTGCAGGAGGAGTATGTGACTGTACAGGAGTAGTACGTGAGTGTACAGGAGGAGTATGTGAGTGTTCAAGAATAGTATGTTGATGTGCAGGAGGAGTATGTGAGTGTGCAGGAAGAGCATGTGAGTGTGCAGGAGGAGTATGTGAGGGTTCAGGAGGAGTATATGACTGTACAGGAGTAGTACGTGAGTGTACAGGAGGAGTATGTGAGTGTTCAAGAATAGTATGTTGGTGTGCAGGAGGAGTATGTGAGTGTGCAGGAAGAGCATGTGAGTGTGCAGGAGGAGTATGTGAGGGTTCAGGAGGAGTATATGAGTGTGCAGGAGTAGTATGTGAGTGTACAGCAGGAGTATGTGAGTGTTCAAGAGTAGTATGTTGGTGTGCAGGAGTAGTATGTTGGTATGCAGGAGTAGTATGTGAGTGTACAGCAGGAGTTTGTGAGTGTTCATGAGTAGTATGTTGGTGTGCAGGAGGAGTATGTGAGTGTGCAGGAGGAGTATGTTGGTGTGCAGGCAGTAGGAGTATGTTGGGTAAGGGATAATACATATACAATTAGATAGATAGATAGATAGATAGATAGATAGATAGATAGATAGATAGATAGATAGATAGATAGATAGATAGATAGATAGATAGATAGATACAAACTTCCAAATCTGGCACTCGTGGAAACCTACAGATTGCTTTACCGGGTGCCCTCTGATGTAAGCCTCTGCGGGCTGACAAAATGCGGCACTCCGTCTATTGAATATACAGTGGGGCAAAAAAATATTTGGACAGCCACCGATTGTGCAAGTTGACCCACTTAAAAAGATGAGAGAGGTCTGCAATTTCCATCATAGGTACACATCAACTGTGAGAGACAGAATCAGAAAAAAAAAACAGGAAATCACATTGTATGATTTTTAAACAATTTACTTCTATATTCTTGTGGAAAATAAATATTTGGACACCTACCAAGCAACACGATTTCTGGCTCTCACAGACCTGTTACTTCTTCTTTAAGAAGCTCTTCTATCCTTCACTCGTTACCTGTATTAATGGCACCTGTTTGAACTGGTTATCTGTAATAAAGACACCTGTCCACACCCTCAAACAGTCAGACTGCTACCTCTCCACCATGGCCAAGACCAGAGAGCTGTCTAAGGACACCAGGGTCAAAATTGTAGCTGCAAAAGGCTGGGATGAGCTACTCGACAATAGGCAAGCAGCTTGGTGAGAAAAGATCAACTGTTGGCGCAATTATTAAAAAATTGAAGAAATACGGGGGGTGGCCTGGACGCTGTGCTGACAAGACCTGCAGCACTAGGGCTCCCGCAGGCTGTGCCTAAACCACTGCTTCCAGTAGGCTCCCCCATCTCCTGTTCTTGCCCAGAGCACTGCTCACGGCCGGGGGCGACTTGGGGCAGAGGGCCGCGCTGTTGGAGGCCTCTGCACGCTGCTCCGGGACTGCGGCCTACCTGTTGTCCGGAAGCCGGGGCCTTGAGTTTGGAGGCAACCCGGCGGCGAGCTCCGGGACTGGGCCGCGGTGGGACCCATCCTGCTGTCTGTGGATGCCTCTCCCCCTCAGGGCTCGGCAGGGACCTGCTCCAGACCCCCAGGTACCTGTGCACACCCAGAAAAAAAGCCTCCAGAGCCCAGAATAGGCAGTTACAGGGCGTGATTCCCTGCATGTACTGCTGGCGGCGGCCATCTTGGAATGCCCTGGATGCTCCTTTGACTAGCATTCACTGAAGGAGCCCATTCAATTTATTCTATCACCCAATCCTGTGTCTGCTGTGCACATACAATTGATTACCTGTCCTGTGTCACATTATGCATTGCTGGCCCCAGTGGATTTGTGTCTCAGCCCTGTGAATTAACCTTGCCTTATTCATATACCTCTTCTCCACCGGATACATCCTTCCAGATACACAATATCACATTTGAGCCTTTCTGTGATCACGGCCTGCTTCTTCTTTATCGAAAAGAGCCTTATTTACATGTACCGTGACTGTCCTTTTGTACTGCCTGGTGTTTTTATATAATCGTAACCAGTGTTTGAGATTGTCCTCATCTCAGCGCCCCTACTGTATGTAAAAATGTGATCCCTACTATGTGCTTTTTCCACCCAGGGTCTTATTGCTAAATATATGATGTCATTTTAGCTCCAGCACTCTGCTCACTTTATAACGCACCAGCCTAGAGGCCTCCGTCCGCTGCTTTACCCTCTGGCTCCTTTATTGATTTCTCCATTATGCTGCCTAAGAGAGCTAAAGGCTCGCTTCCCCCTCCAATATCCTTCCCAATTCGAAAACAACCTCAAGCTTGGGTAATGACGGTTCCTCCTACGAAAAGCCTTTATCCGACCGACTGGTTCGCTTTCAGTATCGGGTGTAGACCCCAACTCTGATGAACCCCTTACTGTGAAGACCCTCTGTCAGGTCTTGACGGCCTTTAAATCGGATTTGACCCACGACCTGACAGCTGCCATACGTGAAGTCAAAGTCGAACTTACAGCTATCGGAGACAGAATGGACACTCTTGAGCACAAATTGGAGGAACTGGTGACGTCGCACAAAGATCTCATTACAGCCCATGACCAACAACAAAGCAATTTGGAAGCATTTAAAAACAAATTGGCGGATATGGAGGACCGCTCCAGACGGAACAATATCATAATACGTGGAATACCCGACTCGGTAGCTAACACGGATCTGTTGGACTTTGCTATGGCCTTGTTCCGTAAACTGCTACCAGGCATAGCTGATGTCGAACTGCTCATCGACCAGATTCATCGCCTGCCTAAGCCTCGATTTCTTTCTAACTCCTCCCCTAGAGACACCTTACTCCGGATACACTTCTTTACTGTCAAGGAGCGCATTCTTCAACTAGCTCGTGACGCAGAGAACTCTGACACTTTAGGCGGATTACAACTGTTCCCGGACTTTTCTGCATTTACTCTCTCTAAAAGGTGTAGCTTAGCTCCGATCACATCCGCCCTCCAGGACCAAGAAATACGATATAGATGGGGCTTCCCAGTGAAACTGATCGTCAATTATAATGGTTCCTCGTTTATTATATCAGAGTTGGAAGCTGGAGTGAAACTGCTCGCAGACTGGGACATCTCCGTTAAACTACCATCCCCTTCCGAGAGACGCCCTCCGCCTCGTTCAGAATGGTCTACTTCTTGAACGAGTTTTGTAATTATTGTTCTAACGTGCCTTTCTATACTCCTTTAGAGTTATATGCCTTACCATAGGTGCGACAAATGTTACTGTTACTGATTATTGTACTCTTTTAAGTGAGTTATAATCTCTTACTGCTGGTTCTCACTGTTTATTTGCTAATGTTTTTGTGCTCTGATAAGTCTAACCTAAGTCTATATGTATATTTGGCTTATCTCTGTAGCACACGTCGATTATGGATGGAGGTTACATTTCTCCTGACCAGTTATGTCTTTTTTATTTTTCATATGCCAATTTTATACAACTGGAGATGTGCCTCTATTCTCTCTTCATATAAGTTCTTTGGTTTTCCCTCTGACCCTGGGTGGCATGTCGAGTCCGCCTGCCCCTCGTTTATCTACTGCACTTTTTCCCCCCTGCAGTAGCTATGCAGACCCGATACAATGGGTCGTTTTGTTTTTCCTTCCCCATTGTTATACTGTTCCTGGTTCTATTGTCCTCCCTTGGCCTTTATATCCCCCCCCCCCCTTCCTGTTGGGATGCCGTCATCTACATAGCATTCTGACTGAATTTTCATGGTTGGTATTCTCTCGTTGAATGTTAAGGAGTTAAATTCCTCAATAAACGAAGGTTGGCTTTATCCTCTTTTTATAAGTATAAAGCAGATATAGTCGCTTTGCAAGAAACCCATTTTTCCTCCCATAACGCTCCTATATTGAAAGACCACAGATATCCGGTGGGATATTTTGCTAACGGTCCCTTTAAAAGAAACGGAGTCGCTGTTTTATTCAGAGATAATATTCCCTTTACCCTCCAATCTCAAATTGCAGATAAAGCGGGTCGCTACCTAATTCTCACGGGTATTTTGGAAAAGAAATCTGTAACTATAGTCTCCCTATGCGCACCCAATACGAATCAGGTGGCCTTTATTCGGAAACTGTGCTTGCTTATCCAAAAAGTTTGTGTCGGCTCCCTGATTCTACTGGGGGACTTTAACTTAGTGTTAGACCCAAGATTAGATAAATCGACTCAGCCCTCCCCTTCTGCATCCAAATCCCGCATTGGCCCTTCATTGGCTCTACGCAATGTTTTAGCTGAATTTGACTTATATGACATCTGGCGCATCCACAACCCCTCCGGCAAGGACTATACGTTCTTCTCGTCGGTTCATAATTCATATTCACGTATTGACCTAGTGTTATGTGATAAATGGACCTTACATGACTCTAGTACAGTTGATATCTTACCCATCACCTGATCCGACCACGCACCGCTATATTGGAAATGAAATATTGATTCTGCATCCATGCCCCCCTGACCATGGTGACTATGTTCCCACCTGTTATCTGACCCGTTGGCAATTTTTTTTTATCTCTGACTGCATCTCTCTCTACATGGATACAAATTCTCCCTCTGATACCTCTTTGCCAAACTACTGGTGTGCATTTAAAGCAGTTGTCCGCGGTTCCGCTATAAAGGCTGGAGCTACTCTTAAAAAACAGGCCAAACAACTCCAACTAGATCTAGAACATAGACTTAAAGTAGCTGAAGATAAAAAAATAAGCAACACCCCACCCGGCTCTTGCATAAGGAACTTTCTGAAATTCGCAGCCAGCTTCAAAAACTCTTAGTTTTAAGAACTCAAGTGGCCCTAAATAGATTGCAACAAAAATTCTATTTGGTTGGTAATAGACCTGGTAAAATGCTTGCTCGCAGACTACGTGCCCAACAATGACCGAATATACCTCTCCTCACTCAAAAGAGTGGGTATGCCACGTGCTTGATAGAGCTGGTTCTCCTGAGCAGCTGTAAAACCTTGGACAGTCACTCCAAAACTAAACACACAACACAATAGTACTTAGAGTACTAATACAGCGCTGGAAAATGAAACTATGCAGACAGGTGAAAAGGATTAGTCAAAAATTTAATATAGATTAAAAATAGGTAAAATTATGCCCAGGGTACCACTTATTGGGCACCAATACATGCAAAAAAACTGTTAAAAAACAACGACATGGCTCATTTAAAAAAGCCTAGTTAAATCAGCAATGGGACGAATCCAGTGGTTGGTGGACTGCAATTTCTTTTTACCATTAAGGATGTATGTCCTTCCACAGATATATTTACCAATCCTGGAGGTACAAATGCAAGTTTCCCAGATGGTGTCTCAGCAGATGAGTGATTTCAACACATCAATTGAAAGGGAATGGGTTAGTACTCCATTAGCAGTAGGATGGTTGTGGAGGAATGGTTCCGAGTTCCTATAAGAGTCCACCGTCCAAATGATCCTGGATAATTTATGTCCCAGGAGCCAGCAAATAGATCCTTACGCGTTTCGCTGTCTTCAGGGGGCAGCTTTGTCAAAGGTAAGTGCTCTCTGTAAAAACCATCCCTTATATAGGGCATAGATTAATTAATCCACATCACCTGTCTGCAATACCAATCAGTTACAAATTTATTCAAAATGAAATTTAAATAACATAATTCTATTAAAGAAGGCAAACCTATTATCATCCTTATTTTTAATAATAAAAACGAGTGTTTTATAACAGTATTTTAATGTGTAGTACCATAAATAGCAAACTAACATTTGATCAAGGGGAATAGATATAGATGATAATCCACTGGACTTCACTGTCCTCAATTCTATTTGTGCTCTAGTAGCTGCACATTGTGTGGTCACGTGGAATAGCTGTCATACATCACGTGACCCACATTACCAATCATACTTTAATAAATAGTTTGCAACCCTGTTGTCATAGTTACCATCTCCCTACATTCCGATCACATGGGACCGGCGTCATAAATCACATGACTCGAACTCCCAATCACGTGGGACCGGCGTCATAAATCACATGACTCGAACTCCCAATCAGCGCAAAGTGTACAATTATGACTATCATGGTCACATGGCTCAAAGTGGACCTATCACGGCCCTTTCAACTCTATGATGGGTGACCTAAGGGCACCCGACCTGATCGCGCGTCACGGAGCCGCGTCATCTTAGCTCCGATCACGTGACTCGGAGTAGACCTATCACGGACATTCTTCCTCCACAGTAAAAGACCTAGGGGCACCCGACCTAATCACGTGTCACGGAGCCGCGTCATTTTAGCTCCGATCACGTGACTCAGTCATATGTTCCAAAGTCATTCAAACTATAGGTTAACTTACGGCTGTATTCATTGGACAAACTACGTAGCCCACAATCATTCTTATTGGTCATTATATTTTATCTGTAATGATATTCTCTCAGACTGTCATAAACATTAGTATGCTTGAAATTATAATGCGCACACACATTGGATTAAAACGATGTCACTAAAAGTTAGTTCAAAATTAAACATTATTTCAATAGACTGATATTTTTTACATAGTTAACAGATACTAAAGGGGATCAACATAATTTTTAATACACAGTTTCCATTAACAAGGTTAACTTAAACACAGTTACAGGATTAATAGATTATATAGCTGCATAATGATAATTATATAAGTACTTGAGTCTCATAATCTACTCTTTTAATGGTTAATCTATATCCTTTAAAGTGCTATTAACATTAATACACAAAATCTATCATGATACAAAAAATAATAAATAATAAATAATAATAAATAATAAATAATAGTACCTTCAGATGAATAAATATATCCTTAATGACTCTCATATTACTGCATTCAGTTCCATTCCCTCATTTAGCCCGTACGGATGAAGTGTATTCATTTTAAAAATCCAGTGTATCTCTTGTTTCTGTAACCTATTGAACCTGTCTCCTCCCCTTTCAGTTTCCTTAATATGTTCTAAACATATTAATTTTAGGGAGTCCGGATTACTTTTGTGGTGTTCAAAAAAGTGTCTAGAGACACTGTGATCAATTCTTTTATTTACAATATTTCTTCTATGTTCTAAGAATCTTAGTTTGACCTTACGAGTGGTTCTTCCTACATAACCAAGATTACATTGGCACTGTAGTAGATATATCACCCAACTAGTTTCGCAATTCATGTATTCCTTCAGTACAAAATTACTTCCATCAAGTGTGCATTTCATATTTTTAGTTTTATTCACTACATGTTTACATGTCAGGCATCTGGATTTATTACATCTATAGAAACCATGTGGTTTCGATGAAAGCCACATACTTTTATTGTTTGTATTCGATATTGAAATCTCTTTCAAGAGACTTGGAGCTAAGGTGTCTTTTAAGGTTTTATTTTTCTTAAAAATGACTCTTGGATTAGTGGGAATATTCTCCTTTAGGATGGGATCTTGTCTAAGTATGGGATAATTACGTAGAATAATTTTCTTAATCTCAGCCGATTTACTATTAAACTTAGATATAAATGAGATGTCATTTGATTCTTTATCTACAGATTTCTTGGCCGTTGTTTTCTTTATCAGCAGTTCTTCTCTATTCATTTTTTCTACGTCTCTTAACGCGCCCTCTAATAAGTCTTCAGGATAATTTCGTAGTCTGAAAGATTTCACCATTTCAGATGCTTGTTCCAAAAACCCTGAGTGTTCCGAACAGTTATGTTTAGGCGTTGTAATTGTCCCCTTGGAATATTCCTCTTCCAAGGGGCATAATGTGCGCTAGTATAATTCAAATACGCATTCTTCCCTACTTCTTTAACATAATTGGAAGTTTCAATTTTTCCATCAACAATTTTCAATGTAATATCTAGATAGTTTATAGTTACTGGGTGAAAATTATAAGTGAACTGTAAATTAAAAAGATTATTATTAAGGTGTGCTACAAATTGGGTGGCTGAATTTTGATCACCATCCCATATGAAAAAAAGATCATCAATGAAACGGCCATAGAGGATAAGGCTCGCACCGAATGGGCCCCCCCACACGAGTTGGTCTTCCACCTGACCCATGTAAAGGTTGGCGTAACTCGGCGCGAACCTGGTCCCCATGGCCGTCCCCATCCTCTGCAAATAATAAGTTTTGGAAAAAAGAAAATAGTTATGATTTAATATGAATGCAATAGAGTCCAAAAGAAATCTAATCTGTACATCTGACAGGTCACCATCCGCTCTCAATTGGTCATCAACTGCCTTTAATCCTTTTGAATGATGTGTTGAAATCACTCATCTGCTGAGACACCATCTGGGAAACTTGCATTTGTACCTCCAGGATTGGTAAATATATCTGTGGAAGGACATACATCCTTAATGGTAAAAAGAAATTGCAGTCCACCAACCACTGGATTCGTCCCATTGCTGATTTAACTAGGCTTTTTTAAATGAGCCATGTCGTTGTTTTTTAACAGTTTTTTTGCATGTATTGGTGCCCAATAAGTGGTACCCTGGGCATAATTTTACCTATTTTTAATCTATATTAAATTTTTGACTAATCCTTTTCACCTGTCTGCATAGTTTCATTTTCCAGCGCTGTATTAGTACTCTAAGTACTATTGTGTTACGTGCCCAACAAGCACGTAACAGAATTAAATTTGTCTTTTCCTCTACAGGTGCTAAGCTTGCGAACCCTCTTGATATTGCTAATCAATTTGCAGATTACTATACTCAGCTATATAATCTACATTCAGACCCCCTCACGTTCCAACCTACCTCTGACTCTATATAGTCCTTCCTTTCCTCTGTTAACCTTCCCTCTTTGACCCCTGACCAGTTAGACACCTTAAATGCCCCCTGGACCGCACTTGAGGTTGACTCAGCAATTAAATCTCTTCCTACAAACAAAGCCCCTGGCCCTGATGGATTTATTAATGATTTCTATGTTACCTTTACAGACCGTCTCTCTCCTATCTTAACTTCTCTATTTAATGAAGTCACCTGTGTTGGCTCTTTTCCTAGGGAAATGCTGGAGGCCCAGGTCGTTGCTATCCCCAAACCAGGTAAAGACCCTGCTCATTGCCACAATTATCGGCCAATTGCACTGCTTAACAGTGATCTTAAGATTTATGCTAAATTGATAGCATCCGGTCTTAATGCTTATTTAACCCTGTTGATTCATCCTGACCAGGTCGGGTTCATGTCTGGCAGGCAGGCCTCCGATAACACCCGCAGAGTCTTTAATTTGATAGATGGGGCCTCTGACGCCGAGGGATTTCTTTTACTATCTCTAAACGCTGAGAAAGCGATCAACAGATTAAATTGGCTATATATGCGTACTGTTTTAGTTAAATTTGTTTTTTCGGACCAGATTTTGGCGTCAATCTTAGCATTATATAGCTTGCCAACAGCAAGGGTGTTTAGCAATGGATTTCTGTCGGACGCATTCCCAATCACTAATGGAACTCGTCAGGGTTGTCCTCTCTCACCTTTGATATATGTCCTTGGGATTGAACCCCTGGCAGCTAAAGTTAGATCAGACACTGCATTTCCCGGTTTGAATCATTGTCAACTCTCTCATAAGCTCTGTCTTTTTGCGGACGATGTGCTTCTATTTGTATCACACCCCTCCTCCTTCCTTCCTCATCTACACGCTTTACTAAACAGTTTTAGTGAAGCCTCATATTACAAATTAAATACAACTAAAACTGACGCTTTACCTATTCATTTACCAGATACACTCACGGCTGATTTAAGATCTCAATACTCATATAACTGGAAATTTGACTCACTTACATATCTTGAGATACATATTCCCCCTTCCACCTCTACAGTTTTCGATGTGAATCTCCCTCCTCTGATACTTACCCTCCAAACCATTACATCCTCTTGGCTCTTATATGAAATATCCTGGCTAGGACGTTTATCTGCCTTTAAAATGTCTCTATTACCCAAACTTATGCATTTGTTTCGCACCATCCCTTATTCTTTCCCTAAATTTTATCTTGATAAATGCAGAGTTATTTTGACAAGATACCTATGGAAATCGCATCCCCCTAAATTGGCACGCACTAGAATGATTCTTCCTAGACACCGAGGAGGTCTTGCACTACCTGATTTGAATTTATACCACGAAGCTTGTCTGCTTGCTCAACTTAAATCCTGGAATTTCCCACATTCTGAGTCCTTATGGGCCCACATTGAAAGGGCTAGATGCATAGGTTACCCCTTAGTGGACTTGTTGTGGACTCCAAAAGCTCTACGCCCCATAAAATTGACCATTCTCCCCTCCACGGCTTCATCTCTACGAGTATGGGACAGCTTGATAAGCAAGCTCCCTGGATTTTCTGCCCCTTATGCTGCTCTTTCACTAAACACTGTGAGTAAGTTAATACCCAATTTACATATTTCTGCGTGGACTGCTTGCAATATTCATACCCTCAGAGATTTATTTGATGGAACTGCTTTTCTTTCATTTGCCCAGTTACACGATAACTTCTCCCTCCCGCATACTGAACTGTTTCACTATTTTCAAATCAGACACTGGTTTAAGAGCTTACCCATTTTACAAACTCCCCCCAGCTCTATGGTTCAATCTGTTCTTTCCCGTGTGGTAATGCTTACATCCTCTAAAGATATATCTTATTGGTACAATACACTCATAACATTGGTCCCGTCCCAAAAGTCTAATGCCCAGAAACGCTGGGAGAAGGACTTAGACATTTTCATTACTGAGGCACAATGGCAGAAATTATATTGTTTATCATTCCGCATGTCAAGGTGTTTAAATCATCCAGAAATGCATGTTAAATTACTGAATAGACTATATCTGACCCCGGATAGATTGCACACATTTTGGCCCTCCTGCTCTCAATTCTGCTGGAGGAATTGCGGTGAAATAGGCCATTTGTTTCATGTTTTCTGGACATGTCCTCTTCTCCAAAATTTTTGGGTTGACGTGTTTAAGCTAATAAATAAAGTTTTCAGTTTGTCTTTAAGCCCATCCCCCACTTTAGCACTTCTCCATATATATCCTGCGGAGGTTCCACCCTCCCAAAGGTATTTATTGGGACACATCTGTATAGCAGCAAGGGCAACTTTAACTCAAGCTTGGAAACAGGCGGTGGTGCCGCCTGTTTTAAAAGTACTTCATAAGATTCACTTCCATTATATTATGGAAACTGAATATATGCCATATTCCCCTTCTGCCTCCTCTCCCATTATGAAATGGTCCCATTGGCATGAATACGTCATGGAGGGAGATGGTTCAGCCCTTTTATCACACTCAATGAGGACATCCCCTCTACAATTTAGCCTGAACAAAAATTCTACCGCTCCTTAATTAATAGATTTTTCTCCCTTCTCTTTCTATGTTTTAATTGGCCGTGGTATCTGTGGTATTACTACTACTTTCCCCCTTCTGGTAATTGAGCTGGGGTTGGTAAACCCTACCGGTCTAGCTCTGTATACTTATATCTATTTGTCTGTCTAATATGCCAGAATACCTGCTCCACCACTATGCTTCTTGTCTCATATATGTCTATGACTTTATTGATGTGTACATTCCCCCCTCCCTTCTCCCTATTCTTTTTTGTACCCCCCTCCCCTTTTTGCATTTCTTATAAATGTCAATAAAAATTATTGATGTTAAAAAAAAAAATGGAAGAAATACAAGATCACTGACAATCTCCCTTGACCTGGGGCTCCATGCAAGATCTCACCTCATGGGGTATCAATGATCTTGAGAACGGTGAGGAATCAGCCCAGAACTACACGAGGGGACCTGGTCAATGACCTCAAGAGAGCTGGGACCACAGTCACAAAGGTTACCATTAGTAACACACTACGTCGTCATGGATTGAAATCCTGCAGCGCCCGAAAGGTCCCCCTGCTTAAGCCAGCACATGTCCAGGCCCGCCTAAATTTTGCCAGTGACCATCTGGATGATCCAGAGGAGGATTGGCAGAATGTAATGTGGTCAGATGAGAGCAAAATTTTACTTTTTGGTATAAACTCCACTCGCCTTGTTTGGAGAGAGAAGAATGATGAATGGCATCCCAAGTATACCATACCCACTGTGAAGCATGGGGGTGGAAACATCATGTTTTGGGGCTGCTTTTCTGCAAAGGGGACAGGACGACTGATCCGTATTAAGGAGACGATGAATGGGGCCATGTATCGTGAGATTTTGGCCAAAAACCTCCTTCCCTCAGTAAGAGCATTGAAGATGGAACGTGGCTGGGTCTTCCAGCATGACAATGACCCCAAACACACCGCCCGGGCAACTAAGGAGTGGCTCCGTAAGAAGCATTTCAAGGTCCTGGAGTGGCCTAGCAAGTGTCCAGACCTCAACCCAATAGAAAATCTGTAGAGGAAGTTGAAAGTCCGTGTTGCCCGGCGACATCCCCAAAACATGACAGATCTAGAGCAGATCTGCATGGAAGAGTGGGCCAAAATTCCTGCTACAGTGTGTGCAAACCTGGTCAAGAACTACAGGAAACTTTTGACCTCTGTAATTGCCAACCGAGGTTATATTACAAAGTATTGAGTTAAACTTTTTGATTGTCCAAATACAGTATTTATTTTCTGCAAGTATATACAAATAAATAGTTTAAAAATCATACAATGTGATTTCCTGGGTTTTTTTTTTTAGATTCTGTCTCTCACAGTTGATGTGTACCTATGATGGAAATTACAGACCTCTCTCATCTTTTTAAGTGGGTCAACTTGCACAATCGGTGGCTGTCCAAATACTTTTTTGCCCCACTGTATATAGTTTTATATATCTATAGTATTATATATAGGCTATAATATATTGCACAGGGATAAAGTACCAGCCAATTAGCTCCTAATTGGTATTTTTCAAACACAGCCTGTGACATGGCGGTAAGGAGCTGATTGGCTGGTACTCTATCACTGTGCAATTTATCACTCTCCAAGGCTTGATAAATCATGGTCATAGTATTATATATGTATTATCCCTTATCTAATGTAACATTAAGGTGGTATAGCACATTTTATTAGTGTATATACATCCTATAACACTTGACATATGCTTTGTCGCAGCTAGAAATTCTGTAATATGCAGCCTCTATGTATCCCCTCTGCTTGTTCCCATGGTGATAGTACACCTCCGAGGGAGTAGCTGGGATCACACATGGCGTGATGATGTCACTCCTCCCCCTCGGCTGCCAGGTCCCGTAACCAGAGGTGGCTTGCACATGGTGTTCAGTTCTTATGATACAGGTATGTTCTTTGTTTTCTTTATTTCAGTGGTCTGCCCTGAAATTGTTAGTTGGACTATAAGCTACACAAAGCAATCACACATAAGAAACCTTATCAAACATTTACTCAGTGGACAAAAATGCCCGTGAAGGGCACAGACACTACAGCCTACAGGGATTTATGGGTATTAAAATGCTTTACGGTAAATGATATTAGTGCAGCAGTCTGAGCTTTACTAGTTACTGAATATACTCCAAATTACTGTCAGCCATCTCATTAAGTACAACCACTCAGGTTGCTTATATATTTAGCCATTCATTTTGTAATAACATCTATAAGATAATTGCCATTTCCTTTGAATCTGGGTGCTACCATACTGCAGCAAGTGCTAGCAGCAAGTCCAATTTTAAATACCATGTCAAATCCTTTCCTTTCAGTAAATTACTTGTGTCAGATGGAATTAATGTATAAATTGGATACTTGTGTAGTTTATGCAATGTCTATCTATGTCTATGCATAGTGTAAACAGTGAATATTTTATAATTTTCTCCCAATTACTGTTGTAATATATAAGAAGATGGTTTTATAAAGGTCATGATGAGTCATCAGTAAAAAAATTTAATTCACAATAAAAAAAATTACTCAAAATTCTTGAATTTGGTTTATATGTAATAGTATTTCAGAAAATGATTTATCACTCTACTTTGCACTATTGAATGTTATCTAAGCATTGGCAAAAGTTAATAGTCACAGGTACAGTTGCTTCATTACTTTTTTACAGTACCACCATAACTTAGGGCAAAGGTTCTCAAACTGTCTGCCTAGGCGCTGCAGGGTGCCTCAGGGGAACATGCAGGAGTGCCCTAGGTTGGTCGTACAGGACCAATTAAAATTATTTATGGTGAATGTAGTAGACAAAACCAGTGCTTGTGGTTTCCAATAATAAAATATATGGACAAACAGAAGTGAATACTGTCCCTCACCACATAACTGAGCCTAACGATAACATGTAAACACAGTTTACTTAATTTTATATTTTTTTCAGAATTCGTCAATAAGAAACTTTTGGCCTATGGGTGCCGTAAAAATAATTCTGATGCTCTAGGGTGCCGTGACTCAAAAAAGTTTGATAACCACTGCTTTAGGTTCTGATTCCTAGGTGGGAGTAAAGCAGAAAGGAACAAGTAACTTTGCACCTTGGCAAAAACCATGCTGCATGGCAGGTGGGGCAAATGTAACATATGCAGAGAGATTTAATATGGGCACACACTAGTGTGACCCGCAAACATGCCAATGTACAGGGCAATTACCCTTCGCTCTTCACACACTAGGCAGATATTAATGAGCATCGGAATGATCACTGTTCTGTCCCTCATGCAGCATGGCCAATCACACAATCTAGCATGTGAACTACGGGAGCTCGCAAACGGCTATACACACTGCACGATACGTCCGATTTGTCATTCCGATTCACCCGGATCAGACAAATCGTCATGATATCGTGCAAGTGTGTACCCAGTTTAAGATTAGCTGTCCAATCACTCTGGTTGGAGCGAAAATCTGGCAACGTATGGGAGCAAATGACAATCAACCATGTGCTCCAAACAGCCAGAAAATGTGCAAAAATGGTAATTCTGATAAATTGGTTACATTATCTGGCGTACTGTGGGGGTCATTCCGAGTTGTTCGCTCGCAAGCTGCTTTTAGCAGCTTTGCACACGCTAAGTCGCCGCCTACTGGGAGTGAATCTTAGCTTATCAAAATTGCGAACGAAAGATTAGCAGAATTGCGAATAGACACTTCTTAGCAGTTTCTGAGTAGCTCCAGACTTACTCGGCATCTGCGATCAGTTCAGTCAGTTTCGTTCCAGGTTTGACGTCACAAACACACCCAGCGTTCGCCCAGACACTCCTCCGTTTCTCCAGCCACTCCCGCGTTTTTCCCAGAAACGGTAGCGTTTTTTCGCACACACCCATAAAACGGCCTGTTTCCGCCCAGAAACACCCACTTCCTGTCAATCACATTACGATCACCAGAACAAAGAAAAAACATTGTAATGCCGTGAGTAAAATACCTAACTGCATAGCAAATTTACTTGGCGCAGTCGCACTGCGGGCATTGCGCATGCGCATTAGCGACTAATCGCTCCGTTGCGAGAAAAAAATACAGAGCGAACAACTCGGAATGACCCCCCTTGCCCGAAGCATGGCGAGCGAAGTGAGCCATGCGAGGGGACACGGTGCCCTCACCTATCCTAGCTCTCCATCATCTGCCCTTACCTATTCTAGCTCTCCATCATCTGCTCTCACTTATCATAGCTTTCCAGCATCTGCCCTCACCTATGCTTGCATTCCAGCATCTGCCCTCACCTAACCTAGCTCTGCATCATCTGCCCTCACCTATCCTAGCTCTCCACCATTATCCTCACCTATCCTAGGTCTACATCATCTGCTCTTACCTATCCTAGTTCTCCATCTTCTGTCCTCACCTATCCTAGCTCTCCATCACCTGTCCTCACCTATCCTAGGTCTGCATCATCTGCTCTCACCTATCCTAGCTCTCCATCTTCTGCCCTCACCTATCCCAACTCTCCATCATCTGTCCTTACCTATCCTAGCTTTCCAGCATCTGCCCTCACCTATATTAGCTCTCCATCATCTTCCCTCACCTATCCTAGCTTTCCAGCATCTGCCCTCACCTATATTAGCTCTCCATCATCTTCCCTCACCTATCCTAGCTTTCCATCATCTGCCCTCACTTATCGCAACTTTTCATCATCTACCCTCACCTTTCCTAGTTCTCCATTATCTGCCCTCACCTACAGGGCTGGCAACAGAAATCCCCCCACCCCAACTTGACCCAAACATAACATTATGCCGGCAATTCAACAATATTAATAAAAAAAACACAGGTAAAGGATTTCTATTCAAAGTGCAGATAGTGCTTTCGTGGTCCACCGTGCTCAGCAGTAGTGCAGTGTATTTTTTTATTAGCTTGCACATTGAATATGTGTTTTTCTAATATTATAAAAATAACACAGATAATAAATATTCACTATGCAATGAAATAAAAATATGCACTATCTGCACTTTTATGTGTGTATATGCTGCTTGCATGCATAGTGAATATTATGGGTTTTTTTTTTATAATGTGTGCTCAGACTGCTCCTTATCAACCACCTTACCAACACTGTCACAGACACCACCGCTAACCAGGCTCCAGGTTCCCCATGCTGCCTGGATGAGTCTGTTTCTCCTGCAGTCACTGTCAGCCAGCCGCAGCACCTCCTCTTAGGTGGAGACCGTAGCCACTTCAGAGTCCAAACAGAACAGGGAAGGGTGGGGAGGAGGGTGCAACATTTTTATTATTTATTTCCAGTTATTTATATAGCGCACACACATTTCGCAGTGCTTTTACAGAGAATATTTGCCCATTCACATCAGTCCCTGCCCCAGTTTAGCTTACAATCTATATTCCCTATCACATGTACACACAGACACATTCACACTAGGGTTAATTTTTGTTGGGAGCCAATTAACCTATCAGTATATTTTTTGGGGGGGATTGTGGGAGGAAACCGGAGTACCCGGAGGAAACCCACGCAAGTACGGGGAGAATATACAAACTTCGCACAGTTAGGGCCATGGTGGGAATCAAACCCATGACCTCAGTGCTGTGAGGCAGTAATGCTAACCATTACACCATCTGTACTGCCCTACATTGAGTGTCGTGTGGGCAAGGTGCATGACATAATTCCTACACAGGTGACCTGGAGCAGCCTGTGAGGGGTTACTGTCTAGAGCGGCCAATGCAATCCATTTAAATTCTAATCATCTATCCATGCTAGCCATGGCCGCTGCCACACTGCCGCAGCAAATGAAGAAAATAAGTGTATACTAGTAATAGCGCTCTCCAGTAGCCATGTTTAGATATCACCCATGTGAAAAATTATATAATAGGGGTTGATTCACCATGTATTGCAATAGAAACGTCCTTTGAACTCCTTATTGCACACACTCAGATAGTTACTCCAAAATTCTTCCTTCTCAGGGAAAATTCAATAATGTTCTTATGTAATTGGACCAACGTAGAATCTATGGAAATAGATATAAGCCTCTCCTAATCCTCTTGCAAGGATATTTATGGGAGGTGCTTATAAAGAAACACAAATATAGTGTAGCAAGTCTTAAAACGAGAACACATTTAATATGTACAAATGCACGTACAAGAAAGCAATTTTAAAACAGCATGTCATGAACTCCATGTAACATCACCATCGCTCTGATCTTTCACGAGGAATCAAATGGCACCAGATGTCAAATTGGAAGGTGAATGAGCTCCGGATGCCCACCGCCACACCATAGAAAGTTCCCTCTGGTAGCTGATTGATGAGTGCAGGAGTCCACGTAAAAAACAACCAGGCTTAACGCGTTTCGGACGGGATCCGTCCTTCGTCAGAAGCATGGTTGTAGTGTTTGAGGATTGGGTATTTAAACACTCTTAATGAAGTACAGCAGCTGAATTCAATTACAGAACGGGAAACCTCCCGCACCGGAGAACATCGTCGCCGGAAGCGGAAGTTCAACATGCGGGTCACCGATTTCATCACTTCCGGTATTTGCGTTCCAGGTGTAATTCACGAACGACCGGAAGTTGATGTGTTTACGTTTCCATAGCAGCGGACTTCATATAAAGAAAATCGTTCATGTTTGTCGTCATCAGAGATACAGCTGGACATATTCATAACTCCGGCAGTGGCATAATCTCTGAATCATGAGTCCACATAATATTCATTCCAGTAATCATAAAAATGAAACATATAAAAGCAAGGCATTACCATATGACACAACAAACAATTAATATATAATACACCATAAAACTCGGATTATATCAATTGAGAATTGAGGAACAAAGGGGAAAATGAGAAAAAGAGAAAATTAATCAAGTGAGAAAACATTTTAATTCGAATTCACCGTTTAGGCCCCTAGGTGTAAGTGTATTCAAACGGTGAATCCATCGGTTTTCAACTTGTGATAGCCTTTTTTGTATATCTCTAGTTCGCCATTTAGGGAGAATCATCTGAATTCCACAGAATGATCTCAAGAAACATTCTCTTGACTCATGTACTTTTTTAAAGTGAGATGAAACGGTGTGGGTATCTAGACCCTTACGGATATTATAGATGTGTTCGGCCCATCTGACCTTAACACATCTCCCCGTTTTTCCCACATAAAAGAGTCCACATGTACACTCCAAAATGTATATCACATTCTTGGAGTGACAAGTTATGAACTCTCTTATAGGATATGTTTGTCCATTTACTGTAAATTCTGTAATTTTTCTCAAAGGTGATTTCACAGACCTACACATTAAACACTCCCCGCAGCGATGGAAACCCTTAGTTCTAATACTTTGTCTAGGATTATTTTCCATACTACTTCTAACTAGCTGATTTTTGAGTGTTGGGGCTCTCCTGTAAATAAAGAGTGGTTTATCAGGTAACAACGGGCCAAGAACTGTATCCTGCTTAAGAATATTCCAATTGCCCCTAAACACTCGTTCTATACTTTTGAAGGATTTATTGTACTGACTGACGAATGCCCACCTAAAATACTCATCCTTGGGTTTGGGACAGTTTTTAACTTCTAATAATTTCTCCCGTTCTATTGTTCCTACTTTTGATCTTGCCTTATCTAGGAGATTATCAGAATATCCTTTCTTTAGGAAAAGTGTGGACATTTCATTCAGTTGTTGATCACATACAAGTTGATCTGTGCAGTTTCTTTTTATCCTAGCAAACTGGCTGAACGGAATCCCATCCAGCCAGTTTGCATGATGCTGACTCGTTCTCTCGATGAAGCTATTAGAATCCGTGGCCTTTCTATAAGTTTTGGTATTCACCTGGCCCCCAGAGATGTATATACTCAAGTCCAAGAAGGAAACTTCCTCCTGACTGGTATTAAATACCAGTTGTATGGCCATATCATTGTGATTCAGATTTTCACAAAAAACATTGAGTGACTCTTCGTCACCCCGCCACAAAAATAAAATGTCATCGATGTAGCGCTGCCAGGACACCAGGCCCGCCACCAGCTCGCCGTCATGCCATATGTGATGTTCTTCCCAATAGGCCATGAACAAGTTTGCGTAGCTAGGGGCGAACCTGGTGCCCATGGCAGTGCCCACCCTCTGCAAATAGAAGGTGCCATCGAAAACAAAATAATTATTCAACAGGATGAATTTTATACTGTCTAGGATAAAATTCTTTACCGGAGTGCTTAAAGTGCTAGCATTCAAAAAATAGGAAACTGCCGTAAGTCCCTTCTCAAGATCGATTATTGTGTACAGTGTACACACATCTGCTGTGCACAAAAAATCTCCCTCCTCCTACTTATATTGATTAATCCTTCTCAGTGTATCTCCAGTATCCTTCAGAAAGGCCCTTGTTTTCTGTACCAGGGGTTGTAAGTGGTAATCCACCATGGCAGATAAATTGCTCGTTAGGCTATTACAGCCTGAAACAATAGGCCTTCCTGGGGGGTAGAGGGGATCCTTGTGAATCTTTGGGAGAACGTACATGGTGGGAATGGATGGCTCTGTTATATTTAAATAATCAAATTCCTTCTTTGTTATGACCTTACTTTCCAAAGCTTTCGTACTCATATCTTGCAAAGCCTTGGCAATTCTATTGATAGGATCAGATTTCAATTTTAAATACGTTTTGCCATCATTAAGCTGCCTGTATATTTCCTGCATGTACATTTCCCTACTCATGAGGACCACCCCTCCACCCTTATCCGCAGGTTTAATGACCAGATCTGTGTCATTCTTCAAGGATTCAACAGCTTCAAATTCTTTTTGAGTTAAATTTAGTTTAACATTCTTATTTTTATTTTTGGTTTCCTTCATTACAATCCTCTCTATTTCATCACACACCACTTTGTTGAAAACCTCCAAACAATTTCCTCTAGCTTGTGTGGGGTAAAACGTGGAGGGAGGTTTGAAATGTGAGGTTTCCATTTCACTTTCACCATCACCAATTTCTTGGACACAATCATTCCCCTTTTCCTCTTTAATTTGAAAAAACCGTTTGATCGTCAATTTACGGACAAATTTTTGAATATCTAAAAAAATGTCAAGAGAGTTAACCCTGCTTGAAGGGGAAAATTTTAGACCCTTTTGTAAAACACTTACTTCATGCATATTTAGGGTTCTATCTGAAAGATTAAAATCCTTCCTTCGGTGGAATCACTAGTATTCACAGGGATTATGTCTGTAATCTCTGTTATTTGTTGTGGAAGGGGATTTTTCTTAAATTTCCTATTCTTCCCCGCTCTTTTCCCTCTTCTAGTAACCTTGTTACTTTTTTGACCAGCAGACATAGCTACCGCCGATTTCTCGGTGTCCTGGGGCCCCACTCTAAAAAAGGAGAATTTTCCTCATCTTTATCAGATAATGGTTGAAACCTATTGTAGAGGTTAGTGGAAGAGGATCTATCATCGGGAACTAGCTGTTTGGAATTAAGCCTGTTTCTTCCCCACCCCTCACCATTCCCATTCGCAAAGGAAGAATCTTTTTGCTTCCATGATCTAGTTTGGGAAGTATCCCATTTTTTATAATCATATGATCCATGATTACTATAGAAGGACCGCTGGCTACCATTTTTTCTCCATTGGGGTGGTTCCCCATTGAATGGCAACCTACCATATCGTGTTTCAGACGAAAAAGTAACATTTGGAATCCTATCATGGCCCTTTCCATGATTACCAAATGTGGCCTTAGCCCTAGTTTTCTTCCCATAAACGGGTCTCTCTATCACAGTATTCACCTTGAGTGGTTCTAGACCTTCACCTGTCCCTGTTGTCTCAGGATCACTTGAATCTCTTTTAAATTTTTTAAGTTTTCTCTCCCTTAATTCCTTTGTGCTTTTATTCATTCTTTGTAACAGGGATTTTTCTAAGGTTTTAAATTCCTCGGATTCTTTATAGGGATGTACCAAGGTTTGAAAAGCATTTATTTCATCATTCAATTTTAAGAGATTCTTTTTCCTTTCCTTAATAATAAGTTCCATCAGTGCAGAGGAACAAGAATGAAGGATAGTATCCCATTCATTTTTAAAATCTGAATCCAAAGAATTGAACGATGGGGTTTTAACCATTTTTAGACCCTTAGGTATGAGGTGGGCAGATTGATAATGTTCAAGAGTCACAACCTCCCACCACATCCTATTTTCTTTCTGCATCACTGCTTCCAATTTCTTGAAAACTGATGCTAGATCTTCATCCATTAATTCAACACCTTTATTCATATCCTTAAAAGTACTCTGGATTAATTCATTCCTACTTTCTCTGAATTGAAACATGTTTGCAGCACTAATAATGAAATAAGGATAAAAAAGTAAAATTTTTGGGAAAAAACTTCAAAATACAGTGCGCAATAAAACAGTAGTGCAGCTACACAGTATGACACAAGTGTGCATCCAAAACACACTAAATGAAACAAATGAAGAAAAGAAGTGTATACTAGTAATAGCGCTCTCCAGTAGCCATGTTTAGATATCACCCATGTGAAAAATGATATAATAGGGGTCGATTCACCATGTATTGCAATAGAAACGTCCTTTGAACTCCTTATTGCACACACTCAGATAGTTACTCCAAAATTCTTCCTTCTCAGGGAAAATTCAATAATGTTCTTATGTAATTGGACCAACGTAGAATCTATAGAAAAAGATATAAGCCTCTCCTAATCCTCTTGCAAGGATATTTATGGGAGGTGCTTATAAAGAAACACAAATATAGTGTAGCAAGTCTTAAAACGAGAACACATTTAATATGTACAAATGCACGTACAAGAAAATTGCTTTCTTGTACGTGCATTTGTACATATTAAATGTGTTCTCGTTTTAAGACTTGCTACACTATATTTGTGTTTCTTTATAAGCACCTCCCATAAATATCCTTGCAAGAGGATTAGGAGAGGCTTATATCTATTTCCATAGATTCTACGTTGGTCCAATTACATAAGAACATTATTGAATTTTCCCTGAGAAGGAAGAATTTTGGAGTAACTATCTGAGTGTGTGCAATAAGGAGTTCAAAGGACGTTTCTATTGCAATACATGGTGAATCGACCCCTATTATATCATTTTTCACATGGGTGATATCTAAACATGGCTACTGGAGAGCGCTATTACTAGTATACACTTCTTTTCTTCATTTGTTTCATTTAGTGTGTTTTGGATGCACACTTGTGTCATACTGTGTAGCTGCACTACTGTTTTATTGCGCACTGTATTTTGAAGTTTTTTCCCAAAAATTTTACTTTTTTATCCTTATTTCATTATTAGTGCTGCAAACATGTTTCAATTCAGAGAAAGTAGGAATGAATTAATCCAGAGTACTTTTAAGGATATGAATAAAGGTGTTGAATTAATTGATGAAGATCTAGCATCAGTTTTCAAGAAATTGGAAGCAGTGATGCAGAAAGAAAATAGGATGTGGTGGGAGGTTGTGACTCTTGAACATTATCAATCTGCCCACCTCATACCTAAGGGTCTAAAAATGGTTAAAACCCCATCGTTCAATTCTTTGGATTCAGATTTTAAAAATGAATGGGATACTATCCTTCATTCTTGTTCCTCTGCACTGATGGAACTTATTATTAAGGAAAGGAAAAAGAATCTCTTAAAATTGAATGATGAAATAAATACTTTTCAAACCTTGGTACATCCCTATAAAGAATCCGAGGAATTTAAAACCTTAGAAAAATCCCTGTTACAAAGAATGAATAAAAGCACAAAGGAATTAAGGGAGAGAAAACTTAAAAAATTTAAAAGAGATTCAAGTGATCCTGAGACAACAGGGACAGGTGAAGGTCTAGAACCACTCAAGGTGAATACTGTGATAGAGAGACCCGTTTATGGGAAGAAAACTAGGGCTAAGGCCACATTTGGTAATCATGGAAAGGGCCATGATAGGATTCCAAATGTTACTTTTTCGTCTGAAACACGATATGGTAGGTTGCCATTCAATGGGGAACCACCCCAATGGAGAAAAAATGGTAGCCAGCGGTCCTTCTATAGTAATCATGGATCATATGATTATAAAAAATGGGATACTTCCCAAACTAGATCATGGAAGCAAAAAGATTCTTCCTTTGCGAATGGGAATGGTGAGGGGTGGGGAAGAAACAGGCTTAATTCCAAACAGCTAGTTCCCGATGATAGATCCTCTTCCACTAACCTCTACAATAGGTTTCAACCATTATCTGATAAAGATGAGGAAAATTCTCCTTTTTTAGAGTGGGGCCCCAGGACACCGAGAAATCGGCGGTAGCTATGTCTGCTGGTCAAAAAAGTAACAAGGTTACTAGAAGAGGGAAAAGAGCGGGGAAGAATAGGAAATTTAAGAAAAATCCCCTTCCACAACAAATTACAGAGATTACAGACATAATCCCTGTGAATACTAGTGATTCCACCGAAGGAAGGATTTTTAATCTTTCAGATAGAACCCTAAATATGCATGAAGTAAGTGTTTTACAAAAGGGTCTAAAATTTTCCCCTTCAAGCAGGGTTAACTCTTTTGACATTTTTTTAGATATTCAAAAATTTGTCCGTAAATTGACGATCAAACGGTTTTTTCAAATTAAAGAGGAAAAGGGCAATGATTGTGTCCAAGAAATTGGTGATGGTGAAAGTGAAATGGAAACCTCACATTTCAAACCTCCCTCCACGTTTTACCCCACACAGGCTAGAGGAAATTGTTTGGAGGTTTTCAACAAAGTGGTGTGTGATAAAATAGAGAGGATTGTAATGAAGGAAACCAAAAATAAAAATAAGAATGTTAAACTAAATTTAACTCAAAAAGAATTTGAAGCTGTTGAATCCTTGAAGAATGACACAGATCTGGTCATTAAACCTGCGGATAAGGGTGGAGGGGTGGTCCTCATGAGTAGGGAAATGTACATGCAGGAAATATACAGGCAGCTTAATGATGGCAAAACGTATTTAAAATTGAAATCTGATCCTACCAATAGAATTGCCAAGGCTTTGCAAGATATGAGTACGAAAGCTTTGGAAAGTAAGGTCATAACAAAGAAGGAATTTGATTATTTAAATATAACAGAGCCATCCATTCCCACCATGTACGTTCTCCCAAAGATTCACAAGGATCCCCTCCACCCCCCAGGAAGGCCTATTGTTTCAGGCTGTAATAGCCTAACGAGCAATTTATCTGCCATGGTGGATTACCACTTACAACCCCTGGTACAGAAAACAAGGGCCTTTCTGAAGGATACTGCAGATACACTGAGAAGGATTAATCAATATAAGTGGGAGGAGGGAGATTTTTTGTGCACAGCAGATGTGTGTACACTGTACACAATAATCGATCTTGAGAAGGGACTTACGGCAGTTTCCTATTTTTTGAATGCTAGCACTTTAAGCACTCCGGTAAAGAATTTTATCCTAGACAGTATAAAATTCATCCTGTTGAATAATTATTTTGTTTTCGATGGCACCTTCTATTTGCAGAGGGTGGGCACCGCCATGGGCACCAGGTTCGCCCCTAGCTACGCAAACTTGTTCATGGCCTATTGGGAAGAACATCACATATGGCATGACGGCGAGCTGGTGGCGGGCCTGGTGTCCTGGCAGCGCTACATAGATGACATTTTATTTTTGTGGCGGGGTGACGAAGAGTCAATCAATGTTTTTTGTGAAAATCTGAATCACAATGATATGGCCATACAACTGGTATTTAATACCAGTCAGGAGGAAGTTTCCTTCTTGGACTTGAGTATATACATCTCTGGGGGCCAGGTGAATACCAAAATTTATAGAAAGGCCACGGATTCTAATAGCTTCATCGAGAGAACGAGTCAGCATCATGCAAACTGGCTGGATGGGATTCCGTTCAGCCAGTTTGCTAGGATAAAAAGAAACTGCACAGATCAACTTGTATGTGATCAACAACTGAATGAAATGTCCACACTTTTCCTAAAGAAAGGATATTCTGATAATCTCCTAGATAAGGCAAGATCAAAAGTAGGAACAATAGAACGGGAGAAGTTATTAGAAGTTAAAAACTGTCCCAAACCCAAGGATGAGTGTTTTAGGTGGGCATTCGTCAGTCAGTACAATAAATCCTTCAAAAGTATAGAACGAGTGTTTAGGGGCAATTGGAATATTCTTAAGCAGGATACAGTTCTTGGCCCGTTGTTACCTGATAAACCACTCTTTATTTACAGGAGAGCCCCAACACTCAAAAATCAGCTAGTTAGAAGTAGTATGGAAAATAATCCTAGACAAAGTATTAGAACTAAGGGTTTCCATCGCTGCGGGGAGTGTTTAATGTGTAGGTCTGTGAAATCACCTTTGAGAAAAATTACAGAATTTACAGTAAATGGACAAACATATCCTATAAGAGAGTTCATAACTTGTCACTCCAAGAATGTGATATACATTTTGGAGTGTACATGTGGACTCTTTTATGTGGGAAAAACGGGGAGATGTGTTAAGGTCAGATGGGCCGAACACATCTATAATATCCGTAAGGGTCTAGATACCCACACCGTTTCATCTCACTTTAAAAAAGTACATGAGTCAAGAGAATGTTTCTTGAGATCATTCTGTGGAATTCAGATGATTCTCCCTAAACGGCGAACTAGAGATATACAAAAAAGGCTATCACAAGTTGAAAACCGATGGATTCACCGTTTGAATACACTTACACCTAGGGGCCTAAACGGTGAATTCGAATTAAAATGTTTTCTCACTTGATTAATTTTCTCTTTTTCTCATTTTCACCTTTTTTCCTCAATTCTCAATTGATATAATCCGAGTTTTATGGTGTATTATATATTAATTGTTTGTTGTGTCATATGGTAATGCCTTGCTTTTATATGTTTCATTTTTATGATTACTGGAATGAATATTATGTGGACTCATGATTCAGAGATTATGCCACTGCCGGAGTTATGAATATGTCCAGCTGTATCTCTGATGACGACAAACATGAACGATTTTCTTTATATGAAGTCCGCTGCTATGGAAGCGTAAACACATCAACTTCCGGTCGTTCGTGAATTACACCTGGAACGCAAATACCGGAAGTGATGAAATCGGTGACCCGCATGTTGAACTTCCGCTTCCGGCGACGATGTTCTCCGGCGCGGGAGGTTTCCCGTTCTGTAATTGAATTCAGCTGCTGTACTTCATTAAGAGTGTTTAAATACCCAATCCTCAAACACTACAACCATGCTTCTGACGAAGGACGGATCCCGTCCGAGACGCGTTAAGCCTGGTTGTTTTTTACGTGGACTCCTGCACTCATCAATCAGCTACCAGAGGGAACTTTCTATGGTGTGGCGGTGGGCATCCAGAGCTCATTCACCTTCCAATTTGACATCTGGTGCCATTTGATTCCTCGTGAAAGATCAGAGCGATGGTGATGTTACATGGAGTTCATGACATGCTGTTTTAAAATTGCTTTCTTGTACGTGCATTTGTACATATTAAATGTGTTCTCGTTTTAAGACTTGCTACACTATATTTGTGTTTCTTTATAAGCACCTCCCATAAATATCCTTGCAAGAGGATTAGGAGAGGCTTATATCTATTTCCATAGATTCTACGTTGGTCCAATTACATAAGAACATTATTGAATTTTCCCTGAGAAGGAAGAATTTTGGAGTAACTATCTGAGTGTGTGCAATAAGGAGTTCAAAGGACGTTTCTATTGCAATACATGGTGAATCGACCCCTATTATATCATTTTTCACATGGGTGATATCTAAACATGGCTACTGGAGAGCGCTATTACTAGTATACACTTCTTTTCTTCATTTGTTTCATTTAGTGTGTTTTGGATGCACACTTGTGTCATACTGTGTAGCTGCACTACTGTTTCATTGCGCACTGTATTTTGAAGTTTTTTCCCAAACACTGCCGCAGCAGCCATTATTACTGCCCAGAACCTTGGGGCCCCTCACAACATCAGGACCCGGTACAGGTGTCCCCTTTGACCCACCCTGTCACCGAGTCGGCTAACCTATCCTAGCTTTTCAGCATCTTCCCTCACCTATCCTAGCTCTCCAGGATGTGCCTTCACCTGGCCTAGCTTTCTAACATCTGCCCTCACCTATCCTTTCTCTCCAGGATCTGCTATCACCTATCCTAGCTTTCCAGGATCTGTCCTCCATACTTATCCTAGCTTCCTAGCATCTGCCCTCATTTATCCTACAGTAGGTTTCCAGGATCTGCCCTCAACTATCCTAGCTTTCCAGCCTCTGCCCTCATCTATCCTAGCTCTCCAGGATCTGCTCTCAACTACACTGCCCTGTGCTCCCTTTATGTTCACCCATATGCCCTCTAGATTGTAACTTATTGCAAACATATATCCTATGTACAGGGAACCATTGCAGCACCCTGTAAATTAAAGATAATGATATAATAATTGATATACCTTATGTTCATAGGTGCTGCCGCCTTGCCCCCCCCCCCCCCAATTTGAGAGGTGTCAAAGTACTGTGTTGAGGGGCGCAGTGCGGCTGCCATCTATAGTTAATATGGGCAGTGCCAGAAGGTAGATAACCTTTCCAGCTGCTCCAACTCCACACACCCCTTCTCTACCTGCCTCAGGAGCCCTCCTCCACCCTGCACCCAGCTACAGCCCATACAGCATACCACCATACTGTGGTCTGTACCCTCCTCTGGGACCAGCCCTGCACCCTTCTCACCTTCTGCTTCATATGTTCCTAACCTCTTCCCCCTCCCACCTTTGTCCTTCTTTTTGACTTCCCATCCCCTTCCCTCACGGCACCACCTGACCTCCCCCCATTTCCAACTGGTTGCAGCTGAAAATGTACCCTGTAAAGTCTGCACCGCATACACACCTGTGATAGATAGGATTGCATGGTTGTGTACAATCAGGTTGCATGCTGGCGCAGCTAGTCGCAATTGCGATGTGGCTACACGGGTCTGTCACCTCCAGCAATGTCTTACGGTTCGGTGGTCAGGTGATGATAACTTCCGGAGGATCCAACAGCACTTGCGAGTATAACTAACCACCTACTCTTAACCCTCCCCCTACTGACTAGCCCTAACTCACCTCTCCAATAGCCTAGCCCTAACCTCCGTTCCATAGCCTAACTCTCCACTACTGGTCCATGTAGAATTCAGATGTAGTTGTAAAGCGGCTGCTGTATGCAAATCACTCAATGTTTTCTTACTGCACATGCGTCTGGGCCGCAGTGAGCACATGCATCGATTGAATTGCGATGTTGGTCACAATAAGGGATTAGTCGCTAAGTGAGTGATAGGTAGACTGTGCCTGGGGGTGGTAATGGGAAGTTGGGTAAACACAGGCGTGTCATGGCCATTCAGATAGCATTTTCTGGACGTGCATAAATTAGCAGTTGTGATCTCACTTGCTTTTTTTTAAAAAAACTTGACCAATGCCTAGTACAGAGTAGACAGCAGAAGTGATCCTGACTCTTCAAATCCTTCTTAAATATCTGCCAAAGGCCACACTATCCTGAATATACCTGATCTGGTCAGTACTTGGATGGGAGACCATCTAGGAATACTAGGTACTGTGGGCACCTTTTAAGGCGACTGCTATTCTGTATCTACAGTATCTGTGGCTTTTGTTTTGGCTCGTTTCCAGCACCAACTACATCAGTTTGTCAATTATCTCATCTCCTAATTATTTAGGGTTTATTTGGATTCCTTCCGAAATTTCAACCTCACAGAAATCCTGAATTGCTTAAATTGATATTGTCACTATAAAACCTTTTGATCCTGAACCTTATTTGTTTCAAAGGCAATCAAGCTTTTAAAGTATCTAAAGCATTAAGCTCATAACTAAAGACATTGTATATTTTTTTATATTAGGGAACTACTAAAAGTTAATCACATACACCTCACTCTATTTACAAATTATATTTATGCTGGGCATACACTTTACAATTATATGGCAGATAATCTGCCAGATCTGGCTAGTTGGAATGAAAATCTGGTAATGGCTGAAAGCAAATGACAATCAACCATTTGCTCCCAAACGCTGGAAAATGGCCAAAAACTGCTGTTGATGCAAATTGGTTAAACCCATGTTCGATTGTCATTTGCTCTCATCCATTACCAGATTTTCTTTTCAAACAGTCAGATCTGGCAGATTATCTGCCAGATAATTGTATGGTGTATGCAGGGTTGGACTGGCCCACAGGGGTACAGGGGAAACCACTGGTGGGCCCTAAGGTCTGCTGGTGACCCACTCCCTCCTCTAGGCCGACACTGGGTGTATGCACAGCATAAGTGCTTCCAAAATAGGTATTTTTGTCTTTTGCTCTTATCTTCGATTGTAGTCCAACCTACAAAATATTTGGGAGCACCACCAATAAATTACTGTTTTCAATTTATTTTAACAGTTTCAATATTGGTTCTTGCCTCCCCAACCAAATACGGTTGTGGCGCCCCTGATGTTAGATACAGGTTTTGGGCTGTAGTCCATGACAGCATTAGCAAACAGAGAATGTAGGTAATTAAGGACCTTATTCAGTAAGGATTGCAAAATTTTAAAATCGCAATCTGGCCGATTATCGAACGACTGCGCATGTGCAGCGTTCACTTTGCGCACACGCAAGTAATAATAGCGACAGACAATGCATACACATCGTGATTATAATGCAGACGCTGTTTGAGTGACAGGAAGCTGGCCAAAATGGGCGCAAACATTCCATTTTCTGGGTGTGACTGAAAAAATGCAGGCATGCCCGAACATTTTTAAGGAGAGCCTCTGACGTCAGCAATGACCATTTCCAGCCTCAAGAATTGTGGATGACATTGCCTGGGGCAGATAGGAAAAATCTTAGATGTTCCAGTAATTGTGCATGGTTTTGCAATCAGCCCGCATTCGCAATTTCTGCAATGGGCGTTTTTTCTCTGTTTCTGGGCGGCAACTATTTGATCGCAGCAACTGCTTTTTATCAGAAACTGCAATCCTTACTGAATAAGGGCCTAAGCTTGGAATGTATGGATAAAAATGTTTACAATAGAAAAGAAGAATCATTTTGTTCTTGGCTGATACATAAAACTTATATTAAATAAAACTGATTGTCCTACTGATATTTCTTCCTATTTATTTTTGACAGATCTCTATTACTGTAGCTGTTCTCTAGCATAGATTTGGAAATGGCTGTTGCTAATTAAACCACTTAAATAAAAGCTTAACTTAATTAGTAACTTGTTTTGAACAGACATCTGTGATAAAAGCTTGTTGAACAAGTGACCTTGCTGTGAAATATCTTTTGCATGGGCTTAGATAAAATGCTTTTTACCAGCCCTTTGTTTTGAAACTATCAGATTTATATTTTAATTAGAATTAACTATTAAAACCTAAAAGTATAACTTATATTAGAGCTCAAGCAGATCTGTTACATTAGCACAAGGGGCCTAATTCAGCATGGATCGGTAATCTGAGAAATTGCAGTTGTCTGCGAGTAGAAAGGCGCAGCCCTGACAGCAAGAAAAAACACCCCATGCAAATTTGCAAATGCATCGCAGATCGCTATACCCTTGCAGATGCATATGCATATCCCGGATTATCAAAGGATCTTTGCCATCTGAGCAAATGTGAGTAGGTCTGAGGCTGCCACTAGCTGAGAATCTGGTGAGTGATGGGCTTCCCCCAGCATGATGAAAAAGGGGGTGTCACATGTGGTCACGTCCCCAGAAACGGCACACATCGGGGGTATGACCTAGTGGGTACAGGGATGGTTTACCCATAAGGCTGAGGTACACAAGGAGTGATTAATCTGAGAGACCTAGGAGGGAATGGGGATGATGCAGAGACACAGAGGGGTGGATGAGGCTGGAAGACACAGGGAAGAGACACTTTGGTGGGTGGTGGGAAACTGAGGGACACTGGGGAGCTGAGCCACTGGTTGGAGAGATACAGGAGGAAGAGGCTGGAGAGACATAGGGCGATAGTGCTGGAGACAAAGGGATGAAACAGGACAGACACAGCAGGGATGGTACTGGATAAACACAAATGGGATGAGGTTGGAGAGACACAATGCGGATAAGACTGAGAGATCTAGGCAAGGATGAGCCTGAAAGGGGATGAGGCTGGAGAAACACAGGAGGAATGAGCTGATGGCTGATTGGCCTTTGTCTACTGGGGAGAGATAGAGAGCCCCAAGAACATGAGTGCATCAAGCTCAAGATTTCTTTTGCCGAGGGAGGTATACCAAGTACAAATAATAATTTTCTTGTGCGGCTCTTCCAGTAAAAAGCCAACACATAACAGACACCCATTAACTTTTCGGTGACCCAAGAAACTTTATCGCTATCTGACCTCTCATTCCAAGCAAGGCTACCCAACTATTGATAATGAAATCAAAATCAAATGCAGCTGTGGTATGCAGTTCCAAGTTCGAAAATCACATTTTGACACTAAGAACAGGCACAGAGTCATGTTGAAGCTATAATGCCAACATGTTAATAAAGCATTTTAACTGTGTCTGCCTTACAACCTCAAACATAGGCCCTCATTTATCAAGCCTTGGAGAGTGATAAATAGTACGGTGATAAAGTAGCAGCCAATCAGCTCCTAACTGCCATGTCACAGGCTGTGTTTGAAAAATGAGTTAGGAGCTGGCCGGCTGGTTCTTTATCACCATGCTATTTATCACTCTCCAAGGCTTGATAAATCTGGGCCATAATATCTTACCAAGATGTTTGAAGTTGTACAGCCAAAGCTGTCTGTTTTGACCGCTCCACTCATTCTTAGCCAGCCAGTGCGTATTAGCCCCACCTGACCCAGATTATATACAAATATGCCCCAAGTAATTTAACAATAATTATCTATCTGGAAAGATCTAGGCGCATTCTCCTCCTTTGGTGGTGCCATCTGCCAAGCTTTTGGTAGCCTATTGCTGATAACAATCTGTACAGATGCATGACACTTTCACACGTTAGGGACTCAGGGCCTAATTCAGACCTAATCTCAGCAGCAAACTTTTTCTTTAATGGGCAACACCATGTGCAGTGTAGGTGGGGCAGATGTAAGATGTGCAGAGAGAGTTAGATTTGGGTGGGGTGTGTTCAAACTGAAATCTAGATTGCAGTGTAAAAATAAAGCAGCCAGTATTTACCCTGCACAGAAACAAAATATCCCACCCAAATCTAACTCCCTCTACACATGTTATATCTGCCCCCCCTGCAGTGCACATGGTTTTGCCCATTAGCTAGAAAGCCTGTTACTGGGTCACCATTGCCGATGAAGTAGGTATCCGTGGAAGCATTATGACCCAAAGTAATATCACAAATCATGACGTTGGGCCATGGACTGCAGGATTAAGATGATGTGATTCTGTCATCCACACACACAACATTCCCCATTGAACCCCTCCCTCCTGAATCTCAGGGAGATAAAGGTGGTGGAGTAATAGAAAAATGTACAGCATGTATCATGTATGGCCACATAGTAGTTAGCCCAGAACTGGTGCTATACAGTGGAGTTTGCTCACCCAGGCTGCAGATCAAACCAAAGTTAGCAGAGGGGAGACCGATAAAAATAACCCTAACTGTACCTGTAAATGTTTTTTTAATTGGCAGGTGGCTGTAGGAATGAAAGCTCCCCAGGTACCAGCACCGGCGTGTATCACAGTTGCTTCGGCAGTACAGAACAATCAGTGCCTCCCTCCTGTATCTGCCAACCCTCCTCCCCCAGACTCCTGTGTAACTAGCCAGTGAGAATCTTGGGGAGCGGGCAGATACAGGAGGGAGGCGCTGATTGCTCTGATTGCTCTGCCCCAGTGGATGTGGCTGTGATACACTAAACTGATCCCGGGTAGCTTACCTTCCAGGCAGACACCCGCCGGCCTACCGATCAACATTCAGGAACTGAGTGCCGTATACAACGGTCTTCTTCAGGTGGCCCATCGTCTAAGAAATCGGGCCATACAAGTGCAGTCGGACAATGTAACAACAGTGGCTTACATAAACCAACAGGGCGGAACGAAGAGCAGAGCTGCAATGCTAGAGGTGACAAGAATCATCCTCTGGGCAGAAAAACACGCGTTGGCACTGTCAGCAATCTTTATTCCGGGAGTGGACAACTGGGAAGCAGACTTCCTCAGCAGACACCTCCCTTCCTCAGCAGACACCACAGGGGAGTGGGGCCTCCATCCGGAGGTGTTCAAAGAAATAACAGACCTTTGGGGGGTACCCCAAATAGACATGATGGCCTCTCGTCTCAACAAGAAGCTTTGGCTTTATTGTTCCAGGTCAAGGGACCCACAAGCAGTGGCAGTGGACGCTTGTGAGGTTGGGATCTGTGAAGGTCCAGATTTCGTCCCTATCCATTTTCTTCCAGAAACAATTGGCTGCCCTCCCTGAGGTTCAGACTTTTTTGAAGGGAGTTCTGCACATCCAACCTCCCTTTGTACCGCCTACGGTGCCATGGGATCTTAACATTGTGTTGCAGTTTCTCCAATCTGACTGGTTTGAGCCTCTACAGGAGGTTGAGGTCAAATTTCTTACGTGGAAGGCTGTCACTTTGTTGGCTTTAGCTTTTGCTAGACGTGTGTCGGCGTTGGGGGCTTTGTCCTGTAAAAGCCCATACTTTATCTTCCATAAAGCTAGAGCTGAGCTCCGGACACGTCAGCAGGTTGTGTCGGCATTTCATATCAACCAGCCTATTGTGGTGCCAGTTGCTACTGACTCCTCATTTTCATCAAAGTCCTTGGATGTTGTAAGGGCTTTGAAAATCTATGTGAAGAGGACTGCTCGTCACAGAAAATTGGACTCTCTGTTTGTCCTATATGATCCCTATATGATCCCAAGAAAATGGGGTTTCCTGCTTCTAAGCAGACTATCTCTCGCTGGATCAGGTTCACTATCCAGCATGCGTATTCTACGGTAGGACTGCCGTGTCCTACGTCTGTTAAGGCCAACTCTACTTGTAAGGTGGGGTCTTCGTGGGCGGCTGCCCGGGGTGTCTCGCCAATTTTGCAGAGCAGCAACTTGGTCTGGGTTGAACACGTTTGCAAAGTTCTACAAGTTCAATACTTTGGCCTCTGAGGACCTGAAGTTTGGTCTATCAGTTCTGCTTGAGCCTCCGCGCTCTCCCTCCCATTCTGGGAGTTTTGGTACATCCCCATGGAACTAATGTGGACCCCAGCATCCTCTAGGATGTAAGAGAAAATAGGATTTTGGTTACCTACCGGTAAATCCTTTTCTCGTAGTACGTAGAGGATGCTGGGCGCACGCCCAACGCTTCATTTTCCTGCTATCATTATTTGGTTCAGTTCAACTTAATTTTAGTTGAGTACTGCTTTGTTACTTGGTAAGTAATGTTTCAGCGGTTGCTGAGTTTCAAGCTAGTTAGCTTGATGTGCCTGAATCTCGCCACTATCTGTGTAAAGTCCTTCTCTTGAAGATGTCCATCTCCTAAGGCACAGTTTCTAGACTGAGTCTGGTAGGAGGGGCATAGAGGGAGGAGCCAGCCCACACTCTCAAACTCTTAAAGTGCCAATGGCTCCTGATGGACCCGTCTATACCCCATGGTACTAATGTGGACCCCAGCATCCTTTACGGACTACGAGAAAAGGATTTACTGGTAGGTAACCAAAATCCTATTATAAACAGTGCCAATAGTGGAAATCATTGGTGGCACAGTGGAATAGTTTTATTAAATTGTGGCTTGTACATTGGTGGGGCAGAAAATAATTGGTGGCACAGTGGATGTGGGCAATTCATTGGTTGGGCAGTGGATTTGGGCTGTTCATTGGTGGGGCAGTGGTGACTACGTACACGCTGAAGGCAGGAGGCTGAGCTGACTGGCTGTGCGGCTCTGTCCTGTGTGTTTGCGGCGTGCGGCTGGTTAGTTGGAGCCGGGGAGGGTCCGGGGAGGACGAGCAATGTCACATTGTGCACATCGCTCATCGCGGCTCCGTACACACATGCCGAGATGAGCGATATCACATTGAGCTGCCTGCATGGTCGACCTGCGACCAGTAATCAGCAATCGTGGGTGCACGCATCGTCTGTCGTTAGAGGCATACACACTAGACGACTTGAACGATATATTGTTCAAAATCGTCATTATCGGCAATATCGTTCTAAAAAGTTATCTAGTGTGTATGGCCCTTATGGCTTATTTACTCATTTTAATTTATACAGTACCTACTGTATAAGCGTTACGTTTTAATGACCTTGGCTGGTTGAGTGCCCAACAAAGAGAGTACCTTTTCTTTGTATGCTCTATAATGCTATATGCTATGAATAAGCAGTATTTGCAGATTGAATTGAAACCTACATGCCTCATAGTGCTCTTGTTTACTCCTATGCCACCTTTATTTAGCCCTTCCCTTTTATAACACTAGACAATCGTTTCAATACTTCATTCTCTTATAAATAAGAAAACCCTGTGACATCCTAATTTTGGAAACTTGATTAAAACAAAATGGCCTGTTATGCAGTATTGGGCAGTATGGATGGTGTAATGGTTAGCATTACTGTCTCACAGCACGGAGGTCATGGGTTCGATTCCCACCATAATCCTAACTGTGTGGAGTTTGTATATTCTCCCCGTACTAGCGTGGGTGTCCTCCGGGTACTCCGGTTTCCTCCCACAATCCAAAAATAAACTGGTAGGTTAACTGGCTCCCAACAAAATGAACCTTAGCGTGAATATATCTGTGTGTACATGTGGTAGGGAATATAGATTGTAAGCTCCACTGGGGCAGGGACTGATGTGAATCGTCAAATATTCTCTGTAAGGCACTGCTGAATATGTGTGCGCTATATAAATAACTGGTAATAAATAAATATTTTTTCTAATGAAAAATAATTATAGAGCAGGGTAGAAGCTACAACTCTAACTCCTTAAGTCAGCACCCAGGTCTATATATGATTTTTATCACTAAACTATGTCATGATTTGAAGTGTCAAATAGTTTTTATTCATCTAGGGATTGATTGATTGATTGATACATGGCATAACCTTTAACTGACACTGACATTCCCATTTCTGAAATAAAATCATGCAGAGACACCAGAAAAAACAAACTGGCAATCCTAAATATCTTACCAAGGTGACTTTTCAAAATGCTACCAGAGGTGGTAACCAGAATGGTGCTCCCATCATTCAGACCAAAACATGAGGAAATCACCAAACATTTGTATGAGTGCTGCACATTTTAAAATGCAAACCCAGTCATTATCACTTTAATCATTAATAAATATGTGAACAACTTACTAAATAAACAGTAGCTTCCAGGTTTATCTTTTAGTACCTACCTGCTCCTTTAGATTGCTTTATTTTAGGCAACATATAAAAAAACAACAAACATATTTTGTACTTTGTGGTGTATGTTTTATGTCTCACTATTGAAACTGCAGTGATGTGAGATTATTGCATTTTTATTTGAATCAATTCAAAGAATGATGACATGTCAGTATTAAGCCAAAAGTATATATTTGTCTGCCTGTGTATTGCAGCAATCATTTACAGTTGTCTTGTGTTTTGCTGACTTTGATATTTCTTGGCCTTTTATTTATAATTGTCTGCAGTCAGAAAGGGAAATGAATTACGATCTGTAAAGATATCACCAGGAAGTTAAAATATAGCAGACGGATAACAGATGGCCGCAAGAAAATAAATAATCAAATGCCACAGTGTTAAAAACACAGCGCACTTATCATGTTTCAGGATCTTCTTTTTATGTACTTAAAATCCAATACATCTCAATTCCAGGAAAGAGCAATTCCATTCTTGTTTCTATATGAAATGTCACAATTGATCAGCAGCACACTTTGGTCAAGGAGCACAGATGTTCCCCCCCCCCCACCAGGCTGTCAAACTAGATATGAGTATTAAATTGTGATTTTCATTTTACTAAAACCAGTACATTTGGTGGCAGCGGTGGCGATCGCATTAGAAAAGCCTGGGCAAGACAAATAACTGTTGGTTTAAGTCAGAGATTTTCAACCTTTTACAACTCGCGGCACACTGAACAAGATGTAAATATTGCCAAGGCACACTCAAATATAATGGTGATGCATGGTGCAGTTGCATGTCCTAGGATGTCATGTCGCAGCTTCTCCATAGGTAACGCCTGAGCCACATCTGAGAAAGCCAGAAGAGCCCAGCACTGCCTGGTCTAAAATTAGAACTGGCTCTGCAACCACTAAACCCACCAGTATTGATCGTTCCAGGGCCTCAGCAGCGGCAAAACACTGACGGGCCTGGCTGTGCTTCTATGGCGGCACATCTGGAGACTGCTCAGGGCACACTAGTGTGCCACGGCACAGTGGTTGAAAAGCACTGGTTTAAGTTGTCCAACAACTTAAAGGGAGAGTCTTTATTTTTCAGTCATCCTGGTATGATATTCCATGGACTCGTATATGCTGAAAGGTGGTTATTCTCCTGCGAACACCTGTGTGGATCTGGTTGGGGATTACTGATTTAGAAACCTGAGTCATATTTGTGTGCTAACTGAACGTTTAATTACAAATACAATGTATCAGGGTCTGTGCAGGTACAAGACCCATTGTGCGCGTGTACAGAATGGGTCTTGGGATGTCGCTCGCAGCCCCCCGTCAGCTAAAGCATGATTGACATGTTGCAGCATTTGGGTGGTGGTAGGGGTGTGGCACCTGGTACCATTCTTCAAAATGGGAGTGTATCGCCCCACTTTGATGGCGTGATGGGACTGGGGCCTGCATCATCGGAGACAGACTTACTGGTCCCGGGTGTACAGATACCACGGCAGGGCCGGATTAAAGGCCACACAGGCCTGGTGCAAAAAATGTTTTTATGCTATAGTGAGAAAGGGAGGAAGTTTGTCCAGTGCTGGGTGGGTGTGTTCAGTGCCATGTGGGTGTTTATCTCCCCTACACTATCAGCCACATTGTCTCCCTAAATATAGAAAAATTGCATCATTTTGTGATAAAAAAACAAAAACAAATACAATTTTACTATGATTAATGGCCGACTGTGTGGCCAGCTAAGCAGCTGATCATCATTATGATGCCATGATGATGGGCCTATTTTTATATGCAGGCCGGGAACTGTAGCTCCATCTGCACCATTGTTAATCTGGCTCTGTGACCTACAGTAAGTAAGTTTCAGTTTCCGCAGACTGGCCGGTGCCTGCAACAATCGTAATACGTAAATTGATGGTTGCGATGGTAATCCGAGGCTTACGTTCTCAGACACAGCACTCGGATCCTCGCTAAAGCTAACAAGATTGCTGCATTAGAATTTTAATTAGACTGAATTGCACAGTCGCTTCCTTGCAGCTGTGCAATTCCATACAAACATGAATCAGGCCCTATGTGACTAGACTGGAGAGTAATAGTGTTCCAATTAAAATGCAGTTTAACAGTTCAGTAAACCGCTCTGTAATCCTTCTTCTGAATTAAAACAGTTTTCTCACTTATACATTTTAACTTACTTAAAAATGTGTATTTTAGATGTTTAATGTGTGACTTTGTGCAAGTGTAATATTAATGTATTAACTTAGGGCCTGAGTCATCATGGATCACTGAAGTGATCCTATGTGCAATTTCCCGGTGGGTGGGGTGGGGAATCTGCACATGCTCAGAATGGGCCCTGCAGTCGTGGCGCAGATATACAAATGCATCTGCCTGATTGACAGGCAGAGGCGTTCGCAGGGAGGGACAGGGGCTGGGGCAGCCAGTGTTAGGGAAAATGGGGACGTGTTGCCCCCATTTTCCAGGAGTGGCGAGGCCAAGGACTACGTTGTGAGACACAGTATCTTTGGCCCTTCAAGCTGCACTGCGATGACACGGCTGAGTAAGATGAAGTTTACTCAGTCTGCCATCGCAGATGAACGTCGCGACTTAAACCAGACAAATAGGGCTAGCCTATGTGCTGGTCACGTTAGATAGCTTATTAGTTGTTAGGGGGATGGGTTATTTATGTCGAAGCAGTGCGGTGCGGTGAGGTCAATGGCTAGGGAGGGCTGGCTAGTGTCAGATCCAGATTTACACACATATATTGGTGATGAGTTTTGACTATAAATATTATTAGAATATAAGGATGATAGGAATAATACAAAGATAATATTTATAAATTATAAATCTCTTTTTTGTATTATTCTAATCATTTCAAAACTGCAGTATGACAGGTGAGGCCCTTCCTCCCTTGACCGCACATCACTGTGTCTATGGCTTTAAGGCCCTGGCCTATAAATCAGAAGCAGGCTTACACTCTGAATTCCATTGCCCCTCATTTCTGCTTTACCATCATCATCATCATTATCATTATTTTCCATGTTATTGTTATTAATAGGCCATCTGAGCTGGGATTGAGTTAACTAGCATGAATTATTTCAGCATACACATGGTATAGTTTTCCCATTGCTTAGCCCAGCACTGCCCGTCACGAATTAGCACTATGACTGTAGATTTCTGGAGTATGCAGGTTTTTGTCTCCCTATGTTAGCTTGGTTCTATATCTAGTTTTTAAGGATCCTATCCATTCTTCAATTGCAGTACAGACCGTTTTTATTTCTGTGTTATTCAAAGTCAGTGGTATACCCTGTCACTATAAACATCACCATTCACCATTGACATCACAATCAGACATCCTTTATTAGCTAGAATCATTGTTTCTATCCTGCAGCAGAAATATATACATACAAAAATACAAAATAAAAAAACTTCCCACAGTGGATTTTCAGCTATTTCTGTACTGCATGCACCTCTGTCACCCCCAGAGCCGGCCCTAACCAATATGATGCCCTAGGCAAGATTTTGGCTGGTGCCCCCTAGCACCGCCGCTAGTTCTGCAGGAGATACCTGGCATGAGCCAGCTGGCAGCTCTGCTAACGTCGGGCGCCTTTTGTTTATGAAAATGCATCTTATTTGCATTACTATGTAGCTAGGATGCACAAGCAGCTTCTGCTGATTAAAATGATATGCAGCATGTCTATATTCTGTGTGCGACTGCGGCTGTATCTGCATACGAAATGCTACATTACAGTGATTTGCAGGAATACACTGCAACGTAGCATTTCATATGCTGATACAGCCGTAGTCACACACAGAATATAGGCATGCCGCATATCATTTTAATCAGCAGAAGCTGCTGGTGCCCATAAGCATATCAAATGCCCTAGGCATTTGCCTAGTTTGCCCATGCCTAAGGCCGGCTCTGGTCACCCCTTTTCTTTCTTGGGTTTACCAGGAGATATGATGCACTGTAGGTAGGGTTTCATGCCATGTACTGGCTCTGGCTGTCTTCCAGGTGAGATTGTGACCTAATCCTGGTTGATCTACAATCTTTCTGGTATGGAGATGCAAGCTGTTTATTTCTTTGAAGTGCTCCTAGGTAAACAGAAGTCCCAACTGGTCGCCTAGTGTGCTCCCTTCCCTGCCGGGGCAGTCGGCGCAGTGCGTACACAATGAGCAATACGCAAACAATATCGTTCAGTGATGTCACGCCACGGCCGTGCATGCAGTTTTTGGATGACATTCCAAATTGAGCTGCATGCATGCCCGACAGCGAGGGTCATTAATGATCTGGGGGGCCGCGCTTTGCATTACGTCATAGAAACATAGAATTTGACGGCAGATAAGAACCACTTGGCCCATCTAGTCTGCCCCTTTTTTTATCGTTTAGGTAATCTCAACCCTTTTTGAACCTTAATTCTTTGTAAAGATATTCATATGCCTATCCCAAGCATGTTTAAATTGCTCTACAGTCTTTGCCTCTACCACCTCTGATGGGAGGCTATTCCACTTATCCACTACCCTTTCTGTGAAGTAATTTTTCTTAAAATTTCCCCTGAACCTGCCTCCCTCCAGTTTCCTCTAGTTCTAATTAGTGATGAGCGGGTTCGGTTTCTCGGAAACCGAACCCCCCCGAACTTCACCCTTTTTACACGGGTCCGAGCCATACTCGGATTCTCCCGTATGGCTCGGGTAACCCGAGCACGCCCGAACGTCATCATACCGCTGTCGGATTCTCCCGAGATTCGAATTCTATATAAGCAGCCGCGCGTCGCCGCCATTTTCACTCGTGCATTGGAAATGTTAGGGAGAGGACGTGGCTGGCGTCCTCTCCGTTATTGTTGAACTTGATTGTGCTGTGCACTATTGCTTAATTGTGGGGAGGGCTGGGGAGCAGCTGTATATAGGAGGAGTACAGTGCAGAGTTTTGCTGATCAGTGACCACCAGTTATCCGTTCTCTGCCTGAAAAAAACGCTCCATATCTGTGCTCACAGTGTGCTGCATATATCTGTGCTCATACTGCTTAATTGTGGGGACTGGGGAGCAGCTGTATTATATAGCAGGAGTACAGTGCAGAGTTTTGCTGACAGTGACCACCAGTATATAATATATAGCATTACGGTACAGTAGGCCACTGCTGTACCTACCTCTGTGTCGTCATTAAGTATACTATCCATCTACATTCTATACCTGTGGTGCATTTTAGTTTTGCAGTTTGCTGACACAGTGACCACCAGTATACTATATATAGCAGTACGGAAGGCCACTGCTGTACCTACCTCTGTGTCGTCATTCATTAAGTATACTATCCATCTACATTCTATACCTGTGGTGCATTTTAGTTTTGCAGTTTGCTGACACAGTGACCACCAGTATACTATATATAGCAGTACGGTACGGAAGGCCACTGCTGTACCTACCTCTGTGTCGTCATTCATTAAGTATACTATCCATCTACATTCTATACCTGTGGTGCATTTTAGTTTTGCAGTTTGCTGACACAGTGACCACCAGTATACTATATATAGCAGTACGGAAGGTCACTGCTGTACCTACCTCTGTGTCGTCATTCATTAAGTATACTATCCATCTACATTCTATACCTGTGGTGCATTTTAGTTTTGCAGTTTGCTGACACAGTGACCACCAGTATACTATATATAGCAGTACGGTACGGAAGGCCACTGCTGTACCTACCTCTGTGTCGTCATTCATTAAGTATACTATCAATCTACATTCTATACCTGTGGTGCATTTTAGTTTTGCAGTTTGCTGACACAGTGACCACCAGTATACTATATATAGCAGTACGGAAGGCCACTGCTGTACCTACCTCTGTGTCGTCATTAAGTATACTATCCATCTACATTCTATACCTGTGGTGCATTTTAGTTTTGCAGTTTGCTGACACAGTGACCACCAGTATACTATATATAATAGCAGTACGGAAGGCCACTGCTGTACCTACCTCTGTGTCGTCATTAGGTATATTATCCATCTTCATTCTATACCTGTGGTGCATTTTAGTTTTGCAGTTTGCTGACACAGTGACCACCAGTATACTATATATAGCAGTACGGTACGAAAGGCCACTGCTGTATCTACCTCTGTGTCGTCATTAAGTATACTATCCATCTACATTCTATACCTGTGGTGTATTTTAGTTTTGCAGTTTGCTGACACAGTGACCACCAGTATACTATATATAATAGCAGTACGGAAGGCCACTGCTGTACCTACCTCTGTGTCATCATTAGGTATACTATCCATCTTCATTCTATACCTGTGGTGCATTTTAGTTTTGCAGTTTGCTGACACAGTGACCACCAGTATACTATATATAATAGCAGTACGGAAGGCCACTGCTGTATCTACCTCTGTGTCATCATTAAGTATACTATCCATCTACATTCTATACCTGTGGTGCATTTTAGTTTTGCAGTTTGCTGACACAGTGACCACCAGTATACTATATATAGCAGTACGGAAGGCCACTGCTGTACCTACCTCTGTGTCGTCATTCATTAAGTATACTATCCATCTACATTCTATACCTGTGGTGCATTTTAGTTTTGCAGTTTGCTGACACAGTGACCACCAGTATACTATATATAGCAGTACGGTACGGAAGGCCACTGCTGTACCTACCTCTGTGTCGTCATTCATTAAGTATACTATCCATCTACATTCTATACCTGTGGTGCATTTTAGTTTTGCAGTTTGCTGACACAGTGACCACCAGTATACTATATATAGCAGTACGGTACGGAAGGCCACTGCTGTACCTACCTCTGTGTCGTCATTCATTAAGTATACTATCCATCTACATTCTATACCTGTGGTGCATTTTAGTTTTGCAGTTTGCTGACACAGTGACCACCAGTATACTATATGTAGCAGTACGGAAGGCCACTGCTGTACCTACCTCTGTGTCGTCATTCATTAAGTATACTATCCATCTACATTCTATACCTGTGGTGCATTTTAGTTTTGCAGTTTGCTGACACAGTGACCACCAGTATACTATATATAGCAGTACGGTACGGAAGGCCACTGCTGTACCTACCTCTGTGTCGTCATTCATTAAGTATACTATCCATCTACATTCTATACCTGTGGTGCATTTTAGTTTTGCAGTTTGCTGACACAGTGACCACCAGTATACTATATATAGCAGTACGGTACGGAAGGCCACTGCTGTACCTACCTCTGTGTCGTCATTCATTAAGTATACTATCCATCTACATTCTATACCTGTGGTGCATTTTAGTTTTGTAGTTTGCTGACACAGTGACCACCAGTATACTATATATAGCAGTACGGAAGGCCACTGCTGTACCTACCTCTGTGTCATCATTCATTAAGTATACTATCCATCTACATTCTATACCTGTGGTGCATTTTAGTTTTGCAGTTTGCTGACACAGTGACCACCAGTATACTATATATAGCAGTACGGTACGGAAGGCCACTGCTGTACCTACCTCTGTGTCATCATTAAGTATACTATCCATCTACATTCTATACCTGTGGTGCATTTTAGTTTTGCAGTTTGCTGACACAGTGACCACCAGTATACTATATATAGCAGTACGGTACGGAAGGCCACTGCTGTACCTACCTCTGTGTCGTCATTCATTAAGTATACTATCCATCTACATTCTATACCTGTGGTGCATTTTAGTTTTGCAGTTTGCTGACACAGTGACCACCAGTATACTATATGTAGCAGTACGGAAGGCCACTGCTGTACCTACCTCTGTGTCGTCATTCATTAAGTATACTATCCATCTACATTCTATACCTGTGGTGCATTTTAGTTTTGCAGTTTGCTGACACAGTGACCACCAGTATACTATATATAGCAGTACGGTACGGAAGGCCACTGCTGTACCTACCTCTGTGTCATCATTCATTAAGTATACTATCCATCTACATTCTATACCTGTGGTGCATTTTAGTTTTGCAGTTTGCTGACACAGTGACCACCAGTATACTATATATAGCAGTACGGTACGGAAGGCCACTGCTGTACCTACCTCTGTGTCGTCATTCATTAAGTATACTATCCATCTACATTCTATACCTGTGGTGCATTTTAGTTTTGCAGTTTGCTGACACAGTGACCACCAGTATACTATATATAGCAGTACGGAAGGCCACTGCTGTACCTACCTCTGTGTCATCATTCATTAAGTATACTATCCATCTACATTCTATACCTGTGGTGCATTTTAGTTTTGCAGTTTGCTGACACAGTGACCACCAGTATACTATATATAGCAGTACGGTACGGAAGGCCACTGCTGTACCTACCTCTGTGTCATCATTAAGTATACTATCCATCTACATTCTATACCTGTGGTGCATTTTAGTTTTGCAGTTTGCTGACACAGTGACCACCAGTATACTATATATAATAGCAGTACGGAAGGCCACTGCTGTACCTACCTCTGTGTCGTCATTAAGTATACTATCCATCTACATTCTATACCTGTGGTGCATTTTAGTTTTACAGTTTGCTGACACAGTGACCACCAGTATACTATATATAATAACAGTACGGAAGGCCACTGCTGTACCTACCTCTGTGTCGTCATTAAGTATACTATCCATCTACATTCTATACCTGTGGTGCATTTTAGTTTTGCAGTTTGCTGACACAGTGATCACCAGTATACTATATATAATAGCAGTACGGTACGGAAGGCCACTGCTGTACCTACCTCTGTGTCGTCATTAAGTATACTATCCATCTACATTCTATACCTGTGGTGCATTTTAGTTTTGCAGTTTGCTGACACAGTGACCACCAGTATACTATATATAGCAGTACGGTACGGAAGGCCACTGCTGTACCTACCTCTGTGTCGTCATTCATTAAGTATACTATCCATCTACATTCTATACCTGTGGTGCATTTTAGTTTTGTAGTTTGCTGACACAGTGACCACCAGTATACTATATATAGCAGTACGGAAGGCCACTGCTGTACCTACCTCTGTGTCATCATTCATTAAGTATACTATCCATCTACATTCTATACCTGTGGTGCATTTTAGTTTTGCAGTTTGCTGACACAGTGACCACCAGTATACTATATATAGCAGTACGGTACGGAAGGCCACTGCTGTACCTACCTCTGTGTCATCATTAAGTATACTATCCATCTACATTCTATACCTGTGGTGCATTTTAGTTTTGCAGTTTGCTGACACAGTGACCACCAGTATACTATATATAGCAGTACGGTACGGAAGGCCACTGCTGTACCTACCTCTGTGTCGTCATTCATTAAGTATACTATCCATCTACATTCTATACCTGTGGTGCATTTTAGTTTTGCAGTTTGCTGACACAGTGACCACCAGTATACTATATATAGCAGTACGGAAGGTCACTGCTGTACCTACCTCTGTGTCGTCATTCATTAAGTATACTATCCATCTACATTCTATACCTGTGGTGCATTTTAGTTTTGCAGTTTGCTGACACAGTGACCACCAGTATACTATATATAGCAGTACGGTACGGAAGGCCACTGCTGTACCTACCTCTGTGTCGTCATTCATTAAGTATACTATCAATCTACATTCTATACCTGTGGTGCATTTTAGTTTTGCAGTTTGCTGACACAGTGACCACCAGTATACTATATATAGCAGTACGGAAGGCCACTGCTGTACCTACCTCTGTGTCGTCATTAAGTATACTATCCATCTACATTCTATACCTGTGGTGCATTTTAGTTTTGCAGTTTGCTGACACAGTGACCACCAGTATACTATATATAATAGCAGTACGGAAGGCCACTGCTGTACCTACCTCTGTGTCGTCATTAGGTATATTATCCATCTTCATTCTATACCTGTGGTGCATTTTAGTTTTGCAGTTTGCTGACACAGTGACCACCAGTATACTATATATAGCAGTACGGTACGAAAGGCCACTGCTGTATCTACCTCTGTGTCGTCATTAAGTATACTATCCATCTACATTCTATACCTGTGGTGTATTTTAGTTTTGCAGTTTGCTGACACAGTGACCACCAGTATACTATATATAATAGCAGTACGGAAGGCCACTGCTGTACCTACCTCTGTGTCATCATTAGGTATACTATCCATCTTCATTCTATACCTGTGGTGCATTTTAGTTTTGCAGTTTGCTGACACAGTGACCACCAGTATACTATATATAATAGCAGTACGGAAGGCCACTGCTGTATCTACCTCTGTGTCATCATTAAGTATACTATCCATCTACATTCTATACCTGTGGTGCATTTTAGTTTTGCAGTTTGCTGACACAGTGACCACCAGTATACTATATATAGCAGTACGGTACGGAAGGCCACTGCTGTACCTACCTCTGTGTCGTCATTCATTAAGTATACTATCCATCTACATTCTATACCTGTGGTGCATTTTAGTTTTGCAGTTTGCTGACACAGTGACCACCAGTATACTGTATATAGCAGTACGGTACGGAAGGCCACTGCTGTACCTACCTCTGTGTCGTCATTCATTAAGTATACTATCCATCTACATTCTATACCTGTGGTGCATTTTAGTTTTGCAGTTTGCTGACACAGTGACCACCAGTATACTATATATAGCAGTACGGTACGGAAGGCCACTGCTGTACCTACCTCTGTGTCGTCATTCATTAAGTATACTATCCATCTACATTCTATACCTGTGGTGCATTTTAGTTTTGCAGTTTGCTGACACAGTGACCACCAGTATACTATATGTAGCAGTACGGAAGGCCACTGCTGTACCTACCTCTGTGTCGTCATTCATTAAGTATACTATCCATCTACATTCTATACCTGTGGTGCATTTTAGTTTTGCAGTTTGCTGACACAGTGACCACCAGTATACTATATATAGCAGTACGGTACGGAAGGCCACTGCTGTACCTACCTCTGTGTCGTCATTCATTAAGTATACTATCCATCTACATTCTATACCTGTGGTGCATTTTAGTTTTGCAGTTTGCTGACACAGTGACCACCAGTATACTATATATAGCAGTACGGTACGGAAGGCCACTGCTGTACCTACCTCTGTGTCATCATTAAGTATACTATCCATCTACATTCTATACCTGTGGTGCATTTTAGTTTTGCAGTTTGCTGACACAGTGACCACCAGTATACTATATATAGCAGTACGGTACGGAAGGCCACTGCTGTACCTACCTCTGTGTCGTCATTCATTAAGTATACTATCCATCTACATTCTATACCTGTGGTGCATTTTAGTTTTGCAGTTTGCTGACACAGTGACCACCAGTATACTATATGTAGCAGTACGGAAGGCCACTGCTGTACCTACCTCTGTGTCGTCATTCATTAAGTATACTATCCATCTACATTCTATACCTGTGGTGCATTTTAGTTTTGCAGTTTGCTGACACAGTGACCACCAGTATACTATATATAGCAGTACGGTACGGAAGGCCACTGCTGTACCTACCTCTGTGTCATCATTCATTAAGTATACTATCCATCTACATTCTATACCTGTGGTGCATTTTAGTTTTGCAGTTTGCTGACACAGTGACCACCAGTATACTATATATAGCAGTACGGTACGGAAGGCCACTGCTGTACCTACCTCTGTGTCGTCATTCATTAAGTATACTATCCATCTACATTCTATACCTGTGGTGCATTTTAGTTTTGCAGTTTGCTGACACAGTGACCACCAGTATACTATATATAGCAGTACGGAAGGCCACTGCTGTACCTACCTCTGTGTCATCATTCATTAAGTATACTATCCATCTACATTCTATACCTGTGGTGCATTTTAGTTTTGCAGTTTGCTGACACAGTGACCACCAGTATACTATATATAGCAGTACGGTACGGAAGGCCACTGCTGTACCTACCTCTGTGTCATCATTAAGTATACTATCCATCTACATTCTATACCTGTGGTGCATTTTAGTTTTGCAGTTTGCTGACACAGTGACCACCAGTATACTATATATAATAGCAGTACGGAAGGCCACTGCTGTACCTACCTCTGTGTCGTCATTAAGTATACTATCCATCTACATTCTATACCTGTGGTGCATTTTAGTTTTACAGTTTGCTGACACAGTGACCACCAGTATACTATATATAATAACAGTACGGAAGGCCACTGCTGTACCTACCTCTGTGTCGTCATTAAGTATACTATCCATCTACATTCTATACCTGTGGTGCATTTTAGTTTTGCAGTTTGCTGACACAGTGATCACCAGTATACTATATATAATAGCAGTACGGTACGGAAGGCCACTGCTGTACCTACCTCTGTGTCGTCATTAAGTATACTATCCATCTACATTCTATACCTGTGGTGCATTTTAGTTTTGCAGTTTGCTGACACAGTGACCACCAGTATACTATATATAGCAGTACGGTACGGAAGGCCACTGCTGTACCTACCTCTGTGTCGTCATTCATTAAGTATACTATCCATCTACATTCTATACCTGTGGTGCATTTTAGTTTTGTAGTTTGCTGACACAGTGACCACCAGTATACTATATATAGCAGTACGGAAGGCCACTGCTGTACCTACCTCTGTGTCATCATTCATTAAGTATACTATCCATCTACATTCTATACCTGTGGTGCATTTTAGTTTTGCAGTTTGCTGACACAGTGACCACCAGTATACTATATATAGCAGTACGGTACGGAAGGCCACTGCTGTACCTACCTCTGTGTCATCATTAAGTATACTATCCATCTACATTCTATACCTGTGGTGCATTTTAGTTTTGCAGTTTGCTGACACAGTGACCACCAGTATACTATATATAGCAGTACGGTACGGAAGGCCACTGCTGTACCTACCTCTGTGTCGTCATTCATTAAGTATACTATCCATCTACATTCTATACCTGTGGTGCATTTTAGTTTTGCAGTTTGCTGACACAGTGACCACCAGTATACTATATATAGCAGTACGGAAGGTCACTGCTGTACCTACCTCTGTGTCGTCATTCATTAAGTATACTATCCATCTACATTCTATACCTGTGGTGCATTTTAGTTTTGCAGTTTGCTGACACAGTGACCACCAGTATACTATATATAGCAGTACGGTACGGAAGGCCACTGCTGTACCTACCTCTGTGTCGTCATTCATTAAGTATACTATCAATCTACATTCTATACCTGTGGTGCATTTTAGTTTTGCAGTTT